>NC_056731.1:419494753-419499753 GCF_019279795.1 Protopterus annectens
TGCTACATAACTCTTAGCAAAAAAAAAATATATATATTACATAACTCTTGGATAATTTCTTGCTCAGATTATGTAATTCCCAACATACTTCTGTGAAAAAACAAAGAACATGAATCTCTTCCCACCCTACACACACACCCACACACACACACACACACACACACACACACACACACACACACTAAAAAAATATGTTTATAACTTATTCCATCAACTGAAGGGGCAATTGATCACCCCACCCTCCCTAAACTAGAACATGCTGCCCCCTATATGAAGTTTTGTGAAATTCAAGCACTGTTATGAGCACAGCTGTACATGCTCAGTATTTCAATGACACATAACTGATACCAGCAAAAACTTAGAAATGAAATATTTTTGGCATAATGCAAACTATGTAATTCCTGCAGGGCATAAATCATGTAGGGTTTACACACACACACACACACACACACACACACACACACACACACACACACACACACACACACATATATGTATATATATTGTATTCCTTACCGAATTAGCTTCTTAAGTTCTGTGTAAATGCCTTATTGCATAGAATATGTTTTTATGACACCTTTTTTAGCAAATCTCAGATGATTAAGCTTGTTTAATAGACTAGGTAATTAGATAAAATGTTGCCTCTTTCATGTCCTAAACTATTATAACTACACCCAAGTTCAAAAACACTCGTAGGAAGTTACTACAAGTTTCACTGATGATACATTTAGACAACACAGGCTTAAGCATCTGAGACTTGCTGAAAATTAGTTAGGAACAAAACTAAAAAAAAAAAAAAAAAACTATTTCTTGGATGTTTTTTTTTTAATATCCAGTAGAGCATAACTACTGTTTGCATAACATAGTAATGCCTGCATTATCTGTATCTCCTGAAAAAGTGTTCTTCCAGGCAGACCAATTAGAGTGTGCATTAAATAAAGAAATAAAATGTTTTACGCAGGAACTAAGCTGTAATTTGTGAAACTTAAACTTTGTCACTCTTCACAATGTTGTGCACTAAAAAGGTCCAGCAAGGAGAATTTCTGTTTTCTGTTGTCAGTGTTTCAATTTATTAGCACTGGTTATGTCACAAATTATGTTCTTGCTTGTGATTTTCTGAACTTAGAAAAGAGGGAAAAGATGAGTTTTACATGTTTCTCTACTTTCTCCTCTTTTTCTGAGTTTGTGTTATCTTGGAGGTAATATATATAAAGTTTGTGGGTGCAGGGCTTGTTTATGGACAAAAAAACATGTGTTTGTTGAGACATTGAGAGTGTTGCTGTTTTGAGTTTGTGACCTCGCTAGGTTTTAGATCTTTTAGTTTTGAACAATTGCTTGTTGATTAAATATCACACAGTTATGTGTAATAGGTCCTATTGATACTGAAGCATGGCCCAAACAACATTACTGAACTGCAACCCAGTAATTAATCTGGACAAAGGTAGTTTCATATTGTGATAACTAACTGGTTTTATGACTACTTTGCATATAACAGGCCAGTCTGGTAGAAATTAATATTTAACCAGTTTAATACAATGGCAACAACTAACCCTTCTGTCTAGCAGAAAACCTAGAAAAGCCATATGTCTAGTCAATGTTTTTGCAGCATATTAATCTCTTATGTGCTTTACAGAAATGCTGTGTTATTATAAATTTATATTTTAAACCAGGCCTCGGTACTATGTGCTTGTTGCAGCTCAGATTTAATTAGTGGACCTTTGTAGCACTGACATAGAAGATTCTTAGTTCCTTGTGCTTATATTACTTTATGTAGTCCATGGAGATGCATTCATAGCAGCAGATGGGTGAACAATCAGCATGTTATTTACTTAATGACATTTCTACGCCGAAGAAAAAATCATAATGGCATTAGACAAAAATTTCAGACGGTCATACTTCTTCTCTAAATATGAAGACTGCAGTGTCAGTTAGAATTCTCTGTGTAGAATGAAGGTGCATAGACACTCATGATAAACAATTAAATAACTGCATTTGTTACTTTTTATTGATATTTTAGTCACTGTGATTTGTGTGTGTGTGTGTGCTCACTAAATCAAAGTTTGAGATATTGAACTACAACAGTAGAATATAGACTGACAGTGGTGAGTGTGTGTGTGTGTGTGTGTGTGTGTGTGTGTGTGTGTGTGTGTGTGTGTGTGTGTGTGTGTGTGTGTGTGTGTGTGTGCCTATACATGTATCCAGCAGAGGCCTACTACATAAGTGCGTCCCTTAATTAACACCAGCTAAGGTCTGAGTATGAAACACCTTGTGTACCAACAGCCCATGCTACAGTGTCGTAAGCACAAATGTTAAGTTTTAATTGCTGAGGTAATGCCAAATGTGTGTGTTTTATATGTGATGCACATGATGGTAATTTTGTTTTAGAAACATTAAATGTCCTAGATGAGAACTGACCTGTTTGCATAAGTATGATAATTGAAATGACTACAAACAAGCTCAAAATAAAGATAGATTATTCTGGGAAATAATGTTAATATGACTGAAAAGAACTCTCAACCTGATAATTTTCCCCTACTACTGATACTTTTCTACTGTCAGAAAAGATGCATTTTGTAAAGGACACATAGACTGAGCTAATATCAGGCAATGTTTTTTAAACTACAAGAACTTTTTGTCTTGCTCTTTGATGAAGTTATGGAACCACCAACAGGCATTTCTACAATACTCTGTAGTGCACTTCACTTTAAAAATATCTCTAATCCATAGAAGAAAATTAACTAAATTAAAATGTAACACTGATTTAAATAACATCATTGACAATGTTATTTACAGAATGATGCCTAAATTTACATTTAGAATCCACATAATTTAATGCATTTTAACCATGGTGTCCTTGTTGTACCTACTTAACCTTAGGAATTCAGGACAGTATACAGTTTATAATACAAATAAATTGCTACAACTGAATTGGTGAATCTGGACATGATAGCTGAGACCGAATGTGTAAATGTAGTTATTCTAATCCTCATGCCTTGTTCCACAACAAATACTACCAACAAAATGAATAAATAAATTAATCCATAGTGTTAATGACCTTCTCTAGACTCTGCTCAGACACAGAAACTAATTAGTGTTGGCCAATGGCTGCAGCAAATTCAGGATAACTGCACTGATCTTATTTACTCATTCTTATAATGTTTCCATCTCCTTCGTCAGCAACTCTGGGAATGGAAACAGCAAAGACAGTTGCTATCTAGAAAACTTGCTCAATTTTGGCACCCAGAGATTGTAAGTTCTTTCCCACATGGTGTTTCTCTCACATGCATTGGGCTATCCATTGCATTTACAGTGTTTTATGAGACCTCTCAGATTATTTGCTCAAGTATTCTGGACAAAGCAAACTATAATTGGGGGACAATGGACCAAAATCAGGGACAAACATTTAAATATTCCTCTTATAAACTTAAGTTGCTAGAATAACAGGATTGGTGCTGGCATGCATTTTTCTGAAGGATATAAAGTCTGAAACTCAAATGTCTATCAGTATTTAGTGACTGCAATCCTTAATGCTTTACCAGAAAACCACATGTTTTACTATGAACAGACTAGAAATATGAGGCAAAAATCTGAATAGTCTGCAAAATTCTGAACAGATGAGACATAGAGTTTAGTGGCACAGTAGAAACAAAGATAGAGAAGCATCTTCCCTTCTTATGAAATCAGAAGTTGCAATGCTTTAATAGTGCTACAGATATTCCCCATGTAAGGATGTTCCCTTCAAGTCAGAGGTTACAGTGCTTTAATAGTGCTGCCGATATCCCCCTGTGTAAGGCCTTGCTGTTGCTTTGTTTGATGGCTGACAAGTGAGCTGCTGTATCCCATCACCACACTGTTCCATGAGATGCAACATTAAAGAGTGAATACCTAACCAATAAATCTCTGTCGTATATAGGAATACAGTAATGCTGTCATCATAACCAACATTAGTCACACTTGAACTACAGTTATTAGTATTTAAAGATTTATTGAGTTAAACATTGAATGCTTTATAGTTTCTAAATAAATGAATAAATCATGTGGTCCTATTCATCTATTATCACAGGCTTTTCCTGGGAGGCTGAAGATCAGGATCCCTCTAGAAGTGAAACAAGGTTTACTGTCCACCTTTTTGAAAAGGGGAACTAGTACTCCAGTTTGCTGTTATATATGTATTATGTCAGGATTGCATGCAACATTTAAAAGTCATGTTAAGTATGAGTGGCACCTCAAAAATGTCTAGCACCTTCAGGATTTCATTATGAATATTATGTACTCCTACACCTTTGCCACAGCAGGACTATTTAATCATCAAGAGTACCTAACCTACTGCAAGTGATCCACTCTCACTAGTTGCTTCTAGCACCGCCTTCTCAGGGGAGCTTATGTTCACCAGAATCAGGAGTTTGTCAGAATGTCCCTTCCACATCTCAACAATGGCCCCATCTGAGCTCAGCATATCATAACTCTTGCTGAAAAAGCCTAGAAATTGTCCTTCTTGACCCTCCAGAACCACTGGAGAGATTTCTAGAACCACAGTCTGGGTAGTTTAAAGATATTCTCCTTGATCTTTACAAATACCTCTCATATACAGGGCTTTCCTTCAGTAACAGCTACAGCTACTACCTTTCTGACATGTGAGTACCTATCAGAATACTCAGATAACTCCCTACTGTTATAACATCAAAGGCCTCTTTCTTTAACCCGATGGCATCCCTTACCACTGGTGTCCACTAGTGGACCATAGAATTACAACCATAATAAGAATCAACCACGTTTCAGCCGCAGGTTGAGGTCACTCCTACAGCTATTGAAATCTTCAGTAAAGTTCCATTGGAGTCTGCGTCTATGCCTTCCCCTGATATATGGAAGAAATTCTTTTGGAGGAAGGAGTTGAGCTTATCATCCACAAAAACATTAGCTAGGCATTCCCTGGACACCCAAGACACACTTAGTATGTATTTGGGTTTTACCAGATTTGCTGAACTTCTGTTATAACCATC
>NC_056731.1:419504753-419649753 GCF_019279795.1 Protopterus annectens
ATTATCAAAGGAGAGACTACTGTCCACCTGTGTCCCAAGGTCTCTTATCACATTTTCGGCATTAAGTAGACTACCAGCTATGTGGTAGTTCATGGGTACAGAGTTTTTACCAAAGGGGATGACAATGCACTTTTTGGCATTGAGCTTCAGGCCATGGCTTTGACACCAGCTATCTGTCTCAGTGAGGCTCTTTTGTAGTTTGTCCACATCGTTAGGAGTTTTGATTATAGCTCCTAGTTTGCAGTCATCTGCAAACTTTGTTAGCCAAAGACCTTCTGTGTTGGCCTGCACTTCAGAGAAGTAGATACCAAACAGGAGAGGACCCAGGACTGAACCCTGTGGTACTCCACTTGTCACTGGTCTGATGTCGGATTTGGAATCCGCCACTTTCACAGTGTGGGTTCTGTCCGTGAGCCAGTTGGCAACCCATCTTGTGACATAGGGATTTATGCCTAGTTTAGTGAGCTTATCTATAATTCCAGAGTGGGGGATGGTGTCGAAAGCCTTGGCGAGATCTAGATAAGCTGTGTGAACCATTTTACCCTCATCTATGGCTTTGGTGACTGCTTCAAAGAAGTCAATCAGGTTTAGGAGACATGATCTGCCTTTTACAAATCCAAACTGAGTAGGGCCCAGAGTTTGGAGATTACCAATGTCTTTGTTTATGAGTTCCACAATGATACATTCCATGGCCTTACAGACCAGGCTCATCAAGCTAATGGGGCGGTAGTTCCCGGGGTCCGTCGTGGCTCCCCCTTTGTGGAGTGGGATAACTGTCGCGGTGCACCATTCAGTGGGTACAAAGCCTGAGGTGAGGCTATGATTGAACATGGTACTTAGGTAGGGTTCCAGTTCATTCTGTAGTTCATGTAGAATGCAGCCTGGGATATTGTCAGGTCCCATGGATGCTGTGTTCTTGGCTTTGGAGAGTGTGTTTTTTACCTGTGCAGCCGTGATTATAGGAACTTTGCATTCTTCCGGTATAGAGATGGGCCCTCTAGGGGGTGAGAGGGGGGTAAAGTTAGCACTGAACCTATCTGCTAGGATGTTGGCAATATCAGTTGGTTCTGTATATTTAGTGCCATACATAGAGGTAAGAAAGTGCTCAACCTATGTGCAAGATGTAAACAAAGGAGTGTACACTATAAGCTAGATATCCAGAAGCAAGTGCACACCTGTCACAACAACAGATAGGTAAATCAGTAAAACATAAGCAAGGAGAAGCCTAGTAACCTTGTAGTAAAGGAGAGGAAGTGCTCTGAGGTCTGCTTTCTAACATGGTGAAATACAGGAGGAACTCAAACTTAGATAAGTACATGTTATGTAGTAAGAAATAGCCAGACATTGTCACAGGAAGCAAGCTGAAGAAATATTCCTTCTCAACTGTCTGGAAACAGGTGACTGCAGTTATCCACTGGTGCCTTGGCTAATGACAACATACACAGCCCTATCAACCCCTGAGGCGGATGCATACAACAGAACACACTCCATGGCATGAAACACAAACATGTGTTTTGTATGCTAAAAGCAAGATTCAGATGTCTAGACTACAATACACACCAGAAAAGGCATCACATATGGTCACTGTGTGTGCAGTGCTTCATAACATGATGTTAAAACATGGTGGCCTGCCAGCTGCAGGTATTGGCAACCTACCTCAAGAACCACAGAAGTTTGATGTTGACCATCAGAGCTGTCACAGGATGATCAGGAGGACACATATGGTGAGAAGATATAGGTGTGGGTAATTTAGGATGTGGTCATATGTCCTAGTTTAGGCAACATAGCAGCTTCTGACACACATCTTTGAGTCAGGACAAGCCACTTGTACAAATGCAGACAGACTAAACAGTGATGTGCATGTGTTGCCCCACAATAGCAGCAGAGAGTACAACTAATGGAAATAAACCATTAGTTGTCCACATTGAACATTGAACACAACAGAAGCATATGATATACCTATAAGAACAAATACACAGCTCTCAGCAAAGAACACATCTGAATGTATACAGAGGAAACATTACCACAGAAAGTATCTCTGCATGGTATATCACTAAAGATGACCACATAGGCAAATGTGTGGAGTGCACAACAAAAGTTGTCATTGTACAGGTAAGATATCATCATACAGAGATAGCAAACATGGGAAAATAGCTGTGAAATAGCCAGTGTCACAAGAAATCTAGGCCCATGCAGTGTATGGAAATGTATTAACTAAAGCATAACTGAAAAGCAGGGGCTGCACACTAACACAAATGCATCAAACATAATGTTATGTGATTTATAACAGTGCGGTACAACACAGTAAACAGGATACAGAGGAATAAGTAATTACAAACATCCCAAGGCCTGGCCAAAAAGAAAAAAAAAAAAAAAGTAAAAACAAGCCTCTCATCTCATGCGTGACCTGGAATGTTACACATGAACATTTTGATGCATAGGTTATTACTGCAACATGACTCAAAGATAAAGAATACATTCAGTCATGCAATAATCAGTGACAGTGACTAAGCATCAACCATAGAGCATCCAGCAATGTTGAGGGTACAGCAACAAAGGTTTTGTGTGTGTGTGCGTGCATGCATGCATGCGTGAGTGCGTGTGTGTGTGTGTGTGTGTGTGTGTGTGTGTGTGTGTGTGTGTGTGTGTGTGTGTGTGTGTGTGTGTGTAATCAATGAAATATGGGAATGTATAGGAACTGCATGTCAGCATATGGATACAAAACGGAAACAGGTCCACAGAATTACAGTGAGTTCTGAGGATGAGGCATGTGCAGTACCAAATTAAGTACAACAAATGTATGACTTTGATATTAAAAGACAATGTTGGAAGTTAGAATCTACTTTAATTCTGAAGACTAACACTTTAATTCCATATGGAATGAATCAAGAATATCATTGGAAATGTTTTCTTTAAGTCTGTGATTGGTTAATTGTTTGTAATTATGGTATTTAAAGATAGAATATGTCAAGTGGGGATATACTCTGTAAAGGCTGAAGAGCCGAGGTGCTAGAGGAGTCTGCATTTTTTCACTTAACTTTAATAGACTTTTCCATACTTCTCTACTTAAATTATATTAACTTCTTTCTTGTTTTTATTCACTTTTTCAAGCTCTTTATCTATTGAAAATTGTAAAGTAGAAGAAAATTGCTGTATATTTTCGTCCCTATACACAGGAAGAAAATCACCTTTGTATGTCACATTTTCAGTGTTTAACTTACAATAAGCATCAGTTTCTAAATCAGAAACACATGAAGGAAAACTCATTTCACTTAGATCATCTTCACTGTCCACATTGTTTTCATGAATTACATTTGTATCTTGTGCAAAGAAAGATTTTTAAGTACAATTTTCTAATACATTTAAACACTTCAGTTTTCAGTTCATACCCTCTAGGAAAAGCCATGGGAATAAACTTTAACCCTCTTTTTAACATTACTGCATAGCAAAAGGTTCTCCTGTTCGATTCTTAGCTGGAGTGCCTTCTGTGTGGAGTCTGCATGTCCTCCCCACGGTCGAGTGGCTTCCGAAAGACATGTGTGAATGGACGTGCCTTCGCTGAAGGTTGGGTGTCAGACTGGCAATTCAGCACCATGAAAATCTACTGCCAATCATTAGCGGACCGGAGTTCCGCTGTGGCGATCCCTAACCGGGAAAAGCCGAAAAGACAAACAACAACATCAGTATCTGATAAAATACATCCAGACATTTACTACATAATCATTGTTTACAACATTTAACTCAGTACCACTTGCCTTTTTTATATCAATCCAGTAAACATATGTCAGATGTTTTGCATGTATACTGAAAGCTGATACACCAGTAACTGTACAAGTAATAAAAGAAGTATGTTTCATAAACTGAACTGAATACTACATGCCATGTAATGTACTAGAGTAAATTAATGATGATGTATGATGATCATAATGATTTCTTCATAGCCTTCTATTTATACTGTCAACATACGGATTTTATGACATTTAAAATGTTGCATTATCACTTTTTATTATTTCACCTTTGTATCTTTTGTTATGCAATGTATAAATAAACCTCATTGACCAGATCTGGTGACTGTTCCAGTGTCACTCTAAATGCACACTACTGTGATGCAACTTGAGCAGGCATTACACATGTCCTGTTTAATATGTTTTAGTGTTGTTAATTGGGTAACATATAATCTCTTTACAGTTATGTTGGTGCATATCTGACATTACTGTAATAGATAGTTTTTCAGATGTCTGTCTTTAAGGCTGATTGTGTCATGTGAAACATGTCAATGCATACTGTGAAGCAGTAGATATTTATGGCAGAACAGGATGACTTGCCATGTGTATTAGATCCACATACATATCACTATACATATGCATGTGACTACTGTTATGTTTTTACATTGTACATTGTTGCACAATGTATATGATTTGTGCCTATAGACTCAATGGAAATGTTTTTTAAACAGCATATGATGATGTTTTATTTCAGATATATTTGGCTTATGACTGTGATGTACATTACACACCACTTTGTAATTTAGTATGGATTGGATGTATGCTTGACATCACATAAGATGTTATAGTTGGATAAGGTGAGACAGTCATGTAACATCACATACTTAATAGTTACAACATGTACACTGTGTAAGTTTTGTATGGATTTTCATTTATTCATCACTTTTAGGTTAATATCTATTATGTATGTATAATATTTTGCTCCTGTGTTGAAATTTGACAGAGCATGAGATCCATGCCAGCCCACCAATTGGATGATGACGAAGAAGTGGCAGACCATTTCCAGCTGAGTCAAACTCAAAGGATCATAATGATGACCATCATGTGGATGATGATGACAATGACAGATTGAGACTAGCACATGCCATTGTTCCTGCAGCTTAGCATGAAAGACATCCACCACCATGCAAGGCAGACAGTTTTCAGGACCATATCTGAGATGTAGTGACAGATGTCTTCCAGATGCAGATGAGAGACTTAATGGGTAATTTCTTTTAGGGTGTGGGTCATATGCAACTCCTTCCAGGAGATTGCTGGAGAGACCTTTCATGATGTTCAACCCCATCAGAGTGATCCCTCAGGAATGTAAGTATTGTCTGTGTCATCCACTTTTGTAATGCTATCACTATGGTGTTTTCTGTATTCAAACTTTTACAGCATAGGTACAATTGTGCAGACATCTTATATTGCTGTCAAGCTTTTCTGACATATGTCATAATGTGCATGGCACATTTCAGATCATATGTGGCTTTGTCTTACTGCTACAGTATAACACATTACCAAATGACACATGAATTACCGTTATTATTTGCATGATCATCACATGCTGTCATTACTTCGTACATTGCTTCATACGGACAGGGGTGCTACTCCTTCAGTTTGGATGCAGAAGGGACTCTAGGATGAGTATGTCGCACTATATTGCAGCTGCAGGGAAGTAGAGGAAACAAGTGTGTTCATAACTAGTGTCCATGTACAATTTCACATGTAATACAATATCAGAAGGATAATTAATTTGGTGGCCTTAAAGGGCCATGATTCCTGTATGCTGATCTATTTATGTGACCAAACTAAAGGTTGGAAATGGGAAGATTGGAAAGTAGTGAAAAAAGGGGAAGCAAGCATGAGGAAGATGAAGGTGATGAAGGGTGGATTTTTTTTTTTTTGTGGCCAGGCACTCATTTTATATATCTGAAGAGAAGATAAGTTTTTGAAGGTAGTAAGGAAAGTAAAAGAAAAGTATGTTGGTTAGAGTATGCAGCAGGAACACAGAAAAATATAAGACAGACAAGACTGACAGGGAAGGTGCTGACACAATGAGGGAGGGGGATCACATTAAAGAATGTGACAAGAGACACAAAGAGGAAAGACGATGATGGGAAGGATTGGACAGCAAAAAGGGGTAGGCATAGATAGAAAATGGATGGGAACACCAGAGTAAGGGATAGGTTGGAGTGCACAGCTGTAGTCACTGCCATTCTAGATCCTGCAGCAGCTTATGTGCCACTCCGGCCTTCCTCATTCTTCCTCATTTCTGGGCCCTAGCTCTGATGGCAAAGCCAGTTTGGGACAAAGATGCAAATGAATGAGTTGCCAGAGGAGGATTTCTCAGTGGTTGATTAAGGCATTCCTCCATCTATGTATAAAGCTCCTCACAATGTCTTCCAGCTGCCGGTGGGTGCCATACATGTCTCCTATACTCTCACTACTTCTGACAGGTGCTATAGCAGCACCTTCTTGAGCAGGTACAGCGGCAGCAGCTACTGCAAGTGCTGCCAGAGGTGTGGAGGTGATGGCTGCTGGGGACACTGATGACTGTGGTGTTGCTGGCAGTGGTGTGTTGACAGACCTGGATAATGGCAGGGGTACTGGTCTGAATGGTGCTGCATATAAATATAAAACAAATGGAAAAAGCAGAATGCAAAAATAAATGCATATACTAGGAAGGAAACAAGAAAGAGTGTGAGGGAGAGATACAAACCATTCCCCAAGTCTGACTATTTTACATGCATTTGAATGCAATGGTCATGAAACATCCACCCCATTGTAGCAAAGATGTGCCAATATCCAATCCTACAGCCTTCAGCATACAAAAATCAAAAGGCAATATGTTTACGTGATAATCTACATCAGTAGTATAAGAAAACTTTTTAGTGGAACATATACTAATGATGTGTGTCACACACTTGCAGAATGAAAGAGAAAACATGGAACTCACTCCACTGTGCATATCACATTGTTGTGGGCACTGCACTGAGAAGGGCCAGGTGATTGTATGATGCTGTGGGGAAGGCAGTGCAAACGTTTGTCAATATGCACAATGCAAAAACTAAGTGATTCAGAAACTTATGTGTGTTGAGTCCTCATTTGCATAATTACTATGTGTAGGCATCTGAATTAGCATGATATCAGCGCAAGGAAAAGCTCTACTTCACATTGCACTCTGGAAGAAGCCATGGAGCAGCAGTTTCTTCACTGAGCTCAAGACATTCCTGAATTACAATACCTGCTTAACATCCAACTAGTTAAGTGCAAAGGTCAACATTCTGACATGTTTAATTACTTGGGCATTAATAATTGCTTTGTAAATATGCCACATTTAAAGCTGAAGCAAAATTTGTATGGGGTTATAACAAAACTGAAATGAGAGACATGATTAAAGTATGCAGTTGCTGTACAGAAGTATTATGAGGCTTAAAGGGAAGCACATCCATGTCAACTTCCTCAGATCACCTGTGTGAATTATACAGCCTGGGATTGTACTATGTGTGTGTGTTAAACAAACTTATTGGTTTATTCTGTAGAAGTCCATCATATCTGACAAACTGTTCATTACATTCCCAGTTCATAATGATGGTATCCAGGAGAGTTGTAGTAGTGCAACTGCTATACTGGGTGGGCCTTTGTTCATTACTGATATGTAACTTACACATGATGCACAGCCTGGTTAGATATATGGCAAAATGTCAGATGCACTTGCAGCATTGCGAATGTGCTCGGGATAGTTGTCTATAGGGTATTTGTGATTCACTGCCAATTGTGATGTTAATGCCAGTATTTTCCATACCTATACATCAATGTCCAAGTAAACATAAAAAGGAAGCATACAAAAGGATCTGCTGAGAAAACTCTCACAAAGACCACGTTCTCAGATGCTAAGAATCAGGTGATTATCCAGGGCCTCTGTCTCCATGACAAAAGGCTCTTTGGTTTGAAATGTAGCTGACTGGGTCTACTGCAATTGTGCCTGGAAAGACATGGTAGTGAATATAAATATGGTTGGTTGCCAGGACCACTCATATGACATGGTCTTATGCAGGGCAAGTGACATAATACATGTCTCACAGCAACAGGCTGCTCTCCTGGCACTGGAAGGTAGATCAACAGGTGGAGGGACATCAGTCAAACCACCTCTTATAAAGATGGCAAAGTTTTTGATGTCCTCCAGGGACACTGACACCTATGATGGGTCCCACAGTGTGGTGCTGGATGTTGGTGCAGAGGTTCATTGAGCAACAAGAATAACTACTGAAGATGTTCCATGTCTATGCTGTTATTTCTCATAAGCAGCACGTTTGTCCTCCATAGCGATTTTTCTTTGACCTAGTTGCTAATGATGTCTGTTTGAATTACATAGGTGCATCAAGGACTGTACCACTACAAAACCTCTGCTCATGGTATTGTCTTTACCAGTGTGATGAGAGCGAGTCACTATTTTAATATCTTATTTACTAGGGGAAGTGTTTTAGTTATTCACTTTTTGTGTTTTGCTCTGGTCAAGGTGATTCTTTATACAGCAGCACCACTGTAAAACTGCCACTACCTGAGGTCAGAGGATCCAATTTCTCTGTGGATGATGACAGGAATAAGCTTGAACAATAAGAGCATATGGTGTGTGTTTGTGCTGGACACAGGAAATGTGAATGTAGATTAAATAACTTACTGTAACATACTTGGTGCTGCCAAGGTTGCCTGTTAAGTGTTTTTCAACCAGTAAATATTGTGGCCTTGGATGGGGTAGACCATGCTCATGCAGTGCTAGCATGTACATTGCTACATTAGTTGTAGCGGTGTCTAACATCAGGAGAGGATGTTCCCAGGGTAGTGACAGTTTTGGCTGTGGCACATCTGGTTATGAATGTCACTCATGGTCGGGCATCATATGCGCAGAATGTTTGACCTCCAACCCTGTATGCCCTGGACCTGTGAACAACACTGACATGTGGTGCTGCTTCTACTGCTGTGGCTGTGTCCCAGCAGACACACAGTCACACCACACACACACACACACACACACACACACACACACACACACACACACACACACACACACACACACACACACACACATACCTTGACACAGTCTACCTTTGAAGCACATTTCCTGTGATGCCCCACCCCCTTATTCCAAGCCCAGGCACACACCTGTACTATGTCTCCTACATGTCCTCTGCACTGACACATCTCCCTGTGAAAGGCATCCACACATATGACCCCTCCCCCAAAATGATGATAACTGTACCTGATCCTATTACATTGTTATTTGGGTTGCCTATGTCTAATGCACAGTGAGACCAGCTCACATATGGGTGAACATAATCTGGTGATATATTTGCATGCATCAGTTTGATTGCAGAATATCTCATTTACTATGCTTTCAAAGGGGCCATAGTTATGTATGAGTCACTGCCTTTTTACCAGTTTCACAGCATATTGCACCTGCCTCTGTATAGCATAGTTATCACCTGCAGCTGGCTACTTCAGTGATTCCTCATCTGGCTTTGCTTCCACTGCCTGGTGTTATGTGTTGTCCTCTCTCTGTGATTGAGCCCCTTAATGCATCTCCTTCCTTAGTTTCATATTATGTAAGACTGTACATACTGAAAATATTTTTGTACTAATGCCAGGATTGTACTACAGGCTGCCAGCTAATGAATCCAAACAGTGAAAGTGTGCCTTCAGCAGTCCAAACACATATTCATTTATGTTCCTTGCATGTCATTGTGTAGAATTGTACTGTACCCCTCCTCTGATTCATTTTGAGTATGTCTATTGGGTGTCATCTGCCAGGGTTCTAACACATATGCAGCATCACCAATAAGATGGCCCTAGGGGGAACTGGACCTTCAAATCACTGATAAAGGTCACACTTACGTTATATGTTGGAATTATGGAGACTGCCTGGGTATCTCATGAACACACTATAGATGACACCCTGTGCATTATAGACCACTTGGCAGTTGAAGGAGTGATACCTTTGCTGGTTCATATACCTTCTCTGGTTCACGTACCTTCATCCTAGTTCATCCTAATTCCCCTGTATAGAATGTAATTTCAATGTGGATGCATTTTATGTCTCCAAGGACCTCAGAGAAATGACTATATCAAAGATATCCAGCATGGTGTTGGCTCTTTCTTCTGTGGTACATGAAAGCCACATATGGTCCCCCACACGCTGCATCATGCCATCTTTGTGGTCTGCACTCTTGTGGGAGGAGAGGCTAGATTCTGCCCTTCTGAGCTGGGAATTTCTGGTTAAAGGCTTATTGCGCATGCTTACTTGAACTGTTTCTTTCTGAAATCGGTATGCCTTGTTTGCTGTAGCATAGACTAGATTCTGGCCGGCTGGATCTAGCTTTGTTTGTATAACTTGTGCCCTGATACAGGCCGTCTTTTATGGAGAAGGTTTCTCTGTACCCTAGTGGCAGGAAGGTGCAGTTAGAACTTGTCTGATTGAAGACTGCTGGAACAGGGCTCATTTTTAAGCTTTTTAACTGGTTAATTGGGTAAAGTGTTGTTTTGATTGTATCTGCTCTATTTTCTGGAAAAAAAATATATATACTTGTTTCTCGCCTTTCTGAACCAGTATAGTCCAGTTTTTATGTTATTTCTGGATTCAGGGCTATGTTACAAGTTTCTGTGTTGCCATACCTTACTTGGATAGAAGGAACTTTCTCTGTTCACATGTGAGAGAGGTGAGCTTTGAGCAGGCTATCTGTCCCTGGAGGAGTGGTTTCAGCCCAGAAGTTAGTAGTTTATTGGCCTTTTTGGGCAAATTTTGATTGTATCTGCTCTATTTCCTGAAAAAAATATTATATACTTGTTTCCCGCCTTTCTGAACTAGTATAGTCCAGTTTTCAGGTTATTGCTGAATCTAGGGCTGTGTTACAAGTTACTGTGTTGCCATTACCTTACTTGGATAGATCGAAGTATCTCTGTTCACCTGTGAGAGAGGGGAGCTTTGAGCAGCCTATCTGTCCCTGGAGGAGTGGTTTGAGCCCAGAAGTTAGTAGTTTATTGGCCATTTTGGGCTAATTTCTATCTCTTTAACTTCCCTGCTATAAAAACCTCATTTGCACAGTTTTTACACTTGTATTCCACTCAGCAAGTGCCTTCCAGGTGTTCTGCAGAGTCTACAGCAGCAGAGAGGCAAAAGAGTGAGTCTGGAGTGATTAAGTATCACTTTTCTGCTTTTCTTGCTGTCTTAACTAATTCTGCCTAAAACACCATTTTTTTTAGCGAATCTGTGATTTAAAAAGTTTGTTATTGTATAGAACTCCGCACAGCTCCTCGTGGTGTCCTGCAGAGTGATACAGGCAATAGAAAGACCCAAGAGAGACTTTTTCAGATTTAAGTATTTTTTTCTCTGTTTTTTTTGCTCCGACTGCCTTTTCCCGCCTAAAAAGCGGATTTCTAACTGTTCTGTGCTTTAAAAAGTTTAAATTGCATTTGCCTTCAGCTTTTTACAGTTTTTGCACTTGTTTAATATCAATTTAAGTTGTTTTTGTATTGCATAACTGTTGTAGGCTACACACTAAAGTGCGCTAGCCTGTTTATAGCATTTACAGTGTTTTCTGTGTGTTTTTCTGCTGTTTCCTGAAAAAAAAAAATTCTCTTTTCCCGCCTTTGCTGAAATAGATTAGTCCAGATTTCAGGTTTTGCTGAATTCCAGACTGTGGTATAGTTTCCTGTGTTGCCCATATCCTTACTTGGATAGGAGGAAGCTTCTCTGTTCACCAGTGAGAGTGGGGAGCTTTGAGCAGCCTATCTGTCCCTGGAGGAGTGGTCTCAGCCCTGAAACTAGTAGCTTATTGGCCATTTTGGGTCAATTCCTATCTCTCTCAGTTTCCCTGCTTTAAAAACTGCATTTGCACAGTTTTGCATGATTTTGCAAATAGAGTAGCATCGGGTTTAAACTATTCCTGGCTCCACAAAGTCTGCTCTTCACTTTTTCCCTTAGAACTGTTCTAAATCTCAAAGTAAGCACTCTATTTTCATTCTAAAGCCCTGCAGTTGCTTGTATAAGTAATCTTATAAGTAAGCACTAATAAACTAAAGCACTACACCCTCTTATACTCCCTTAAAGTACTTGGCTCCTTATTGGTCCTTTTTGATCAGTCAAAAAGTAGTTCCTTATACTATTCTGGCATGTCCAAAAGTCAGTTTCGGGTTTACTCTCCAGTCCAGCTGGTGAATCTGGGAATCTTGAGGCAATATTACAACTGCATTATGTACATAGACCACCCTCTCATCCTCCCAACAAGCTCAAATATATGTGAGAGATGCAACTATATAGCCAAACTGGAGGCTGAGCTCTCTCAACCCAGTACTGGCACAGTCAGTCAGGCAGAGAAGGTGACCACACACACCACAAATCCAGTCTCACATAGACCTATCGCAACAGCAAACCAAACACATAAACACACAAAAACATACTCAGAGGCTCTAAATACAAATCTTCCCAAGCAGCAGAGATCTCCAAAGCAGACATCCAAGCAACCGCTACCCCACAACAATACCCACATATCACATAGTTCACAAAGTCAGTGTGCCACATGTCACAGCCCTTAAGGCTAAACAACACACCTAATACACTTGTAATAGGTGACTCTATTGTCAGACACACTGACGTCCCACTCACCAGGCTGAACAAGGAGAAGGTCACTGTAAGCTACCTGTCAGGTGCCAGGATCCACCACATAACACAAGCACTCAGGTCACTCCAAAGCAAGTACAAATATGACTCCATCATTGTCCATGCTGGTGTGAATGACCTGAGATGTACCTCCCTGGACTACATGAAAAGAGACATAGAGGAGCTCTCTGATCATGTAGCCCAGGCCGGTATGACCCAGACCTTGAGTAGCATCTTACCCTCACCAAGAATGATGCCACAGTATAAAGACAAAATGATCAATTTTAACAATTGGCTAAAGTATTGGTGTCATTCAAAGGGGATCCAATGTCTGTCAGCCTGGGATGACATGCTCGACATGCCACGTTGCTTCGCTAGGGATGGCTTGCACCTGTCACCCCTGGGCTTTCGAATATTGGCTAAGGCTCTTGCCACCCCCATAATGCCTTTTTTAGGCAAGGCTCAAAAGACAAACCCACCTCCATAGACAACACAAGGAAAAAGAAACTAAGGGTAATGCTGCTCAATGCCAGAAGTCTAAACCTCAAGATGCATGCACTCGAGGCTCTCCTCAGTATGGAGAATATCGATATCTATGCAGTAACAGAAACCTGGTTCAAGGCTCCCGAGAGCACCCCAGCACTACCGGGTTATACCTCATACCATGCTTTTCGGCCCCAAAACTCGGACCGAACCATAAAAGGAGGGGGGGTATCCATATTCATCAAAGATACCCACACCTCCAGGTTAGTGGCACTGCACGAAGCATCTGAGACCATCCATGTGCAACTAACAGTGGGCAAAATTGCCTTTCAGTTTGTAGCCTGCTACAGACCACCCTCCCAAACTCAGGAACCCCACTCAGCTTTCCTGAGAACACTGGAGAATATGAAGGTCTCTCCAAACACCATCATATTGGGTGACTTCAACTACCCAAACATAAACTGGGAGCACTACTCAAATCCCAACACCCTCGCCCAATGCTTCCTAGAATTTATAAACTCAAATGCTATGGAACAACTGGTCACCACTCCCACAAGAGGGGAAAACATATTGGACCTGATCATCACCAACATGGGGACTCTATGTTCCATACCAGAGGTATACCCCTCATTGGTAAGATCTGACCATAAATTAATCTCACTGGACATCCATATCCCGTCCCCACCCCCAGCCAAGGAAACCACAGTGAAGAACTTCTCAAAAGCAAACTTCACACTTCTCAAAACCGAGGTGGAATCCTTCAAAGCCCCCGGGCCAGTGGAAAATATGCCCAAACCACAGAATCCTTTACAAACGCATTCTATGGACACCTACAGGAATGCATGGATCGTGCTATCCCAAATAAAACCAAGACTCACTCCTCCAAAGGCAGGAGACCTATTTGGTGGACCCCAGCCATAAATAAGCTATACAACAGAAGGAGGAAGCTACTACATGATAGAGCAAAATCCCAAAAAGGGAAGGCATCTTTGATCAGTACTAGCAAGAAACTACGATCCCTCATAAAATTATCTAAGGCCAGCTTTGAAAGAAAAATTGCACAAGATGCTAAAGATAATCACAAGGCCTTCTTTAGTTATGTTAGGAACCTGGGTGGCAACTCCCATATATGCTCTGAGTTAGTGCAAAATGACAAAAAATACATGAACCCACAGACATTGCCAACATTCTGGCAGACAGGTTCAGTGCAAACTTCTCCCCCAAAAGAGCAAATGTCTATCCCAACAGAGTGTAGCCTTCCTGACATCACAGATGCACAGGTGAGAGATGCCCTCTCCAAAGCAAAAAACACAACATCAATGGGACCGGACGGTGTCCCGGGCTGCGTCTCACATGAGCTCCAAGAAGAACTGAACCCTCACATAAAGTCACTGTTCAATCTCAGCCTTACTACAGGATATGTACCCAAGGAATGGCATACAGCAACAGTGGTCCCACTCCACAAAGGTGATGCCACAACGGACCCTGGAAACTATCGCCCTATAAGCCTGACTAGCCTGGTCTGCAAAGCTATGGAGCATATCATCATGGAACTCATAAACAAAGACATTGGGAACCTCCAAACACTGGGTCCTACCCAATTCGGCTTTCCTCTTAATCCTGGTCGACTTCTTTGAAACAGTCACCAAGGCCATAGACAAAGGGAAGGTAGCCCACACAGCTTACCTGGACCTCGCAAAAGCCTTCGACACAATACTCCACTCGGGCATCATAATTAAGCTCACCAGCTTAAATATCAGCCCCTATGTCACAAGATGGGTTGCAAACTGGCTCAGGGATAGAACCCACATGGTCAGAATTGCAGGTGCCATGTCAGACTCTAAACCAGTTACAAGTGGCGTCCCACAAGGCTCAGTCCTGGGACCTCTCTTGTTCGGTATATATTTCTCTGAGGTACAGGCTAACATGGGAGGACTATGGCTGACCAAGTTTGCAGATGACTGCAAACTGGGTGCCATAATTGACTCACTGACTGACACAAGCATCCTCCAAAAGGGTCTCACTGAGATGGATAACTGGTGCCAGAGCCATGGCCTAAAGCTAAATGCCAAAAAGTGCATAGTCATCCCCTTTGGGAAAAACAAAGTGCCCACAAATTACCACATAGGTGGTACTCCATTAAGTACGGAAGAAGTAATGAGGGAGTTGGGGACCCAAGTAGATAGCAATCTCTCCTTTGACAATCATGTTGCCAAAGTGGTTAGAAAGACCTTCTATATAGCCCACCTTATCATGAAAGGGTTCACATCTAGATCAAGAGAGGTCATTGTGCCCCTCTACTCATCACTCATCAGGCCCATAATTGAATACAATGCCCCATTTGGGGTGTACCTTACCCGACACCTGCAGCAACTGGAAAGACCCCAAAAGTACCTCACCAAGAGGATCAAGGGACTCAAACAGATGCCCCATGCAGTTAGGCTAAAGAAATTCCAGCTCTACTCAGTTGCTTACCGCCTACTCAGAGGTGATCTGTGCCTGACGTATAAAGCCATGTCCAAACCAGAATTAATGGACATGCTCCACCTCAGGAAATCCAAATCCCTTAGAGCTACACACTCCAGGGACATAAACCTCAGCGTAGAAATAAATAGGACATGCTGGAGGGACAAATTCATATCCCAGAGGCCCCCCTCACTCTGGAACAAAATCCCAATCCATGTTAGGCAGAGCCCCTCAATGACCCTCTTCAAGAGAAATCTTGGCGAGTGGATGGGAGATCATAGGTTTACCCCTGGGATCTCTTCTGTGTCCCTACTAGACAGAGGCACAGTAAACTAACCTTAAAAGGGCTATCTTCTGTGACCTACTATACAGAGGCACAGTCAACTGATCTAAAAGGGTGGCGAAAGCCAAACACACTCTGGCTAGGCTTATAAATGCCCTAGGGCAGATAGCCTAGTATCAACCTATGAACCTAAGAAAATGATGGAGCATTCCCGAGGCAGATGCCTGAGATACCCTGCTTTGTCCAGAGTAGGACACTGGAAGGTCTTTTTAATTAGTATATGTAAATCTACATGTACATTAGTATCCAGTGGGATAGGTAGCTCATGACCCCTATGGGGCTGAAGATCAGGCTGACACATGTCTGCTATGTCCTGCATAGGTTCATAGGTTCATAGGTAGGTACTAGGCTATCTGCCCGAGGGCATTTATAAGCCTAGCCAGAGTGTGTCGGCTTTCACCGCCCCATTGATTAATTAACCGATTCTCTGTCAAGCAGAGCCAATGAAATGATCCCAGGGATGTATTTTCTGTTACCCATCCACTTGTCAAGGTTTCTCTTGAAGAGTGTTAATAAGGGGCTCTGCCTAATGTAGTTTGGAATTTTGTTCCAAAGCATGGGGAGTCTCTGTGACAAGAATCTATCCCTCCAGCATGTTCTATTTATTGTTGTGGTGAGGTTTAGCTTACTAGAGCGTGTGGCTCACAGTGACTTGGATTTCTTTAGGTGGAGCATGTCCATCAATTCTGAGTTGGACATGGCTTTGTAAGTCAGGCATAGATCACCTCTGAATAAGCGATATGCCACTGAGTACAGCCAGAGTTTTTTCAGTCGGGCTGCATAGGACATATGTTTGAGGCCAGTAATCCTCTTGGTGAGGTACTTTTGTGGTCTTTCCAGCTGTTGGAAGTGTCTTGTGAGGTAAATCCCAAATGGGACATTGTGCTCTATGATGGGTCTGATGAGTGACGAGTAGAGGGGCACTATAACCTCTTTATTTCTAGATGCAAACCCTTTAGTAATTAGATGGGCCACATAGAAAGTTTTCCTAACTACTTTGGCAATATGATTGTCAAAGGAGAGATTACTATCTACCTGGGTCCCCAGATCTCTTATTAGCTCTTCTGTATTAAGCGGGCTATGTGGTAAGTTGTGGGTGTTTTGTTTTTCCCAAACTGGATAACTATGCATTTTTTGGCATGTAGCTTGAGGTCATGACTTTGACACCAGGTGTCCATCTCAGTAAGGCCCTTTTGGAGGATGTCCGTGTCAGCCAGAGAGTCAATTATGGCTCCCAGTTTGCAGTCATCGGCGAACTTGGTTAGCCATAGTCCTCTTGTGTTTACCTGTACTTCTGAGAAGTATATGCGGAACAGTAGGGGTTCCAGGACCAAGTCTTGCGGGACACCACTTGTGACTGGTTTAGAGTCAGACCTGAAGCCCGCTATTCTTATCGTGTGAGTTCAGTCTGTAAACCAGTTGGCAACCCACCTCAAGACATAGGGGTTTATGTTCAGGCTGGTGAGTTTTTCTGTAATATCCACGTGGGGAATGGTGTCCTTCTCCTATATCTAAACTAAGTTTCAGTATATTCCTGACTTAATCTATGAGAATTACTATTCCCTAATAACTTACTTGATTGAGCAAGGCACAATGAAATATGTGAGCAGTCTTTCTAATCAGATTCCCCAAAACAGAATACTCAATACTCAGAGATTGCTCCCTGTGAAATATAATATCCAAGATGGCTTGCAGAATGACCTCATATGGTCACCTGACTCTAGGTTTTTATAGCCCCCTCTTTGAAGCTGAGACAGGAATTTAGCATAGATGGCTACAATACACATCTAAATGTTTATGGCAGTGCCTGGAGCCTCCCCTCTTTTTACTGAGCTAATGAACAAAGGCTTCTTCCAGGCCCACTGTCTCTGGTTCTATTCAGCACTGTGGGGTAACATTTTAATGCTTTAACAGCTCATTTACATTTCCCTTATCTTTCTTAAAGTAAGCAATCTGGTTAACCTCTGCTGTTCCAGTAGCCTCTGTTAAAACATATACATTTAATTCAGTTACAATAATACATGTACATTTCTTTTCATTCCAGCAAGGTGCACTGTTGACACATTTTAACACAGGCAAACCTCTCAAATATATTTTCAGCACAAGCATCTGTACAAATCAGTATGATATACAAATGACATATAATTATTTACCAAATTCCAGCTAGCTGTGTTGGCATATGTTACAAATCCACTGCCATAGTTCTCCTGGCATGGTTGGCAGTGCCTCTTATCATCACACTGAACTATTATGATGTGAATAAAGTCGGTGCATCAAAAGTAGATGCTGGCCAGAATTAAACAAGCACAATGATTCAATAAACAGATAAATCAGATGATTATGACTCAGTTTTGACTCTTGGAAAGGATATTTTTGGATATGCATGAATGGCTTATTAGAGCTTATGATTGCCAAAACTTCCATGAATATATTTACCTGAGATGATGTAGACAGAAACTGGCCATAAGTCATCATAGACTCTATTTTATATAAGAAGTTGTTGCATAACACACAGTCAGAACAGCAAAGAAAGCTGGTTGCATTTACAGATGCATGACTTAGTTATGACTTATAAATCAGGAAAAGAGATTCACATAAGAATTATATCAAGTGACATTTGCCACTGCAATGAGTAGAGTAACTTGATGCAGAACCGGAAGTTAGTTGAATAATTCCACAGCTACATTTGGCTGAAGGGTTGCCTGCGACTGAAAATATGCTTAAATAATTTTAGCAATGTACTGTGATGCTGTAATGCATATGTTTCAATAACTGTCTTTGAGGGAGACTATACAGAGCAGAAAATTGCCATGAGGAAAAATAGAGCCATGCTTTTCATTCAAAGAAGAAATTAGTTGTGAACAAAATTTGATGTTTAAGGTTGATAAACTAATGGTGATATTGATTTCAAAAAGTAATCACAAAACTCTTACTTGTGAGCAGACAAGTCTCAAGAAAGAGCTCATTAATTATTTTGGCCTGGGGTGTCAGTTCACAAAGAACATCAAGTTTAAAGTTGTGCTCTGTGTAGTGCTTATCTCAGAAATAATGGAAGAGGTAATATCTTATTTATTTTCATAAAGAATCATGGAATAAAATTGGAATATATTTGTTGTGTTATTAGTACTATGTGTATTTGTTATATGCTGACTATTATTTGAAATTTACTGAGGTTGTAAAGTTAATCTATATACAAAACATGTGTGACTGTTGTATTGAAACCTATGCTTTTGGGGAAAATGGATGCCAGATATGATAATAGTTGATATCATGCAGAGTATGCATGCAAAAATTCAAGAGACATTTGGAAAATGGGAGTTTTAACATATGACCTCTAATTTTTATCATCTGTCATCTAACAACGAAGTCAGGAGTACTATACAATCTATTTAAAAAAAAAAAGCTCATGAGGAAATCATAGTTGATTCGGAATGACTACAACATTGACATGTGACTACTGATACCAGAATACTGAAATACTCCACTGCAAAGTACAGCAAAGTGTAGGTCTCTGACTACTCAACAATTCATGGGTCATAGAGTAAACAGGGAGATTTCCTATATCTACATTTTTATTAATGTCTGAGACTCAAAGTAAGTTACAAGAAAGACTGAAATAAACTAGTCTGAAAGCATTTTTGCTGTTATTAGTTGGCAAAATACTTGTCTTTATTAAAAGAAGAGGACAATATGAGATTACAGCAGGGTTCCACAGAAAGCAACCTGAAAGTCTTGTTTCAAAGTATTGTGAGGCAGTGTGACCAGCCATGATAACCTGTTGCTCATAACGCAAAAGGAAAACTGCTGAGGAAAAACTAGAGACAACTGATGAAAAGGATTTTGTCTCATTCAGAGAGTGTACTGAACACAAAAAATTACACTTGCAATACTTCCCTGTCTGTGGTATTCTGAGAAGTGCTCAGAGAGTTGCAGACAAATGTATCCCAAGAGACATATCAACAAAGGGCAAAAAGGAGATCCATTTTCCTCAATATCCAAAACATCTAGAGGGACTGCCTAGAAACTTGATAAATTCTAAGTACATTTAACATCAGAAGAAGAGACCACACATTCCATAAGATATTTGAGGTTTTTAAGACTGATCACAAATCTAGCTAGACATTGAGACAGTTATATGACTGAAGATCTGATTATTTATTTAACTAGATATATGGGCTGGTCTGAAGAGCATTTTAACTATGATTAAGGGCAAGAGGTACTTATTTGTAGTATATTCAGTTTAATGCACTTTACAACCGTACCTTGTAAATGTTGAATGACTATACTGTCTTTAGAAAACAAAATCATACAAAATTCAGAAAATTAAGAAGAAGACACAACATTTTTTGACACAAACAAAATGGGCAAATATGTTTGGGTGTGCAAGATATTTGCTATAAAAATATGTAAAATCTATTACTTATACAATTCACAGAGTATTGTAGGTGAAATACAAAGTAAGACTAAATACAACGGATATAATTAAGAATGTGATTTGTTACATTTGAGACACAATACTTAAATACCTTAACTAGGTGAAATACAAAAGAGGTACTGTGGTACAGGGAACAAAGAGGAGAAAAAAGTGGGATTGAGAGAAATATTGGAATGAGGTTAGATGTATTTTCATTGGCATGATTCTGTTTGGTGATAAAGAAAGTATTTCCTTAATAAGTTTTACCCCATGTGCCCATTCCTTCCCTGTGGCAAGAACCCTTCAGCCTAATTGTTCTCCTGTGGTGAGAGTTGAGTCAGCCATCAGTGGGAACATCAGATGGGGGAATGTGAAAGTACAGTTAGTCTAATCAATACTCTAATCAATATTATTTCAAATCAAATACCAATACATAGTATGTATATCGATTCAATTGTTCTAGTAGAATCTGAAGTGAAAAGGTACTTATTGAAAGAAGCAGAAATGTGTTCGGTTTTTACTTAAATACATGACAGGGTTCATCAGGTTTATTTCAGAACATGTTTTCTTACAAAGCTGAAATTGCTGACAAATGACCTTTAGTACACAGCTGCTATGGAAGGCTATTTTCAAAATTAGGAATGTATTACTTGAGCTGTGAGTGTTATGAATACAGAGCTGTCTTAGGGGCTAACAGAACAATAAAGTATTCTGCAGAGTGCTGACAAAGATTTATATAATACATATTTGATATTAATTTAGAAGTGTTTACATACATTCTCATGAGATTCTTCCTATAAACAAGTTATTAATGCATTGTATAACATGTGTATGATCCATTGTATGATTCCTAATACTAAGCAAATATAATGCTGTAGTGTTTATTCCTGACTGGTCAAGACATTTTTATATGATACAAATGTTCTGATATTGATTATTCAAAATCTATAAAAGGTTTGAAAAATGATTAATCAGGGAGATGGTTAGTGAGTATCTAGTCTTCCCATGCATGTGCTATAAATAAATTAATTATGATTCTATGATGAATTGTTGTGCGAAGTCTAATATTTACTAACCTTAACAGTCTAGTGCTATATGCTCAGTTTGTGATCTCTGTGTGTCCTGTAACATGAGAAAATTACTTTGGGCCCAAAATATTGACAGGCTTTCTGTCAAGTCACTGTTGCTGCTGTACATGCCACACTAAGGTTTTCAGTGAACAATAATAGTGTAAGCTTTACTAACACTTCTTCAGTTAAATTCGAAGAAGATAAATTGCATGTAAGTATTTTGATTGCATGATATTGATATTAAATTAACTAACATATGCTCTTTTTCTCTACAGCTCCAAATTGTACGTATGTATTAGGCAGCAATGTGACTGAAACTGTATATGTGACACATAGCTGTATTGTTTGGCCTACTGGAAAAGTGCCAGGATAGTGGCCTGCTGAAAAGCACCAGGTAGAGGTGTTGAGTGTGGTGTGTATGACTTACTGTAGATCTGAATGTGGTTAATTGTAATATTCGGACTGCTGGAAAAGTGCCAGGATAGCAGCCTGGTGAAAAGCATCAGCTAGAGGTGTCAAGTGTAGTGTTTTTGACAATCAAATCATGATGTGCATGGGATATGGAGTCATAGTATTCAGCCTGCTGGAAAAGCACAAGGATAGTGGCCTGATGGAAAAGCACCAGGCAGATGTCGCGAGTTATCTAATCATCGTTAAAATATCTATCCTTTTTTCAGCCAGCTGGGAAGTGCAAGGAATATTTAGTTTGGCTGCTGATTAAGAGCCAAGACGTATTGTTTTCAGCTTGCTGGGAAAGTGCCAGGATTTTAGATTAGTATTAGAATAGTATCTCATATTTTTGTAATGGGGGCAAATAGTACTGTGGTAAAAGAACCAGAAAGGAGAACTATGGCAAAAAAATATGTGGGATAAAAATGGTAGAGAAACTTGTAGATATTTACATAAATGGGTAACAATGAACAACTAACAACAATACTTTAACATTTTCAGAAAAGGGGACTTTTGATTAAAAAATGCTAAATAATCTAAGAATCAGACTTAAGCAACATGGTACTAAAGTACTGGCTTCTTGTTGGTCAGCTTTAATGACCGGTAATAAGAATTGTAAAACAGGAAGAAGCAAACAATTGTTAAACAGTTAAAACTTCATTCAGGTAGATTAAAAACACAGCAGCAGGTGAATAATAGAACATTAAATAATTTAGAAAAATGTGCCATTGGTAAAACACAAAACTAGGGGATGTTTCCTCTTAAAACTGATACAGTTGATAAAGCACTACAACAAGATTCATCTGATGATGACTGGATTAAATCAACAGTCGTACCTCCACTGTCATGTAACTTATTAGAAACTAAACATATAGTTAGTGTACCAGTAGATGAGCAAAACTGGAGGTAAAATTATCAGAGGGTAATGTTTGATCTGCAAAGGTTACTTCCACCACATCAATATAGCCCTGTACTTTAGGATACCAAACAAGATCACATCAACAGTAACACCTAGTGATAGGGTCAAAACAAATGTTAATGCGACTTAGTGGAAAAACAAGTTGTGCACATTCTTCATATAAATTGTCACAAACTTAAAAATTCATACAATAATATGAAGCTAGTGAAAATTGCATAGCTTCAAACTTAACTCATTTTCCAATAATAACTGGTGGAAAAGAGTATTGGGCAACTACTTTAGCTCAGAAAAAAAGATGGAGATCAGACAACTGATTCTTCATCTGATTTTGATGATTCAAATATACAAATGTGCCCATTACAAGAAGTCCCAAATCTGGCAGCAGGAGCTAGAGATAGGGGTGCAGAGCCAACTATAAAAGAAGTATGACCATGGACAGTACTAGATTTCCAAACTATTGTAGATTCACTCCCTCCCATATGAATGCACTCAGCCAGATATGCTAAAATATTGGAAGGGCATGTATGGTTACAAAAATCTTACAAATGAAGATCTCAGAGCCATATTAAAAGCATCAATATCACCTGATATCTTTAGAAAAATATGGGATGAATCTAAAATAGGAGATACTATTCCAAACATACAGATGGCATTTTTGTAGCTGCTAGAGACAATATTTTAAAAGCTATTACTCTAGCACATCCACCTATACCAAAATGAGCCGGAATAAAAGCAATAATATAAAAGGAAAGTGAAATGGTAGATGAATATTTAAAAATAATGCTAGATGCATTTTATGCAGATTCAGTACACCCTGAGCCAATAGACAAGAGTGGCAGCTAGTGGATTATCAGCAACATTTATAAAAGGGTTATTACAACAGATCAGAGAAAAAAGTATGCTTTTGCTGGCCAAGTTTGGGAACACCTCAAATTTTCAATCAGGCACAGTATATAGCAGACAATCTCATTAGGTAAGAAAAGGAACAGCAAAAGAAACTAATTGATTGCAGCTGCAGCAATTTAACACTGATTTTAGAGGGCATAGGAGGGTAAAGAAAGCTGGGAGATTCAGAATCCCCTCCACATACCTACCCCCTGTATTATGCCAATCTCAGCAAATTCAACCCCAAGATTTATTATAGCAACAAAGAAATACAAAACCAAATGTTTGCTTAAATTGCGGCCAGCAAGGACACTGGTGAAATAAATGTCTATTTCCAGGACAACAAACAAGTTCACCATGAAATCCTGCAGAGATGCAGATATCAATGCACCAAAATTATAAAAATCCTCCTGTATGGAATACAACTTGAGAACATTCAGAATGGTAGAATTAATTTTAAGATGGCCATGGGCAGGCATTACAACCATTTTCTTTGGTACTGTTAAGTCAGGATAGTCCTTATATAAATATTAAGGTAATATTGATACGGGAACAAGTAGGTCAATAATTGTTTCAGCTGATGCACAAAATATCCCTTTAACAGAAAAAGTAATTCATGGTATAGGAGCTTCAGGTGTAACTAAAGATTATACAGAAACTGAATCTGTCTCTGTTTAAATGGTCCATCAACAGAGAAACATGCTTTTATTGTAGGAAATTCTGCCCCTTTAAATCTTTCAGGTAGAAACGTTGTGTAAACTTTGATGTACCATTTATTGTACATCACAGGGAATATTTCTAGATGCCCCAAATAATACTTTTGAATTGTATTTTAATGAAATGAATCCAAGTGAAAATAATCTTTTTGCTTTCTAAACAGAAAGTAAAACAGTACAACAGCTCTAGACTATGAAGATTGCAAACTATCCCTTCAAAGAGTTGTATCACCTACAATAATGAGTTATTACTGATACATGACACAGAGCCTGTCTGAATCACATTAAAATCTGATGACTGCCTATCTATGGTAGTTCAGTATCCATTGTCACTAGAAGCAGAAGCGGGAATAGCACTTGTATTTTTTTCATTATTACAGCAAGGCATAATTGTGAAAATATGTAGTCCTTGTAATACACCCGTTTTACCAGTTAAGAAACCAGAAAAGAATACATATAGATTTGTCCAAGATTTATGCACTATAAATGCAATAAAACTACTAACATTTTCAGTTGTACCTAATCCTACTGCAGTATTAAATTCAGTTCCTATAGATGCTACTGTTTTTTTCTGAAATACATATTTCATCTGTTTTCTTTTCTATACCAATAAACCCAGGTAGTCCATATCTTTTTTGCATTTACTTATAGCAGTTAACAGTATACTTGGCCTAGATTGCCACAAGGTTACATAGAATCACTAACATTATTTTCTAGAGAAATGAAATGACAGCTAGATAAAATTGAACTTCCTTGTAACTCTGTATTAATTATGTATGTAAATGATTTATTAATTGCCTCAAAATCTATAAATGATTGCAAACAAGATACTCAGGGGGATTCAATAAAGCCTACATGATAATTGGGTCTATATTAGATCAGTGAACGCTTAAAAAAGCAAATGCTGATTGATCAACCTTATGTAAGCGAAAGCTTACAATCTCGAACTGTCAGATCAGCGATTTTCCAAAACACATATGCACAACAGAAGCACACCAAACAAACAGAAATCCACACACATACACCTAAAATCTGACACCTAACCCTACACTAAACTATGCACACACCACTAACTATCCACTTACCTTAACCCAAACCCTAACCCTAAGGTCCGTCACTATCGCACACTTACCTTACCCGCTCCCTAACCCTAACTCACCTAAACCTGCCCTAACCCTCACATCCACACAATCACACACATACCTAACCCGAGCCCTAACCCTAACTCACCTAACCCACCCTAACACTCACATCCACACAATCGCACACTTACCTGAATCCGACCCATAACTTTTCTCCACAGCACTGAAAATACTGAAGCAACAGAAACGGACAACCAAATTCTTTCCCTAGGAAAAAGTTTGAGTTTCTGTTGCTTCGATATTTTTAACTTTCAGTAAAATAAGGTCGATCAATCAGCGTTCGCTTGTTTAAGCGTTCGCTGATCTAATATAGAACCTGATAATTTTGACTGTGTGCATGTGGGAAAAGTTTTAGATTCAGTAAACTCCATGTAATAGCACGCACCCATGCACAAACATGGAAACTTTCATAGCATGCAAATTACAGAATAAGTAGCTGAATTTTATGCTAATTAAGCAAATCAACATGGTGGAGTGATTAAACAAGCTCTAAAGCAACTCTAAAGTGGACTCGATATTTGTGTTGGCCATGTATTCCAAAACTCTCCGAATACAGCCACAGAAAGGAGTCTATATGGAAACAAGAGCAAGTAAAAGCTGACCTTAACATGTAACATCAGAACACTAGACATAATTTCACCTAATTACATATTGTGGATGTTAGAAAATCAGTGTAACAAATATAAAAATACCTTTTTAAGTACCATGACAAAAATGCAGCGTCAGTCCTCCATCCCCAAATGAAGAAGATACTCTTAGTAATACAGGCTTCTAAAATGTTTAAATGTCCTGAAACAGACTATTATACTGTAATGTAAGCATATGCATTATGTAGCTGATGGATTAGAGTCTCATTTTATTAAAACATGTATTCCTCTGTGCAGATGTATTCCTTTGTGTTTACAACATTGGGCTCCCGTGCAATTTCCCTGCCTACACTGTTGCTAACTGTGTAGATTCCAGGCTGTTAGCATGGTGAAGATGCAAATGAGGTCAAAACTCATTAGGATTGTTGAATCTCAAAAAAGAGCAACCATGTAGGGATGTTCATTTTGTGTAGGCAATTCCACAGTGTTCATGGTGAATGCATGGCAACAGTTAATGCTGACATCGGGGGGGTTGTCAGGTTACACTTGCAGAGATGAACATGTAGGGCTGTGAAGGGTGAAAATGCATGTAAGCAGTGCACAATTCCCAAGTCATGTGTCATTCTCATTATTTGGTTATTAAAATGTATCATCTCTGTTCACTTTAAGTTAAAAATTATTTTTTAATTTTTGTCATTGTATGCACAACGTGGCACTAGGCACAATCACAAGAAATGGAGGAATGAATGACAGGTTTCTAGGGGTTGTTGTGTAACTATTCCTGTGGCAGCACATGCATGTGTTTGCACGATATAGGAAACAAATATCAATTTTGCCTATGCTTACCTTATTTATGCCAAGGTGCACAGAGGTGCATGGAGGTGTGCATACTGTACTAATGAGCAAGCAACAGGTGTGTTTAATAGATGCTAATTATAGCATACGCAGGTGAATTGCATGTTAATCAACCAATCCAGCATGGTGGAACTATTGAACAATGTATAAACCATCCACATTGCCTCCATTCTCGATTTTCCTCAATCTTTCACTACCATTGGAGTAGAGACATGGAAATTTTAACTGACACAATGCTAGGGATTGCTGCAGCTATTCTACATCTGTATGTGCTAGAGGCTGAAGCTAGTGCTGCTGGTGCTGGTGACAATAGGCTAGGCTGAGAAGGAGAACAGTGTTCAGGCCCAGGTAACTTTCCAGGTGCTACATGAGCTGGAGACTGTAGAGTGCTACAGGGTGGACAGGGACACATTACAAGAACTCTGTGAGCTCTGCCAACCTCAAGTCAGCACCACAGCCAACCGAGGGGAACCCATCTCAGTGGAAACTAAGGCATGTGTAACCCTTAGAATATTAGCTACTGATACTTTTCAAAGATCGTTTGGGGACATGATGGATGTATCACAGGCATCAACTTCCAGGATCCTCCAGCAGTTTCTGGATGCTATGCTCATACATGCCAGTGAGCACATATTTTCCCCCTTAGTTCTGAATAGAGGGCCAGCAAATATGGAACTGTTTTACAGTGTAGCACACTACCCTGAAGTACTGGGTGCCATAGATTGCAGTCATGTACACATTAAGGGACCATCTAGTGAGCAGGGTAGAATCTACATTAACCACAAGGAATACCACTCCATCAACTGCCAAGTCATGTGTAATGCCCAGGGAATTTTCTTGAATGTATGTGCTGGCAGTTATCATGACTACCATATCTGACACACATCACAGCTGTACCAGATGCTTGCTTGTAGGGACATCCTACAGGGCCATTTACTGGGGGATGCTGGCTATGCCCTGGAACCGTGGCTGATGACAACCATCAGAAGTGCACACGCACCCATAGAAGAATGTCATAATGAGGTAGACACACAAACTAAAAACATCATAGAGTGTTTGGGCTTCTGAAGTCATGGTTTTAGTGCCTAGATATAAATGGTTGAGCCCTGCAATATAATCCATGCACATGTACACAAATATGGACAAAATGTGTTATGCTCAACAATCTGATCCTGTGGAAACAGCTGCAATAGGATCAGCAAGGGGAAGGGACACACATCCCCCACTAATTCCTAGGTCATCACAGCCACAGTCAGTGGAGGACTCAGAGAAGGAACCCCCAGCTGCTGTCCCTGTAGGCAGACGTAGGTGTGCTCAGTATGCCCTTGCTTTGGCTAAGAGAAAACACATAGCACATTCACTGACCACCTAGGGACCTAATACATTTCTCATACTCACATACATATAGTAAAATTGATGACAAGCAACTCACACAACCTTTACCTCCCTATGAATTGGTTGTGTACTGCTTGCATCAGTCAGCCCTGAACTAAAGGAGTGTCAGCTGCTGAATTTTCAAGGTAAATCCTGAACCTAGAGTGTATTCTTTAATAATATTATGACATATCCTTGTATTTTCTAACTTGGTAAATTAAGCAAGTAAACAGTGGTGAATTTGTACAGAAAGCACCTTAACATGTGACACCAGACACTTATTTTACTTATATTATCTATTAGTGATTAGTAGGCCTCAGGCATGAAAGACTCACACAGTCATACCTATGAAGAAAACTGATGTCCCCTGCATGGCCTCAGTTTAGCACCATACCTTTATACTAGTAAATCATTAAAGACAGAAGTTAGAAAGTAATGATACACATTGCAGTGTCAGACTTCAGAGTTGTTTGTGTCATAACAGTAACTGAGCTTTGTTCCACCCCCAAAAGATAAGTGTACACTTGTTACTACCTTAACAGTAACTCAGCTATGCTACCCCCAAAAGAACAGAGTATGTGTGTTTGTGCCATCCACTCTGGACATCATTTCTTGGCATATGCATCTCATATTATTTCCAGTTAATATTCTCTCACATGGTAAGGCCAATGATATGGAATAGCTTGCATACTGCATATGTTAGATAACTGATAAATGACCAAGAAACACAGAAAGGTAAGACAAAGTTGTACATTTGTAAGCATAATTATGATAGGTTGTATGATCACTAACTGCTCTGTGTCCAAATATAATAAAGATAATTAAATGTACAAATCACAGCTAATGGTTTGATAGCAATTCTGATGCAGTAGGTTGTGTGAAGAATGACTTCATTTTATTGATGCAAAGCTGTTTGTGTGGCAAAGAGGACTAAGGCATCCCTCCTGTCTTCTGAAGTTATATTGATTTGAGGGTTAAAATCCAGACATATGCAGAAATTTGTAGTGTGTATTACCAACTTTTACTGTGCTTTTAGAGATTTTGTGTACATGTCCCTCAATTTTATTCACTTTTCATCTTTGTCTTCTTTTAATTCCACTTTTGGGTGATGCAGCATGTCCCGAAAAGAAGTTTGGCTAAGCTTATCTTGTTTATGTGAAGCTCTACATTGTGGAAACTGGAAAAAAAAACAGATTGTCTAGAAATCAGACACCCAAAAACAGAAAATGGATACATTCAATTAATGCTCTTAGCCATCATGAAAAGACAGCCAGAAGTAAAGATGGGACTGGGGTATAGTAACACATATATATCACATAATAGTAACTGTAAAACATTAGCAATGTGGCATGCATTTATGCACTGTTTCTCTACACGCAAACAGGACTATCTCACATGTGTGTACAATTTGTTCACCATCATGCAAATCCAATACACGTTGAGCTATGGAATTGTATATATGATATTTTTTTATTGGTGTTTATTATCCAGTTTGTTTGTATGACATAAAACTACATTTGGAAACATTGCAAATTAAGGGCACAATATAAATATACGTCATATATTTACAATACATCCATTTGTTCCCCTCAAATCACCCCAACTAAGCACTACAACCCTGGGGTCTCATTACTGTTTGCATACATATATCAACCACAATACAAACTGTTATATACATGTTGTGTGGTTACTCATGGACAGGAACACTTGGTGGTGCTCACAACCTTGCTCTGCCAAACTCAGACAGCTAAGTATGCTCAGTAAGGGTACTTGGGTTGTTACACAGCTAGGCTTCTAAACAGCTACTGCTATTAGGCTAGTAACCTCAGATGACACTGTGCAATGTGCCTATCCAGGCCTCCCAACCTCTTATTTCCCACATGGCATACCAATGTCATCTACTATAAGTTCACCTACAGTCCTATCAAACTTAGACTTGTACCATGGAGCATGCATTAAGTGCTGTGTTCTATAGTCTGTGTCCTTAGATAGGGAGGAGCTCTATTCTCACTACAGTTAACTGGGTGTATGTATGTGTCTACACAGAAGAACAGAAGTGTGTATCCCACATTTATTTCTTCAATGGCAAGGGTTGTCAGTTTTTTGAGATTTGCACAAGCCTACACATCCATTTCATGCAGGCCTCCCAACCTCTTGTCTCCCTTATAGACTGCTGATGTCATCTACTATAAGTTCACCCGCAGTCCTATCAAAATCAGACTTGTGCCATGGTGTGTGCATCAAGTACTATGTGCTGCAGTTTGCATCCTTAGATAGGTAGAGGTTCTATTCTAACTTCAGTCATCTGTGTGTGTCTACACAGAAAAGCAGATGTTTGTGTTCCATTGTTACTTTTCCAATGGCTTGGCTTGCCAGTTTCTTGAGACTTGTACAAGCCTATACATCCATTTCATACAGGCTTCCCAACTTCATGTCTCCCACATTGCCTGCTGATGTCATCTACTATGAAGTGTTGTCTGACACACTTCACATCAGAAGTGAGCCATGGCACTTGCTTTAAGTACTTGCTTTAAGTACTGTGTACTTAGGTAGGGGTTCTCTTCTCAGTGTAATCAAATGGGGGTTGGTATGTGTGTGTGTGTGTGTGTGTGTGTGTGTGTGTGTGTGTGTGTGTGTGTGTGTGTGTGTGTGTGTGTGTGTGTGTGTGTGTGTGTGTGTGTGTGTGTGTGTGTGTGTGTGTGTGTGTGTGTGTGTGCATGTGTGTGTGTACATGAACTGTTGTTTGACTTTACAGTGAAAATTTTGCAGCAACCCGTAGGCCACTATTATCTTTTCCTCAACAGACACTGCTGTTGTCATCATCTATAAACTGTTGTCTGACAAACTTCAAGTCAGACTTCAGCCTTGGTGCTTGCATTAAGTATTCTATTCTTTAGTTTGTGCACCTTAGATGGGTAGGGGTTCTATTCTCACTGCAGTCAAATGAGGGTGGGGTGGGTACCTGAACTGTTGCTGGACATTACAGTGAGCCTTTCACAGAAGCCTGTGGGACAATGTTATCTTGTCTTGGACAGACACATGTCTGTCATTATTAGATTATACAGTAAGCCAAAGAAGCTGCTGTCTACAAATACAAATGTGAGAAGCCAGAATTGGAAGAGCACCCTCCTTAGCCTAAATAAGCAAATAAGATAACTAGTGGAATCTCTCACCCCAGTCTTTAGTTTCTCTCTTTTTTTTGGGTTGTTTTTTATTTTTTCCCCTACAACACAGTGGGATAGACCTGACCCACAGAATCCACCTGTTCCCACTCCACCAGCTATGGCACCAAGGCCCAGCAAATCTGAGCCACAACCTCCTTGCACCCCTTCTGCTCCCCCTGCATTACCTAGCCCCTCAGGTACTTTTGCCCCAGAGGACAGGCCTGTGCGGGAGCAGCAGCAGAAAGGGTGATTTTATCAACCAAGAAGAACTGCAGGGGTGGTGCGTAGGATTGTGCACCAAACTGTGGGCACATGCCTATGCCAAATGGAGACACTGCTTTCCATCATTGTATTGAATAACACAAGGAAATGCAGATGTCAGACACTGCAGCCATTTGTGCAGTGAGGTGACAGTGATGACAGTCCAGTGGGTGAGGACTTGGTTCTCACTTTCACCCAGCTTGATGTTCATAGGTTTGGGAGGTCCACATCCTTACCTGAACCATAGTGTTCACCCACCTCTTATGTTCTTCACCATCCTTGTGTCTTGTCTTGTATCTCCTGTCTGTCAGCAACTGCTAACTCACCTTGCCAACTTACCTGTCCCAGAAATACCTACGTCCCTTCCCTAACATTCCTCTCTCTATATCTCTTTCTCTCTCAAAAAAATAGGCACCTGTCCCAAAAAATAAATAAATAAATAAATCATTCCATACATAGCTCTCCATGTTGCAAACCTGTCTACTTGACACACTTGAATCAGTCCAATTGTCTATACAACATGGTTACATTGTTGTCACCTCTCTCTGGAGGTGACATTGCAAATTCAACTAATCTTCAGTACATATGATCAGTTTCTCTGGGCACATGTTCAGTATACATCATATATTCACAATACATACATGTGTTGTCTACCCTCCAAGCAATACAACCCTGGATGTTCAGTATTTTTTACACACACATATATCAAACACACTACAAAGTGTAATATATAATGTTGTGTGCTCCCTCATGGACAAGGCCAGTCAGTGGTCCTGACAACTTTGTTCTGCTAAACTCAAACATCCAACTATGCTCAATAAGGATACTTGTGTTTTTACACAGCTAGGTTTGTACACACCTAGGCACACTCTCGGTTAGGCTACTGGCCTCATGTGAGCCTATGAATCTATGTTTCTATGCAGGACTCACAAACTGTTGTCCCCCACATGGCCTGCTGATGTCATCTCAAGACAAAGCTGGACCATGAAGCCATGATCTGAGAAACAATTAAATTTATTATAGATGCAAAGTTTAAAGGTTAAAACAACCCTTCTTTAGTGCAATACAAAAAGTTTTCAAAAGACCATCTTTTAAAATGGAAAACAAAGCACAGCTAACCAATCACAGTCATTAGACAATTAAATGCAACAATCTTTAAAGTTAAATGTTAATAAAGTAACATGTATAAAAAACTTCACAATATAACTACATTCTAAATCTACTTTACAGACCTTCTATTAGACACTAGAAGCATTCCATAGACAATGTGTTTTTGATTTCGCAGGTGATGAACAAACTTTGCTAAAATGTATAGAATATTTAGATGCAACCACTGAAACTTTAGGTTTTACAGCTAATTCCTCTAAGGAAAGGATCTGTTTCCTAGATATTTTGTTAACTGAGAATAGTATCATACAAACTAGAATCCATAAAAAAAAAGATGTGCAAGCAAACAGATTCTTGCACAGGGGTAGTATGCATACTCAGCATGTGTTTAAAGGTATAGTCAGAAGTCAATTCCTTAGAGTAAGTAGATTGAATACTGATGAAACTCTGTATAATGAACACATTTCTGAAATGTTCCAATAATTTAAAATCAGATGCTATGGGGATACTCTTGTACATGATTTAAAAACTTTGTAGTCAGTAAGAGGAATAGGTTAGCTAAACCTTACTTTGTGTCTGGTGGTTATTTGAGACAGGAAAACGATAATAAAAATAAAGGTGGCTAAATTATAAATATAATCCATTATAATATTAGGACCAATGAGATAATGAGTATTGTTAATAATTGGTCTGTTTTGAGTGCACACCCCGAACATTGTAAAATTATAGGGGAAAAGCCATGTTTTGCATATAAGGAAAGTAGTAGCATTAAACATAAACTTTGTTAGAAATAATTAAATAATGTTGATAGGAAGAAAATTAGTCATAGGAAGGGTACCTTCCCCGTCTTAATTGTGTAGCTTGTAAAAATATTTTAAAAGATACACTTTTTATTCACCCAGTTACAAATAGGAAGATTGTGATTAAATGTTTTGTGACATGCCATATAGAGAATGTTGTTTATTTAACAACTTGTCTAATATGTCCCACCTTCTATGGGGGGTGTAAATGTAGTAAAAAGCTGAAAGACAGAATAATAGAGCATTTATCAGATATTAAAAGGAAGGTACAGACTAATTCCCTATCTAAACATTTGATGGAGAATGGACCTCAACATGTATTCAATTTTACAGTTGTGCAATTATTTTATCATAATATGAGAGGTGGTGATATGAACAATAAGGTAGAAGTAGAAAAATACAAATGGATTTTAAGACTAAATTCTGATAAAGCACCTGGTCTTAATGCTGCAGTGAGTCTTAAATCATTTCTTAAGGAAAAACAAATGCAGTTAAAATTAATGGTGTATGTGAATTATTTATGTATTTATAATATTATATTAGTGTCTAATAGAAGGTCTGTAAAGTACATTTAAAATGTAGTTATATTGTGAATTTTTTGTATGCATGTTACTTTATTAACATTTAACTTTAAGGATTGTTGGCATTTAATAGTCTAATGACTGTGATTAGTTGGCTGTGTATTGTTTCCCTTTTAAAATATGGTCTTTTGAAAACTTGTTTTTATATTGCACTGAGGAAGGGTTGCTTTAACTTTAAATCTTTGCATCTATAATAAATCTTAACTGTTTCTCAGATCACTACTTTGTGGTCCAGCTTTATCTTGGGATCTTAAACTGTTTTCTGCTGTTGTACTATGTTTACATGAGTTCCGTTCTGTTTTTGGACTGTTGATGTCATCTACCATAAGTTCAGCTGCACCCATGTAAAAGTCAGACTTGTGCCATGGCACTTGCATAAAGTACTGAGTTCTATAGTCTGTATACTTAGGTAGGTGTTCTGTTCTCACTGCAGTAAACTGGGTGTATGCGTGTCTCTACTTAGAAAAGTAGAAGTGCTATCCTACAGTTACTTCTCCAATGGCATGGCTTGCAAGTCTTTTCATACTTGCCGAAGCCTACACATCCATTTCATGGAGCCATGCCAACCTATTGTCTCACACATGGCCTGCTGATGTCATCCAAAATAAGATGACATGCAGACATATAAAAGTCATGCTTGTGTATAGTACTGTGTTCTGTAGTCTGTGTGCTTAGATAGGCAGGAGTTCTATTCTCACTGTAGTCAAGCATCTGTTCTCACTGTACTCAAGTGTGTGTGTGTGTGTGTGTGTGTGTGTGTGTGTGTGTGTGTGTGTGTGTGTGTGTGTGTGTGTGTGTGTGTGTGTGTGTGTGTGTGTGTGTGTGTGTGTGTGTGTGTGTGTGTGTGTGTGTGTTGTTACTTGACATTACAGAGATCCTTTTATACCAGCATGTGGGACACTGTTATCACCATATGCTCAACAGACAATGCTGATGTACCACCACATGCTCAACAGACAATGCTGATGTAATCAGCTATATCAGACTATTGCATATACAACCATCCCACCAGGGCAGGATCACACACTAACCTGGAGCCAGGGCAGATGTCACCATAGGTTCATAGGAGGTTATTAGGTAGAGGACTGGTGACACGTATGCTTTGGGGTATGTCTGGTGGAGATGGGGGGGGGTGAAGTTTGGGCAAAACTGTCTGGTAGCAGGTTGGCAATGTCCTCAGGTCAGTATGAGTGGTACTGTCTACTACTAATTTGGCACAAAGCTGTCTCTTCACTTTTAGATTTCGGACATAGCTAAAGAATGCCTCCTGCTTATCTTTAACTAGGGATACTACTTTAGGTTCATATGTGGCTTTAGAGGACTTTTCAAGATAGCTAATTTCCTTGTTTAAATGTAGGGTGTCCATCCTCTGCTGAGTCAGTTTCCTCTTGTCTTAGACATTACTTTCTTCCACTTGTTGTATAACCTTTGTATGCTTGATGGCCACCACCATGGCTTGTTTTGTATAGGTGTTTATACAGGTCATTTGTGTACATCTCTGTATTACTGTCATTGTTTACATTAATAGCAGGAGGTTTGCAACTATCTATGGCATCAATTAGGAGCCTATAGTTTGCTTTGGATAAATGTTTCATCCTTTCTGCTCTTGGCAGGCTGTCAGGTATGATTGTGAATGTGAATGAGACTGAATTGTGATCTGACCTGACCATGGGGGCCAACACACAGGGGTTAGTGCAGAGAACCACTGTGTTGGTCAGTACTAAGTCTAGGACATCCAAGTCCCTTGTGGGGGTGTAGACTATCTGGTATACAACACGTGTGTTAACAAAGTCCAGGAACTTTAGGGTGAGTGTGTTTATGCACATATATGACTCCAAACTGATTAGAAGAAAAGTTGAAATCACACATGACAAAGGTGTTTGACTGTATAGTGAGTGACTCAAGTAGGTCTAAGTAGGCAGAGTGGTACCCATGGTTCATGGTGGGGGACCTGTAGCTAACATTGATATGGAAGGGGGTTTTACATACAGTTAGTTGGACTTGGCATGGACTATGGAGTCATACTCTTTGATCAGTCTTGTGGTATATTTTTCTTTAATGAAGATGTATACACCTCTGTGTTTGGTTCTTTCATGCTTATTTTGATGTATGAACATGTGGAAAGCATTGTACACTTTCATGGCCAGGGTGTTGCCTGCGGCCTTGAACCATGCCTCTGTGACTGCACAGACACAGGCATCTTCCAAGGTAAGGACTTCTTCCAGTGAGTGCAGTTTCTGATTTACACTCCTTGCATTAACAGCATAACCTTCATTTTGTCTGTAGTGGAGTCTTTTAAGTTGGGACTTTAGTTGTTTTGACATTGGCTAAAATGGCAACTATAGGGAAGTCAAGCACCTTCATATAGTACAGTGAGGCACGTCTCCAGTCATTTACTTCAACATAGACACTGACAGAGTCATAATGGTACTTGTTGAGAAATTTGAGTGAGGTTATGATCTGATGGACCCTGGCACCTGACTGGCAGCTAACTGTGACCTTCACCTTGTCCAGCTTGTCGAGAGGGACATCTGTGGATCACTATGGAGTCACATATGAACAAGACATTTGGTTTTGAGGTGTTTTGCCTGAGTGGCTTATTGGCTGAGACACTGATATGTGTATTATTATGTGCAGTGGATTATGTTGGGTCTGCACTGTGTGCAGTAGGTTTGCTCTTGGGAGGTCTCTGATTTTAGTTAGGTTTCTAGTGAGTACCACTGCATATGTGGGTTTATGTGTTGTGTGCTTGTTGTGTGCAAGAAGTGAATTGTGTGTGCTGACAACATGTTTGGCATCTAGTTTGTTGATATGTGAGAGAACTGATTCCTAATTCATAGTATAGATACAGCTGTCATATGATGTTGTATTAGTTTATTTTAGCAATAACTGGTTGTCAGTATACATGAGGCAATTGCTCTGTTGCCTCGGGATGCCCATGTAAATCAGGCTGCCTGGAGAAATGGTGGGAAACATTCCCTCCATTACGGAAGGTATATACTGTAGTAACTAGTGGGGTGTGGACTAGATGGACCAGGTTTTGGTGTAAGACTAACAACATGTGTCTATTCTATGGATGGCTAGGGTTACAAAAATGTGTCATTGCTTCACAATTCCCAACTGAGGTGCTTGCAAGGCAGCAGTGCAAACTCTGAGAAGCTAAGGTAAACTGAGTGGAAATCTCCTAAAACACAACGCTGGAATACAAGCAAAGTTAAACTATTTTAAAAAATTAAACAAAGGGAAAGGCCAACAGTGAGTCTTATTCCAGCAATCCCCAAATCAGATGTGTTATTGGCTGCACAGTTCTGCCACAAGGTTGCAGCGGGCCTTCTTAATGTAAGAGGGATGGTTTTAGTGCTCCAATGATACTAAATAGTCTAGAATTAGCAAGCCTGAATTGAGCTTATGCTGTAAAATGTAGAATTACTAGAAATCCAAAGTGCAGAAAATTGCAATGAAAACAGTAGAACAAACAGTTTAGATAAAGCAGAAATTCAGTAGAATACTTCAAGAGTGTGGACAACAAACTTTCCTAGTGTGAAATAAGTGGTCTGGAACCCAAGTTCTTAAACCAGAGCTAAGAGACTTTCATGAATAACAGACACAATAAGCTTCCGATCAGTAATTCCCAACTTGGAAGGGTTTAGGCTATCCTCCCGTGCCACAAGAGTCTACACCACAAACCTTCCCAATTTAAAATAACTGGTTTGGAGGCCAATTGCTTAAACCATAACAAAGAGACTTAGAACAACAGCCACAATAAGCAGAAGTGCAGAGGCTACCTTCTCCTCCCCCAAAGTGTAGAATACAAACCTTATTAATGTAAGACAACTGGCCTGAAACCTAAGTGCTTAAACCAAAAGTAATAGACTTAGAATAACAGTTACAATTTAATGCAATACCAGACAGATGACAGTGAGATATCTTTTAATGTACCCACATACATCATGTCATGGTTAGTAAGCCTTGTGTTATCTTGATGAGAAAACCCTGTGGTCTGTCCAGCTGCTGCATGTGTCTGGTGAGGTTCATGGAAAACAGAGCATTATACTGTATTATTGTTCTGATAAGTTTGACTACAGTGCTGTCATACAGTCATGAGATCTGAGTATGATGTGCACCATATGTATGTACTGGAAAGCATTAAAGAGAAAGCTTATAAAGTAATGACATACATTGTAGTTCCTGACTTCATAACCCTTACAAGAAAATGCACTAGAAAGTACTGTCACGATGATGCTATCCACTGTATCATTTGGCAAGGCAAATATAACTGACGGACACAATTATCAGTTCAACAACACAAATGCAGATATAGTAGGCACTAATGTAGCTATGCACCCTGTGCATGAGACACCAAGCTTTTGTATCCTTGAATCCAGAAGAGAGAAAACAGGGATATGGCACAGTTATTATCACTTGCACAGGAGATTGGGGGGGGGCAGGAAGCCTAGGCTGATGCAAAAGGTCAGTGAGTGTGTGTGTGTGTGTGTGTGTGAGGGAGAAAGGGAAGCAGGCAGGCTGTGTGTGTGTGTGTGTGTGTGTGTGTGTGTGTGTGTGTGTGTGTGTGTGTGTGTGTGTGTGTGTGTGTGTGTGTGTGTGTGTGTGTGTGTGTGTCTGTAGGGGTCCTCCATGTGAAAGTGGTGTGTGAAAGTCTGCATGAACACAGCCAAGCTCAGTGCTAGCTCTACATCTTCGTATGTTGGACAGGTGTGAGCAATGTATGGTAGACATGACAATTCATTGTTGTTGCCCCCAACTATGAGAACTGGGTCTTCCAGGAGTTGCACTGGCAACTCCATGCCAATGGTCAGATGGACTGCTGCTACCTGAGCATGATCTATGTCTGCTGGATGTGCTCCCTTCATGGGAATGTCCTGGAACATGACCCCATGGCTTGCCACATCTGGATGTGTACAGCACACTCACTGATGGGCCAGCAGAAATACTGCCACTAAGAGAGAGAGTGATCGGGAATAGCCACATTGGGCATCAGCAGATGTTGAGGCTGACCTATGCTCAAGAGGATGATGTTCCCCTCCCAGCAGATGTTCCATCACAGACACTGTTCATTCCATGACAGACAGCCTTTGGTCCATCACAGACTCCCCTCATTCTAACATGTCATTCATTGGCTCCAGGGAATCGGCAATGTGGTGGAGGCAGTCATGCATGTCAGATTGTGTCACATCCACAAGCCGAGCATTTGTCTGGAGCACCTTTCTGAAAGTGGTCATGCCTCCATGACAGCAATAAACATATGTTTCGTGACATGGGAAGAGACACCTGCAGCAGGTGGAGAAGGGACAGTAGACCCCCTCCAAGCACCCCTATCAACCCTCCTAAGGGGCAACTTGCCAACACTTTGGCTACAGGCAGAATAAACAAGCACTGAAGCTGCAGTAGCCACACTTCCCTGCTCAGTGTCATCACTTCCCACCTGTGCTATATCTGTGGGCTCAGTGAACTGGGTAAGCAAGAGGTAAGGCCAACATCATCACATTTAACAGTAAGACAGGAGGCACTACATGGACTCCTCTCAATCAGCATGACATGTTACTTCAACAAGAATGTGGCTGACTACTCCAGTCTGAGCTTATCACTGTACTAATATTCAATCTCCCCCCACAAAAACACATGTGACATGTCAGTATTGAACTGGTCATATAACAAAGTCTACCTGGAAGCTCTTCCTGGGACTGAGAAGGAGGGGCACCCACAACAATCACATATTGTGAACCACTCTGCTGTGAGTTGTCTTGTTATAGAAGATTCACCAGGAATTCCTCACTGGGGGTGAGAGGTGGTTCTGTAGCAGGCCCACCCCCAGTTATCCCCTGGTCTTGGGTAGCAGCAGCTGCATGCCTCTGTGCAGAAGTGATCATGTCAGTGGCCCTATGGCAGGTGCTCATAAGTATGGTTGTGGCTTCCCACAGCATTCATGTTTGCAACAAAGTGCTGCATAGTCTCAGCCTCTCTGGCATATTGAGACACCACTTCCAAGAAGAAAAGTGCCATGTTGACAGAGTGCGTCAACTATGATAGTGTTTACTGCCTCTCTAAAGGGGGGTCCACACCTCAATGACATTTTCAGTCCTAAAAGACAACAAAATGATAATATACATAACTATCACATAACTACAAAGTAACTGCTACCAGATAAAACAGTTAATTTAGGCAGTTAGTAGTACCCACTGGAAAAACATTACACGTATGACAGGTGGTAAATACTACCAACAGGCAGGATGCAAAAACAAGGACAGTAGCAAGGGCAACATATCATTGCATGTGCCATAGTAGTACCTCAACTGTGCTCCCCCCAAAAGAACAGTCCATTCTAGTTTGTGACATAACAGTAACTTGTCTTTGCTCCCCCCACCCACTAACGTACAGGCACATGAACCATTTTGCTAGTAAAACATATTTGAAATGCTAAATATGCATTCAAAGGACCTGTCCCTGAAACATGTTTACATATGTATCACACAACTTACTATTTTCATATATTGCCACTCATTTGTACCTCTGAAATGGCTTGAGAAACATGGCCATGCCATCAGTACACTTCTAACTAATGCATACAGATAGTGTAAAAGGCATTGCTTCAAATTATTTATTAATATATTCCAGCATATACATTATGTAGGTAAATAAATAACAGCATAGCTGCTGGAGTTCAATACTCCTCTGTAAAGATAGCTTGGGAAATATTTTGCTTTGCTGAACATGTAGCAAGTATGACTCCACAGTAGTTTGGCTAGCTACACATTTCCTTTTATAATGGAGTAGATTATTAATGGACTGCATCTGTCTAGGCTGTGTTTCAGAGATGCTAATTACAGTATAAGCTGATGAATTGCATTCTAATAAACCAATCTAGTGGAGCTATTCAAGAAGTTATAACACAACTGTTTAAACTCCATGCTGTTTTTTCTTGTTGATTTCAAAAGTAGTGGAGTACAGACACCCAAGTCTATACAGATGGAATGATAGGAGCAACAGGCAATGCTGTTGCTATCAATAGGCCTAGGCTGAGCCAGAGAAGAGTTTTCAGGCCACATTTAACTTATCACAACATACCTGACATAGACATTGTAGAGTGGTACAGGGTGGACAAGGACACAATACAGGAACCATGTGAACTCTGCTGGCCTCAAATCAGACCCACAGCCTTTACCTCCCCATGTATTGGCTGTGTACTGTTTGCATCACACTCCACCCTGAACTGAAGGTATGTCAACTGCTGCATTTACAAGGTAAGTGCTGAACATGTACAGTATTGTATAATAATAATATGACATTACCTTGTATTTCCTCACTTGGTACAGTAAGCAACTACAAGGTGGGAGATTTGTACAAAAATTAATGTCACATGTGACAGCAGAGAGTTATTTGATTTGTATGTGTTCATTAACAAGTAGTAGGCCTCAGGTCTCAAAGATTCACACGTTGATACCTCTACAAAGTAATGACGATCACTGCATGCCCTCAGTTTAGCACCACATGTTTGAAATGGGAATTCATAACAGAGAGAAGTTCAAATGTAATGAGACACATAGCAGTACCTGGCTTCATCACTCTCACAAGATCAAACTGGCAGGATGCAAAACAAGGAGAGTAACAAGAGTGACATAGCCATGTTTGTGCCATAACAGTGGATCATCCTGGGTCCACCCCCTTGAAAGAACATTATACCATTGCATGTTCAATGACAGGAACCCACCTTTGCTACCACCCCCAAAACAGCAGTCTATGATTGTTTGTGGTATTCATCCTTACATTAATTTGATGGCAGCTGCATATCATAGTGTTCCCAATGAATATCCTCACACATTTTTTTTTTAAATATTTTTATTCATTTCCAAAAACAAGAAAACATGAATGCAGGTTATTTATGACAATGAAGTATTTACAAATTATTTAAAAAGGTAGGCTAAAACCTCTAAACAGATATCAAACATTAAAACCAAAATAAAGTATTTACAAGGGTGTCTATTGTTGACATTTAATTGACTTTCTATACAATTGTTTCCTGATTATAATCTGCTGCAGTCATTATTCTCCAGTATTTCAGTTACTTTTTGCCATGCTACGTATAATGATGTAGTTCTTTCAGTTCTTCCTTTAATAGTGTTCATTTCAATTGCGATACTGCTGACACCATATTCATGAATTGCTTAAAAGTTGGAGAAGCTTTGGATTTCCAGTTTGATGTAATGTTCTTCCTTGCAATAGCTAGGAGAGTCCATAAGATTACATATTTTGTTCTTGGCACACAGTTGGGTACAGGTACATTAAACAAAATAATAGATTTGGAAATCTGGAATTTATCATTGAATACCATTTGCAGAAAATAATTTATTTTATCCCAATATGGTTTAATCAAATGGCATTCGTAGAACATATGTTGCCAATCTGCTTTTATTGATAAATCACATCTCCAGCAGCCAATATTTTTCTTAAACATAAGTTCCATTTTATGAGGGGTTACATAAGATCTGCATATGAATTGCCATGTAAAAAGTCTCCAATGTAATGAAAATGATGTCTGCTTTGGAGAGAGAAGAATTAGTTTTTTATCTCTGTCATTTGGCACATGTCCATTAACTGATCTATAATAATTCCATATTTTGTCATTATTATGCATTTTTATTTTTTTGTTTGTTTTATAAATAGATGATAAGTATCCCTTTCCAGTAATGGGTTGATTTGTTAGTAATATTATATGTTCTATAAGGTTAGGAACATTTTGTCTTATTGATGGTTGTTTCTTGTTTGCTTAATATATACTGTCTTAATTCTTGTACATGTAACCACGAACTATCTTCCATATTTAATTTCTGTTTAATCTGGTCTATTGTCAGAGGTTTTCCAGAGTTTAGCAATTGATGCCAATATATTAATCCCTTTTCTTTAAGCATGTTGACTACTTCCATATTAAATGTTATTATATTACCTTGTGTGTACGCTACTGGATATAAAAGAAATGACCATGCTTTAATATCAGGATTGCTATTAATAAGATTTTGGAAATTTTTTAATGTATAAGTAATGTATTTGGAACTTATATTTTTATTCTTATGTATCATCATATATTCCTTCATCAGCCATAGAAAATTGTTTGGTATGAAATCTGTATACTTATTTGCTACTACAAATCCTGATTTTAACCAGATTCTCTCATGAACTAGCTTCCATTTTGATGTATATTTTGTATTTAGCCATAATGATACTGTTTTAATAATGGATGAATGCAAATATATTTCTATGTCTGGTAAACCTATGCCACCTATATCCCAATCATCTAGATGATACTTCATAGCTATCCTTGTTTTTTTTTGGATACCATAGGAATCTTACCATTAAATCATTTAATTGTTTAAGTGCGATTTAGCTGGTGGCAAAGAACAAGCTTGTATGACATAAAGAATTTTTGGAAATATGATCATTTTAATTATATAAAGCCTTTCTTCCATTGAAAAGAAGAATTTATTCCATTTTTGTATTAGATTTTTAATATTATTTAAGGTCTCTTTATAATTTGTTTCAATTGTAGTATCTAGGTTGTTAGTTATTATAATTCCCAAGTATTTAATTATATTATCGGTAGATATATATTTATGGTATTTTTTTATTTAGATCTTTTTTATTAGTATTTATAAGCAATACATTTATTTTGTTCTCATTAAATTTAAGACTTGAAAAGTTTTGAAAGTTTTGAATGGAGTCCCATAATGCTTTTAAACTGCTATTATTATTTTTTAAGGTAATTAAAATATCATCAGCAAAAAGTTGAATTGTAAGCTCTAGGCTGTTGTCTAGTTGTATTCCTTCAATATTTTTATCCATATGTATATTATTTGCTAAGGGTTCAATGACTAGCGCAAACAATAACGGAGAAAGAGGGCAGCCTTGTTTTGTGCCCTTAGTTATTTTAATAGATTTAGACAGACAAGATCCCAGTTTTATATAAGCCAATGATTTTTCATATAATTATTTTATTAACAAAGTGAAGTTGTTTGAGAAGCCATATTCTTCTAAAACTAACCACAGATAATCCCAGTTCATTGAATCAAATGCACTATTTATGTCTAAGCTAATAACATTCATTTTGTTTTTTTGTGACATTTATATAATCAATTAAGAATTTTTTTAATGTTGTCATAAGTGTTCCTATCTTTTATAAAACCTGTTTGATCCTCCTCTATCAAAAGTGGTAGTAATTGTTTTATTCGAGCAGCATGTATTGCCATAAAAATTTTATAATCTATATTAAGAAGTGAAATGGGTCTGTATGATGAACATTCACTGGGATATTTATTTTGTTTCAAAATTGGTGATATTAATGTGTACTTCCAAGAAGGAGGAATGTCTTTACCATTTTTAACTGATGTAAAGACATTCAATAACAAGAGCAAAGCCTCATTTGATAGTAATTTAAACATTTCTGGGGTGATATTATCTATACCTGGAGCTTTGTTTAATTTTAGCTTATTTACTTCAGCTTTAAGTTCTGTCATTGTTATTTGTTTATCTATTAGTTGTACCTGCTCCTCTAATAACCTAACTTTAACATTGATTTTGAGAAAAAGCTTTCAATGCTGAATGTGTTTCTGTTTTCTCATTTTGATTATTAAGTTTATGAAAAAATAGCCTAAAAGCTATTAAAAAAACTAAAACATAAACAACTAGCTAAGATGATAAGTACTTTGTATACTGTGATAAAGAAATATGTATCCTGTCTAACTCTATGTCATTATACTGCCTACTGTCCTTGCTAATATGTTATTAATGTTACATTTGTAGTAATCTCAGAAATAGTAATGGCAGTCTTGTACTTGTATGTAAATAGCCTATGTTTTTGTTAAGTTCTTTCAGCTCATTTACTGTACCTAATTATCAATGTAACTCTGTTGGAGCTTTTCTCCCCGGGCCTCCGCTGAAAAAGGACATGTATCCAGTCGGACCATCCCGGTTAACAAATGTAAAATAAAATAATAAAATAATAAAAGCTTCTAGTATTCCTTCTAAATCAGATACTTTCTTTTTGGTTTCTATATTATGTATTTCCTTGATTTGATTTGTTTTAATAATCTTTTTAGTCCTATTTGCTATTCTTCGTTGGTTTTTAGGGTTCATTGAATAGTAACATTGTTTAATTTTTTCTAAGTTGATCATTGTTTTGTGGTGTAGCGTCTCTGGGTATTTTTTATTAGTATCTTCTAGTTCTTTTATTAAGTTGGTGTTTCCATTTTGAATATCAAGCTTTAAATTATCTACTTTTGACTGTAGTTCCATTAATTCCTTATTCCACTGTTTTTGTTTATTTTTATACCATCCCACCGCTCTTCCATATAGGTATGCTTTCAATGCATCCCATATATATATTTCAGATACATCTTTTGTAAGACTGATATCTAGGAATGTTTGTGTCTCTTTAATATAAAATTCCTTAAAATATTTGAGATTTGTTATGTAAGATGGTATTCTTGTTACTGATATCCTTCTCTTGAAACATAAGTCTATCTCAAACGTTATGGTGTTATGGTCTGAAAATGGACATGAAATTGTCTTGACTTTATTTAATTTAGAGGTTAAATCCTTTGTTATGTACACTCTATCTATTCTAGAGTATGTATTATGTCTATGGGAAAAATGTGTAAAGGATAGTGAATCTGGGATAGCATACTCATTTATGTCAACTATATTAAAAGTTTCAACAAACTCAGATAACAACTTTGTTAAAGGTGATCTCTTACGTGTAGTTTTAGTATTTGTGTCAGTTTCTTTTATAATGCAATAGAAATCTCCAGCTATGATTAAATTGCCTTTGGTATATTGTACAATGTATTCTAAGTGTTGTTTGGCCACTCTAACACCTAGTCCTGGTATCCAATAAATATTCACTAATGTATATATCATTTCATTGATAGATATTGTCACTAGACAAAACATTCCTGAGTTGTCATGGGACGTATTTATGATTTTAGGCATTAAAGTAGTGTTTTTCCACAAAATTACTACTCCCCTTCGCTTCTGATTATAGGTGGAACTTACTAGTATTGTATAATTTTTATTGTTTATTTTATTTATGTCTTCCTGTGTAAGGTGTGTTTCCTGTAAAAATACTAGTTACGCTTCACATAGCTTTAAATATCTATAAAGACTTCCCCTTTTGCAGCTATTATTTAAACCATTTACATTAAGAGATATACATTTTGCAATTGGATTTATATTAGCTTTGCTTTTATCCATATTCATATACTCGTAACAATGTGTAGATGTGTGTACATGAAGAGAATGACTTGTTCTTTCTTTTTCCAACAGTATTACAATAGATTATAGACACCCAATAAAAGTAAATTACAAGACCATAACTGAGAACAATATAAGATAAACAACCACCAAACCCCTCCATGAGAAAAAACATCTCATCCTTGAATGATCTAATCATTCAAGAGATCTCTCTAAGTCTGCATTTCAGCATCCTCCCCCGGCCCCGCCATATGGTGGTTTTATAATGAAAAGTATCTTATATATCTTTTAAGTATACATGTATCTGTCTTTACAGATTACTTAAATACAGTCTTTATCTATTTTTAATATTTTATAAAACACTAAGGCAACACAACTATACATAGATTTAATACTTAACTATTTGGTTTTGTTTAAATTGTAAAGGAAAATCTTTTATTTTAATATATCTTTTGTGTAGCAATAATGGTTATACATCTTAAAAATAATATGCTTGCTGTCTATCTCCCTTATAGTGTGAGTGGCATTCATAGGTATTAAATTTATTGTAATGGTCTACCTATATATATATATATATATATATATATATATATATATATATACACATATATATATATATATATATATATATATATATATATACACACACATATATATATATATATATATATATATATATATATATATATATATATATATATACATATACATACATACACATACACACACATATATATATATATATATATATATACACACATACATACATACACACATATATGCATACATACATACAAAAAAAAATGTTAAGCATTATATGCATCAGTTAACCATGCCACAAGTAGATTAAATCAGAAAGTATCCGTAACAATGAATATAACATTACATTTGTACTGCCACTGGCATATTTCATCGCTAGTGTACCACATATGTCATATGTCAAATAGCAACTCATACTCCTTATGATATTACAGGATTTATCTGCAGCATTATAACTATAAGGTTGGAAAATATGAGAAGTAAAGTAGGCTTTAAATATGCTATAACACAATTGTTTGGTACTTATTACTGTCAACTCTTCTACATACACAGGAAAAGATAACCTTATATGACCATCAACCATTTTCCTTCATTTTTCTCCTCATCCTTCTATTCTTAATTTTTAATAAATATTTGTTTCTATTGTGGCTTCTTTGAATTTAGTAAGGGTACTCCATATCATATTATAGATAATATACAACGTTCAAACAGAGAACATGCCCAATATAGAAACATATTCTCAACTCAAGTGGTCCACACCATATATCTACAACACTGCAGTCAGAAATATACTAATGAATATGCAATAACTAGCAGCTTTGCAGCATGTGTGTGAATCTAACAAGTACATACCTATAGGATATTAAAAAGAATAGATAGCATGCTCTTGTTTCATAATTAACAAATGCACACAGCCTGGTATTTGCTTTCATAGACAGAAATTAGACCTGTTACTTATATGCATATCAGGTACCAACAGCAATATGTTAGTAAATGCCTATGCTATTCAAATCACATTTTAATGCTGATTGATATGAGATGTAGCTGACAATGGCTTTAGCGTTTGTGATGTTATATAATATATATTCAGTATTAAAAGTAAAAGTATGTTGCATTTGCAATCTAAGGTTCAAGGCTGATCAATTTAGACATACAAGACAATCTCTTTAGCCTTGGTTATATAATAGGAGTTACTGTGTCTCTACACAACCATTCATTTTCAGTGAGGATGTTCAATATTAATATAACTTGCCTTTAATAAAAGCATACTTATAATTCAGCAGTTCTTTCCTATATATATATATATATATATATATATATATATATATATATATATATATATATATATATAACAATATCATAAGCAAGACTGAGATTTTTTCTTGCTCATTACTGCTTAATAATTGTGCTACTTGAACAATTTAATATTTACAGAGTATCTTGATAATTAAACAGCAACTCTTTTTTACCCTTAAAATGCCTAATAACACATAGCTACATTCATGAACCTTAATTGACTTACTATCCTCAAGGTTGAGTACACTAGCTGCAGTGTGTTTACAAATATGTTAGATAGTTCCAGTCAAGGACTTAAATATATTATTTTTTTATAAAATTAAGTTAAATTATAGTAATTTACGTGGGTGATCTTATCAGAAAAGATTATAGTAAAGTCTGTATGTGTTAACTATTCATGCAGTTTCTTCCAAGTGATATACTTATTTTTAAGCTTTGTGTTCTGTTTATGTGTACAATTCAAAATGAATAACAGATATTACAATATAATAAAATGTCATGTATCTGTTGATACCTTCTAAATTCATTAGGTACTTCAGTGTACTTTTAATATTTGTTAAAACTGTAAAAGCACTTTGCCATCTCATAAATAGTGTGCTGGTTACTTTAAGTAGCTTAGGAGCTGACACCACACCCATACTGTCTTGTTTTAGTGCTGACATCACTCATGACTGTTTACTTTAATTTTGTGCTGTTAGAAGGTTTAACACACTGTAATGGATTCTAACTAAAGAACCTTCATTCAGGGGTGGTAAAATAAGAGTTCCCAGCTCGTGACCATGGCGGGAAGACAAAAACAAAGTAAGTGAAGTTTTTAGGGCTTTTTTTTAAACTGAACACCAGCTCATTAAACTTCTATTAGTTTTCTTAACATTAAGGGCAGATATACAAGCCAAACAGTTGTTTGTTAGTCAAAAAGGCACTTTTAGCATCAAATAATAGATAATTACTTTTCAAGGCACTTTTTGACAGTTATTACTATCAGTTTTTATATATTATTATGTGTATTAAATACATCAGTTTAGATATTTCATGTAGCTTAGTGTAAATAATATAAAAGGAATCATGCTCATTTAAACACACCACATTAATATGTCAGTGTAAATACATCATATTCTATACTAGCAGTAAAAGGCAGGTAATTTATAAATGAACTATCTAAACATCATTTAGAGTTAGAAAAATCATGACTGTAAGTATTTACACTCTAATAGAGAAAGATATGTTACCTTGCTTTCTTTAGGGTTGTTTGCTTTAGTTATAAAATGTTCTGCTTATCTTGTATTTATATTGTTTCAAAGACTGACACGTGTAAAGCATGAATTCTTTCAAAAAACTTTTTTGTCTTACAGAGCAAATAGAAGACAATAATGTTTGTGTTTTTCATATGTCTTTTATTGTTTCTTCTTCTTCTTGTCAGCAGTGCTCCATTCATTTTTTTCTAAATGGCGCTTAACCCCAAATTGGGAGAAATCCATTTCTTCCACATTATCCAAGGTTTTATTAGCTGAAAGATAAGAAACTGTTGCTTGCAGAGTGTCAAAAGTTTCAGGACCTTCAGTAAAAAATATTTTTATTCTTGCAGGGAACAACAAGTGTACTTTAAGTTGTCTTTTTTTCAATTCCTTTATCAGAGGGAGACATTCTTTTCTTGCAGTTATACCTCCAGCAGAATAATCATTATCAAATCTGATTATGTTGTCTTTGTATTTAACTGGAGAAGTTGACCATGCTGTTTTTAAAATAAGTTCCTTGTCCTGTGATGAAAAAAACTTTACTATTATTGATCTCGGGTGATTTTTTGATTTGATGGTCGATGAAGCAGCTCTTAAGGATCTGCGGGCTCTTTCAATTCCATAAGAAAGAGCTTCAGGCAATTTTAAAACTTCTGGTAACCAGGTAGTAAGGAAAGTCACCATGTTATCTCCCTCTGGTAGCCCATAGATGCGAAGATTATTTCGTCTGGACCTGTTCTCTAGATCCTCTATTTTATTTTGTAATGAAGCAATTTGTTGTGATAAAAAATGTAGCTGAAGATCTTGTTCTGAGAGTCTGCCCTCAGTATCATTTAAGGATCTCTCTATGTCAGCTATTTGAGACTTCTGTTGTGTCATTATTTCTTGTAGTTGCTGTATTTGTTTTGTAGATCTCTCCTCAAAAGTGTCCAGTTTAGTATTCATTTTGTCAAATTTCACTGACAAGTCTTGTATAGCATTTAATAAAGACTGTATCTCCTTTTTCATCGTCTGGTCCTGTGTGGTATGCTTAGAAAAGCTCATTTTCAGTAGATTCATATACCTTCCTTCTTGTTTTTGACAGGAAAAATAATGTTTAAAGCCAAATTTTTTGCACTGCAGACTTCTAGTGATATTAGTAGAAGTAATTCAACAAAATAGGTTTGTCTACAGTATCTAGTTTTTAAAAATTCCTGTCAGAAATATCTTTTGAGTGCAGAGCTGAAAAACGATGCTGCCAACCAGTCTACATCCTAGCCACGTTCTCACACATTTAAAGGTAAATGATATAGACTGGCTTACACACTGCATGTCTCTGAGTACTGGTCAGATAACTGATGAATGACCAAGAAACACAGAAAGGTAGGACACAACTGTATATTTGCAAGGAATAATCATAGCAGGCTGTGTGTTCACTAAGTGCACTACATCCAAATATATTACATAGAATACATTTACAAATAACAGGTCATGCCTTGATATCAGTCTGCATTCAGTTGCACTTGGTTGTGTGAGGAATTATATCATGTATTTGCTGTAAAGCTGTTTGTGGGGCAAGGATGGATAAGTCCTCCCTACTATTTTGTGATAGTGCATTGCAGTGAGAGTTGGGATCCAGACCTATGTAGTGATATCTCATGTGTACTAACAGTTTCCATTGTGTATGTAATAGATCAAATTTCTTGAATTTCAACTAATTCTCCATGTTTTATACTTTTTTCTCTTTTTTTTTGTTTTTGGAGGCCACTTTTTGCATGATGCACCACATAGCACAAACAGATTTGGCTATGTGCATTTTGTTTGCTTGTAGAGCGAATGGGCCACCAAGGTAGCAAACAGGACTCAGACAGCTGGAAAGATACACTGGATCCTTTTAATTAATACTACTGGCTGGCATGCAAACACATTTTCCAGCAGTGTGTATTCTCGTGCAATGTGTTTGCATGATGGTATGCACTGTGCAACCCTTTCAAATGTTGCAAATCCAGTGTGCACTCCCAGTAAGTGCGATTCCTGCAGTTGGTGGGAAAATATCATTCTACATTGGTTTTGATCTGTGATAGGCATGGCAAGAGTTCCTGGATAGTTTTTGAGATTCTGTGGTCAAAGATGGGGTGTCCAGGAGTCCAAAGTGTTTGTTGGACTCCTAGTGAATGAACATGGGCCCAAACTGTTGCAGAGTAACTATCTTGACTTGGATTACTAGGCAGAGGCATGGAATACTCTAGCCAGGGCTCTGACCACTGCTGACGGTATCCCCTGCAGTAGTGAACAATGTAGGAATCACTACAGAGACCTCAGGATGAGGAAGTGGGATACCCTCAACCATTGGATTGAGGAATATAGGACTGGGGGCACCCCACAGATGTGTAAGCATCACTTATAGACACTATTTGTCAGAGTTAAAAGATGGATATATAGTCAGGATTGGTATGCTTAATGGTATTCTGTTCTGTGCTGTTTTTTTCTGCAGCCATCACAGACCAGGAACTGAATGTGCGAACCCATGCTGCTTGATTGGCATGGATGCGAGACACAAGTGGAATGCCTGCATGCCAGCAGTGGGGTTATTTTAACATTAAAACTTATGACACATTTATTAGTTTATTAAACAGTTGTATCAAACTGAGCATTCATTTAACTGTAATATGGAATATGCATGCATTACTCTGGAGGGAAAAACAACAGTTCATTATTACAAAGTAGTCATAGGTTCTGGCTTCAAAATCTACACTTCCCAAATATGCAATACTGTTATGGTTTCATTGATATTACAATGTAATGTCAGAGCTGTAAAGCAGTGTCACCACTAGCTTGCTTTAAACTGTAATCAGTATGTTTGGACCACACATATGTGCAATGTATGCGCACATCAAGTATTGCTTACTGCAGTCGGTAGTATATTATGCATCTGTTGCGAGCTGGGTAGTCTTAACAGTAAACAAAGGTATTTGGTAGGAGTTGATACTGTTAAAAGAAAAGGTAATAGAATAGAGTCAAATACTTGTATCAATGCTTTGTATGTCACATATGAAGTTACTAATGTTCTTTTTTTTCCCTCTCATCCCAACCATTTTCTCCCTTTTTGGGTTTATTTTTTATTTCTTGTTTTTCCCACAGCACAGTGGGGTAGAACTGTCCCACAGAATTTTCCTGTGCCCCCACTCTACAAACGTCTGGTGCCAAACCTGGTAGCACTCCTTCTGCTGTCCCTGTACTACCTGGCCCCTCAGGTTGTTCTGCCCCAGAGGATAGGCCTGTGGCTCCCTCCGGGAGGAGTGGCAGAGGTGGTGAGTTTATCATCCATGACAAACTGCCAAGGATGGTGTGTAAGATTGCGCCACAGGATTTACCTGTGCCCCCACTCTACAGACATACACCTACATTGGATAGAGCGCCTGCTCTCCAACTTAGTGTTGAGCACCAGTAGGAGGTGCAGACATCAGGCACTGTAGCCAGTGGCACAGTGAGGTGACAGTGATGTCAGTCCACTGGGTGAAGACAAGATTCTCACTGTCAACCACCTTGATGTACATGGGACTAAGATTTCCCACTCCCTCCCCATCCATGGTGTTCTCCTACATCATATGTCCTTCACTGCCTGTCTCTTGTCTTGTTTGTCTTGTTTGTATGCAATTGCTTCTTCACCTGCCCAGCTTACCTCATCCAGACATTCCTACAGCCCTTTCACAACATTCCCCTGTCTCTCTCTCTCTCTATATATATATAGCTCTCAAAAAGAAGGGCACCTAGCTTTCCATTTCACACATGTGTCTTCATGACACACATGATTCGGTCCAATTTCCTATACAACAGATTGTGCTATTGTCACCCCTCTCCCAGGAGGTAACAGTCCAAATTCAGCCAAATTTGTGCATATATGTTCATGTTTTATTCTTGAAGAAATGGATAGCTATGCTTCTTTCCTACATTCTTCCTGCATATTCCTGCCTTGCTTTCACTTTGTTCTTCCTCCTGCTTGCTCCCCATTTCACCACTTTTCTGTGTTTCCTATTTCTATTCTTAATATTGTTATTTTTCTTTAAGTGTAATTCACCACCTTTTCTCCAAAATTAACAATTTTAGGAGGGATTAAAGAGACAAAGCTAAAATTTGTGTCAATTCAGGCATAACCCTGAAAATCAGGATAGTTGAGAGGTATGGTGCTGTTGTGTACTGGTAACTAAACAAACTGCCTGCCATGGAAAATTGTCTCACAAGAAGTGTGAGCCAGAGGATGGCAGGAAGACATCAACACAGTATAAAGGGGAAATCATGCATCTATAATGCATCACTGTGCCCCATCAAAGAACTCACTGTCCTCTCCAGCATCAGTAAACCACACCAGGAACAGCAACACATTTGGGGGAAAACTTCAGTGTCAAAGAAGAAATACAAGATCCCACAAGTGCCCCCAAATTCAGGACTCCACAAAAAACTGAAAGCACCCACCCAAACAAGACCACCATGCTGAAAGGAAACCAGGGACACACTGTAATGCAAAACTGAAACCTCACAAGGTGAAAAAACATGAAACAAATAGGAAAATAGCCACAATCAAAACAACACATGCTATTCAGAAAGCAAGTTGCCAAAATTACAATGAAATAAAACCCTGTGAAGAAATAATAAAGGACACTGAACAGACATACCTCAACCATTAATAAACTGAATTTGCCTGTTTCAAAAATCAAGAGGTGATCCACAGGTCAAACCCAGATCTCTTACTTCCCAAGCCATAAAAAGAACAGCCAATCCAATCCAATCTGCTACACAAGAACTTCAATACTTCTTTTATAAGAGCTAACCAAATTAGATCTTTACCTCAAAAGGACCTTACAGTTGCGAGTAGCTGTCACTGAATGTGTCTCACGATCCCTTTCTGCTTCATAGAAGTGCACTGAAATTCCTGCTGTCTCGGCTTAAAAAATGTAGACACTCCTTTTTACTCGTCGACCTGGAAGAAAAAAAAAAACTGTGGGTACAAACAGCATATATACACACAGGAAAAATTATGTCTAAAGCATTTTTTTTAAAAATCCCTCTCTTCAGTGGTGACGCAGTGATGCAGTGGTTAGCATTGTCCCCTCACAGCAAGAGGTTCTCTGCTTTTTTTCTTTGCTGCAGTACCTTTTGTCTGGAGTCTGCATGTCCTCCCTGCATTTGTGTGGCTTTGCTCCGGTTTCTTTCCATATTCCAAAGACATGTTTCTGGAGTGTTTCTCCCTAGGCCTCTGCTGAAAATGTGCACTGTTCCAGTCGGACTTTCCAGGTAAACAAATGTTAAATAAATAAAAAAGTACCAAAACCATTTATGTATATTTAGGGACTAGTAACATTTCAAATCATAACTCAAATGATACTGACAAGACAATGTCATCACCAATGTATCCATTACTAAACAAAAACATGTTTTATAGGAAAATTACAAACATGTATTGTATTTACTTAATGGTTGCAAAACTGTGGTGTATGTGGTGATTCAGAAAATCTTAAAATACTAACAGAATATTTTAGATATTAGCAAAATCATTTAATAACGTCAGAGTAAAATTAAGTGAATGCATTCTAATACATTTTCACATTTGCCCATAATGGCAGCTTGTACTTTAAATTCTTCATAGCTCACATACATTAAATAGTGCATGGATGCAAAAATAAATATGTAAAGCAACCTAAAATTGTCAACATAGACTTCCTTTTTCACACTGACAGTTCTGTGAAAACAACACAAATTCAGAAATCAAAACCTGAATGCTGTTAATTTTAAACATCAGAACACTCTGAAAATATAATAGAAAAAAGACTAGCTTTGTTTTTAACAACCAGAATTTTTGCTGACATGAATATGTAAAATACTCTCAATAGAAGGCAACAGACGTGTTAACTTACATAACAAAGGGATATGATAGTATTAGCACAGATGTAAAAATGCATGATTCCAAGCATTAATAACAATTCTTAATTTATGATTGGCATAATACACATACACTATGTTAGTTAAATACAACTGTAAAACAGTACATAACAACTTCAAAACATAAAGCTGAATGAAATTTGTATGCCTGTTGACATATTCACTTTTTATAAACACCCAAAGAATCAAGTTAAAATGTCATGCATTTTAAAACTTCATAACAGCTCCAAAATGCATGTTGTATAATAAATAAAATCCAAAAAGATGATACAGAAAGTGGTAAAGCGAAACATGCAAAAAACAATAGTTAAAATAACACCACGCTTATCACAATGTAGAAATTTTAATGATAAAGCTTTCAGACATAATACTGATACTGATGAAGAGTTATGTCCGAAAGCTTTATCATTAAACTTTCTATGTTGTGATATGAGTGGTGTTGTTTTGTACAATAAATAAAATCCCACTTGTATCTTTGCAATCATTATTACTAACATAACATAACTGACTGCACTCATTAATAACTGTACAACAAACATACTAACTTGCATATAATAAATTACCAAGGCAACTATTAAATGTTAAACCTACATATGATGTTTGGAAATAAACCTGCCACTGTTTTCTGAGTCAGACTGAACTAGGGACTGGAGCCTATAAACTTTGTGGAACCAGTCGCATTCTGATGATATCAGCACAAAAGTGGCAGATAAGCCTATAATATGTAAATATGTCTCAGTGAGCTTAGAATAGCTTGGCTCATTACAAACTATTCTCCTTAGCAATGGTGCACTGGTACATCAGTCAGAGCTACTCCATTAGTCATGAAAACTATCTCATAAAGCGTGATGTACATTAGCAAAGTTACAGAAATATTATCCCAATCTAAGCTGTATGACATTTATAAATAAATATCTACAGCAATCACTTGAGTAAGCTTATAGACAACTACAGGATATCTCCATAAGTCATTTATTGGTAGAATATACTTACTTTCACTTAACAGATGTTGTCAGACTCCATAAAATTTCTAATGAAAAAATTAATAAAGGCAAAAGACAATTATGGCCACATCGCCACAACTAACAGTAGCTAACAATGTGTGCAGGGTATGTGGGGGAATACAGGTACCACAGACACCCAAGGAAATAGGAAGATAGAAAAGCAGATGTGGGGTACAGGTGAAGAAGAGGGACACACAAAAGGTATGTTGGAAAAGGAAAATTTGAGGGACAGTCAGAGGGGCATGGGAACTGCAATTTTTGGTGGAAATAGGCATAATTATTTGGAAGAATTGAAGGAAAGGTAAAAACAGGGAAAAAGGAGGAGATGGCCAACACAGTAGTTATACACATATAATAAATAACGCAACACATGATAGACAAAAGTTGGAAATAACCAGTAAGCAGAGGTAAGGTACACAGATGGTATACTATACAACTTAAGAAATGGAAAGTTGACAAATAGGGTGGGGATGCATATCAGCTATGGTGAAATGCAGAAATGTATATGTACCTATGCACTATTACATTATAGCATGTTACAAACTGTGTGGCAGTCACACCTGGATGTGTATGACTGGTGGCATTTGTGTGTTGTAGGGTAATAAATAGGAATCACAGTACACATTGGATAAATAATCCAATATCCAAAAAGTCTGTCATCAGGGGAAGTATAACACAAGCAACATCACAAATTAGCAAATGCAGCCCCTGGAATGCTGAAGAATACCAGAAGAGGACAGATCAGAACCTCTGACCATGCATGTGAAAGACAAACAACCAAGTGCAGTGTCAAACAGCAATACTGTAGCACAGCAGGAAGCTGTCTACTACTCACACAAGTAGGTGTACACAACCGAAGCTGATGTGTAATGGAATGCATATGTCACACACATACATACACCATGTCAAAGGCAACACACAGGTATAGGCATAGGCATATATCTGTGACCTTCATTGGCCTAACAGGAAATTCTTTCAAAGCAATGTCAATAGACATACACACACTAATGACATGTAATAATAATATATGGTCACAATCTATGATTAATGCTATATAAACAATATCAGGTTGTGCACATAAATTTCAACAACATACACTGGTTATTATGTAGCACACAAGTATAAAAACAACAAGGATGTATTGCAAGCAGTAGCCAGCAACATGTGTGCAGATGTCCTGCATCTGTCTAATACCCAAGTTAACCTTCTAACAAAACAACTACATGAAAATGGATGAGAATTCCAATAAAGGTGACCATATACCATGCATACATACAAGAGATATGAAATACATACAAAGGTAGAAAGAAGGTGGACAACATGGGTCCACAACAAAGAAGACAAACATCCACATCATCTGTGGCAAATGATAAAGCAGGACAACAATATGTAAGGGGACACTTTGCAAATGAATGTGTACAACATATATGGTGGTGTTGAAGTCAACCTGAACTACATTGAAGTGAATGGCAAATGTATATCACATGGGCAGACTGCATTGCTGATGTCTACAAAAATGGGCATGTATAAATCACACAGACATTACTGTGCAATCGTATAACAGCAACAACCACAGGTAAGCAAGCTATGAATTGATATAGCAATAACCCACACCTGGGTGTGGGTAATGCTGGATTTACCCACGGTTGGCGTGGTTTGGTCCCGAGGGCGCCCAGGACCAAACAAAGCCAACCGTGGGTAAATACAGCATTACCCACACCCAGAAGTGGTTATTGCTATTATTCCATGACATTATTTAAGAAAAGAAACTATTACTTTTCTTAAATAATGACATAGTATAATGCCTGTTTACTGCCCTTCCGCAGATGTCTGGCATCTGTGGCAGTTCTGATGTACTGCGCGCCTGTGCAGTACATCAGAGCTGTGGGCAAAAGCAACGGAGAAAGCAAGATCTCTGTTGCTTTTTTTTTACTGTTTTTGCTATGTTAAATGGGTTTAACATAGCGAAACAGTTTTAAAATAAGCAACAGAGATGTCCGTTGCTTATTTTAAAACTGTCTCGCTAAGTTAAACCCATTTAACATAGTGAAACAGTAAAAAAAGCAACGGAGATCTTGCTTTCTCCGTTGCTTTTTTTTTAAAACCTGTCTCGCTATGTTAAATGGGTTTAGCATAGCGAGACAGCTTTAAAATAAGCAACGGAGATCTCCGTTTCTTATTTTAAAGCTGTCTTGCTATGTTAAACCCATTTAACATAGCGAGACAGTGTTTTAAAAGTAGAGTTATACTAATGGAAAAAAGTCCGAGTGACCGGACCTTTTTCCATTAGTATAACTCGATTTACAATGTGTACGCTGGCCAATCAGAGTACACGTTTTGGGGGGGTCATGGTATAATATCACATACACATATATACTGTCATGTCAATATAAAACAAAATGTGGAATAATCACCTGCAGTTATACCACTGACCCTGGTTATGACTGAGCAGAGGACAGTCCTGTGAGCAACACTACAACACATTAACATGAAGTCAGTGACTGCTCCCACATCCAAGGTACAATGGTTTTTCTGTATTGATTGGAATATGTGCAGAGACATGCACATAAATCATTGAATATGAACACCATTTGTTGAAATGTGTGAATTTCTGTGAAGAAGGAATGGATGTGGAAATGTAACATAGACCAAATAAGGCATACTGTACTGTTACTGAATAAATTCTCATTACCACTGTGTACACATGAATGCTGCACTGGTGGTCTATGCATTCCATAAAGGAGGCCTGCCTGTATGTATCAGACACATTTATATGAACAACAAGGCATCGGCTTTGCCAACACATGCCATACAAATTGCCAGCATTCCAGTGTTACAGCATGACAAGTGTCATCCCAGACACAGGGACAAAGACATGTCTTTCTGTTGAACAAACATGACATGGCAATCAGAAATCATACCCATACCACTCTGTTATTTGTAGAATATAGGCAACATGTTGTTTGTGTGTTGCTGTAATTATCACACATGTATATAGTGGAATTGTTGCAGCGGTAGCAGCATACTAACTGCTGTAACTCATGGACAGCTGAATGTTGAATGAAAGTCTAATGTGATAAAGCGTGTCATGCACCCATTGAAACGTAATGCTAAATGTCACATGGCATCTGCAGTGTATATTTGTATGTGCATCACATAAGCATGGCAGTAAAATGCTATGCGTGCACAAGTCTGCATAGACAGTCCAATCACCATATCTGTGATTGGACTTTCTATGCACAGTCACTGATATGACAAACACCATAGTGGCAGCGTTACGCAAGTGGATCACACAGACAATACTTATGGACTTAGGGACAACTCTGATGGGGATGAACATTACAAATGATATCCTGGACCACATCCTCTAAATGAGTCCACATCACCCATGCCGTATTTTAGAAAAAAGTATCATGTCCCTCATCTGTGTCTAAAAGACATCGGTCACCACCTCCCAGACGTGACCCTGAGAATTGTCTTGTGTGAGTGTCAGGTGTCATTTCCTATGGGGTGCAGCAGGGATGATGGCATGTGCAGGTCCAGTTTCCTCATCATCATTCTCATCTATGTCATGGTTGTATTCATCATCAGAGGACCCATCACTGATGTCTGATGGGTGAGCGCCCATGGGTCCCATGCTCTGTCAAGGTGAATCACAACACAAGACAGAAAGTACATAGGCATACCTGCTACTATATGATGACTATATAACATTCCCACTGTGACACAATGAACAGGCAGAAAACAGTATGAAATCTCAGAATACGTTACAGCCATAGTCAACTGTACCACTGAATGTAAGGTATGTCAGTAATCAAAACCATAACAATGAAAACAAAATGTCTGTCAGGTTGCACATTCACATGAAAGCAGAGCTGATATTAAACTAAAACTGATGTGCATGTCTGCAATCTAGCAGACTTGAAGTGACATCATGTCAAAATGTGATGTCTGCACATGAGAATAAATGTATATCAGCATACATTGCAGATGTCATTTATGCAGGACAGATATAATTTACATTTTTGTTGCTAGCAGATGACTGATGCACACAGCACACTCCCTGTGCCCTATTATCTATACTTGTGTTTTTTCTTAATACAAGAGCATGTCAGGACCACTGAATCCATCACAGAATGTGAGTAGCTTATTCAAGGCCATGCCATAGATTGCATAACACACCTTTCTAGTGGAAATCCTGACATTACCTGAACAGTTGTTTACCAGCCATCATTATGCATGACAAGCATGCACAAAGCCTTACATATCCTAACATGCAACACTCACATAAGTCTACCTTGAAGAACAACACTGTGAAAATAACAACATAACACTAGTAGTGTGACCTGCTCTGTTTAATACTTGTGATGTATGCCTCAGTAAATTGATTAGGGGACTGTCTGTCAGAATATCACTATTCTATTTTTCCTGTTTTGTATGTGGGCCCTGCACATTTATTTTTGGTTGTAAATGTCAATTATAATCCAGGTGTCTGTGCATGTAATGAGTCATATGAACAGCCACCAATTAACATATTGCTATAATGAATATATACTGAGATGACAATACAGTGGGAAATATAAAAGCCATATGCAAAAGAGCTGCAGAAGGCAACATGGTCATTGGCTGACTCGACATCAGTTTTTGGAATGCAACACAACACACTTGTAATAATGTACAATCTTAAACACAGTGACAGCCTGTGACACATGAAAATATAGCACATGTTGTACAACCTTGTCTTTCTACAAATGAATCAATTCCCTACATACATTTATTAGCAGTCAACACCTTCAAAAATGCAAAGAGCATGATGCTGTTTGCTGATTATGTAATATACAGTTTGAAATGTTGAACAGAAATGCCTATGTGCATAAATATCCACAGGATACTATGGGCAGAATTCACGAAGCCTCCGTGTAAGAGTTATAACTCATACACGGAGGCTGCAGTTAAACGGAGTGATGTCAGCATGCCCTGCAAATTAATGAGAGCATGCTGAATCACACTTAAGGCCAACACGGTCCGTGTAAGACAGTAGGGGGCATGTCCGTAGGCCGAGCCCTGTAAGCGGACACGCCCCCAGAAGAGGAAGAGTACCCAAAGTAAACACCCACGACAGAGTCCACGGAAATGTGAATAAACAGAACACAACACATGCCCCCACAGACTATGAACAGAAAACATATAAATAAACATGTTTTATATATTTTTTTTAATTGTAAAAATGTTTAACCATGAGTGCGCTCGTTTGCGTGGGAGTGCCCGTAGCGCAGCTACAGTTAGCAGTCAGTGGGAAAGCATATAAGAACTAAATATGCAAAATAAGCCAGGAAGCAATAGTGTAGCGGTAGAGATGTTGGCTGAAAAGCAGCCATTCATGGTTCGAGCCCCCACAACACCAATTTTTTTTTTTTTCAAAATAAGCAGGAAACAAGTCCCTGACAAATATGTACACATAAAACCACAATTTATGTAAAATGTGATGAAATAGCCCATTTATATTGAAGACATGTGAGGTAACAAAAGAATAAAAAATGCCAGATGTGCTCATAGCTGAGCTACAGTTTAACAGAGTGAGTGAATCTGCCTGTAGATGAGCAGTGGTTTAACTGGTGCAAAATGAGTGCCCGTAGCTGAGCAGTGGTCTAACATGCTAAATCTATGTGCCCCTATCTGAGCTGAGCGTAATATGTGTGCCGATAGCCAAATGAGGCTTAAACCAGCGTACCCCGTTTGCGCGGAGCTGCGTACAGCGCAAACAAGCTAACCGACGGGCAACGTTGAGCAAGCCATATCAAAACTGCCTTTACACAGACACAACCCTCAGCATGTCTAGACAGTCATGAAAAATAAAAAGAAGTGGCAAGGTTCAAACCCAGGATACTATACACCATAGTCAAGGTACAGAACCACTAAGCCATGACAGCAGCACCTAGAAATGCAATAATAGCTAATATATAGGAATGAATACAAACTACAGCATGACAATGCAGGTTTACTGAAGTTGATACAATTCCAAAATGGCCAATCACAGATATGTGCAGGAAAAACGGACTATATAAGCCCCATAGGTGGGAATACACAACATAAACGATTGTAGAACTGACCTGCAGGCAGAATGACAGGAGTAGGAGAGGATAGTTGCTTCCGAGCACAGAGGTGGGGTGTTGAGGAGTCCAGGTACATGGTCTCACTCCTAGTCCATAATCATGAGGCCCAACTCATGCAGGGCCAGGTCCTCTGGGGAGCATACAGGGCCGAGGCGTGGGACCGGTTGGCTCATGATCTCACCAGTGCCACAGGGATTCCAAGGACTGGTGAGCAGGTCTGTCACCACCATGTGGACCTGAAGAGATGCAAGCAGGACCAACTGAACCTTTGGATCCAGGAAGCCCGGCAAACACCCAACGCCCCACTACTAAGTCACATTTAATTATGTATGTAAGAAATTAAACTAGCTGATATTATGGAGATGTGTATTCCAATATTACTTCATTTATATTACAGCTGCAGGTGTCCGTTCTGCAAACCGCAGAGCCTATGGCAATAGGCTGGTGCGTTTGTGCCACCAGGCAGGTCAGTAATCCACTACCAGTAACCGTAAAGAAATATAAAAGTATGACAGTCAGCAAAAGAGTGCAGTGTAGTCAGTAAGGAATAAAATCTGCAAGTAACAGTGTGAAAGTGTCTGCAAGTCTTGCTTGATTACAAAAGTGTGTTTCAGCCTGTAAGTTAAACCAAAAAATGAAACTGTCTGACATATATTCTGAAATAAAAATGCCCTACCTGTAAGAAAATAGTACACAACCTGCAGCAGGATGAGAAGTATAACTGCAGAAGATGATGAAATCACATGTGTGAAATATATCCCTGTGGAAATACCGAAACATGACAGAAGTGAGACTGCTGGAAAGGATTGTAATAACTACAGGTAAAACATGTCAATAAAGCCTAGAAGTAAGTACCATCCTGAACAGTAAAATGAAAGCAAGTGAGAGAGTGTGAGAAAGTGTCATGAATCCAGCAATACAGTAGTAATAACCCCTGAATAAAGTATACTGCAGTCAAGACAGAATGAAATGCATGTGAGATTCAAAACCAAACAGCAAAATCTGTTCAAAGTGTTGCTGCATGTGGAATGTGTATCCCAAAATCTGGATATGTTGCTCTCAGTCTGAAATATGCAGATAGGATGATTGTCTGATATACCAAACATCCACACTTGTCTACAGCTATATAAAGCAAATGTAGCAAGATGATGTAGCTGAACAAAGCTAGATATGAATGTGTATGAAGAACACTAAAATGTATATTGATGTTGCAGTAACAGTCCTATCACCAAGTTGAAATAGTTATCATATAGGAAACTGTAGTTAGAACAGTAGTGTGTATATAACTGTAGCTATTAGAAATGTACAGCATATGTATTGTTATCCAAAGGTGTTAATATTACTTTCTTTACCCCACCCTATAACCACATATAACCCATTCCACGTGAAAATGGTATGTGCAATCACAATTAACACCCCTGGACGTTTGTCCTGTTGGGTCATATATATCTGCATGTCCATTGATGCATATGCCCTGTTCATACATCCGCACCTGATGGCCTGTTGCCATCAATTAACCCTGCATGTTGTTGGACTGTGCATTTCTGTTCAAATTATGCATGTGTTATGCACGCTGTTCAATGGTGTGAATATCTGGGTGTTTGGTTAATGGGAATACTAATGCATGATGTTACAACTAATTGTGAATGGTATTATATGTCACTAACCCAAACTGTCATGACATAATGCAAAACATAGGACGACAGGGAAGGCGGGTTCCAGCGGACCCACCTCTCCCACCTCAGCTGGCGAGTGCACCTGGCACTAGTGCCGAGTCCGGACCCTCCTCCGGTGGCCCTGTGCCACCTGCGGGTGGGAGCACTGCAGGGGATTGGGCTAGCCCCCCCTCTGCAAGTGTGGCTGGAGGAGAACCACCACTCACCCTCCGTAGCGTCCGGACTGTGGTGTGTAGGGAGATTCGGGACTCTGTTCTTCAGCCCCTACGCCAGTTCGAGGCACAGGTGGCGCAACTAATGGGCATGCCTGTTGCCCCGCCTACACAGCCCCCAGCACAGCCCCATCCTGGGCAGTGAAGTAACAGTGGCAACTGCCTATGGGTGGGGATATCAGTTCCACTGTTGCCATCTGTGGGCTCATGGGCTCTGGATATCCAAACCTCCATCCCCGTCAATTGTGTAACCCCCCCACATGTGTCATACACCGCCCCTGTATGCGTCTTGTTTGTCTTGTCTGTTTAACTACCCAACCTACCTCCCCAGCTGTATCGACTTCCTTCTCCTGACATACCACTCTCACCTGAAAAAAAAAAAAAAAAAAAAAGGGCACTCTGTACCCACAAAAAAATTACACCCCATACATAGCTGCCCATTCCGCACACATGTCTGCTGGACATGAAACCTATCAATTACAATTGGCTGTACAACAAGTATTATTGTTGTCCTGACACCTCTCTCAGGGGTGGAAGGTTTCAAATGTCACACCAAATTACATACATATGCACAGCTGTTGCTGATGAAGAAATGGGCAGCTATGGGCCTTACCTACATCCCTCCTGCACATCCCAAGCTTGTTTCGCTACTGTCTTACCCTCTTTGTGACCCCTTTTTCACCACTTTCCTGTCTCCCCATTTTCTTTTCTTTCAAAGAAAATAGCGTGGGTGTGTGCCAGAGTAAGCACCGTTAAGCGGTTGTAAGCGGGTGTGCGCTTGTATGCGTGGAGCTAAACGCCAGTGCGCATGCGTGAGCTCTGCGCAAACCAGCGCTAACCCGGTTACAACTGCTTAAAAGTGCCTTAGTCACTTTGATTGACAGGTCCTGTACTCAGTTCAAAAGCAAAATAAAGTCCCACTGTCAGTCCCGAACCCAGGACCTTGGAAACACTAGTCTGTACGACCTACCACTAAGCCATGACTCTTATACAAAAGAATTGTGCTAAAATAAATATAACATGTAATAGTAGGGATGAATATAAAGGGAATATAGGATGTGTAGTACACAAAGCATGTAATTTAAAATTACTGTCAAAACTACTGGATTTCCATAATAGTAGTGTGTGAACAGAAACAGCCATGCTAGTTGGCAGCTTGTAGATAATAAGGTCAGTTAAAGTACATAGATATATGTATGCATATGTACATCTATATATATATATATATATATATATATATATATATATATATATATATATATATAAATATATATCTATATATAGTTGTAGGAGTCAATGTGCATACACACTTGCTACAGGGAACATGAGAGAGGAATGGAGAATTGTGAATATACAACACAGCCTGAATCATGAGGGAGATACTAACCTTTACACTCACAGAACACTGTCCACAGCATACCAGCATGGTCCCCAGCCTCACAATCTGAAAGGGCAATGCCTATCCCACATACCCTTTTATAGCACTGACCTGAAATCACAGTGAGAACTGAAATCAGTACACAACTGGCTGTATGCAGTTAGCAAATGCTGGCTTACAATTGGTGCAGAGGCCATCACATGGACCTATGCAGATACCTACAAAAGCATCCAGTGCTAACACTCCCCACATGCAATACATTCATTGCATTGTCTGTAAGCAGACAGAGGGAGAGCGAGAAGTGATAGAGAGAGAGAGAGAGAGAGAGCAAAAAAAAAAATAAATAAAAAATCAGACACTGTGACTCTGTCACCCGAAGCTGTCAGCACTGACAGTAGCAGCAGCAAGCAGAAGCTGTGATAACGCAACCAGCTGCAACAAACAGAGGTAATGCAAAGTAGCAGGTTAATAGTGTGCATACTGTGAACCTTCCAAATGTGTCATAGGTCTGTATCCATAGGTATGTCCATGTGATATGTTGTGTGTACGTAGTTCCACCAAAAGGAGATGACCATACATCACATGTCAATCAGTCTTATGCCATGATCCTGGCAGCATTTGTCTGTGCGTTGGCCCAGCAATGGCTGTAGTGACTGCTTTGAAAGGTCAGCCAGGTTCAAAAGTCAGGATCAGCCCATCCCAAATGCACACTGGCTGGGAACAAGTGTCTGCAGGTACCTGATGTCACTGCCTATGCATCCCATACTGCATAATTCCATAGCTTAGCAGACCAGGCCCGTTATGCATATGATGTGGTAATTCCCAGGGTCAGTCGAGGTGCCCCCTTAGTAGTGTGGGACCACTGTTGCTGTATGCCACTGTCCAGGTACGTATCCTGTAGTACGGCCAACATAAACTATCAGTGTTATATGCGGTTGTATGTCCTCTCGGAGTGCCGGTAGCACACATCCAGGGATACCACGAGGTCGCAGTGATGCTGTGTGTTCTCCTCTGCTGAGGGCGGCCCTCACCTGGACATGTGAGATGATAGGGAGGTTACATCCAGCTGGGATAAATATTTTAAAGGTGGGGGAGAAGGAGGGGGGATACGTGCACCGAACATGTCTGCAAGATTGTTGCCAATATCCGTGTGTTTGGTGAATGTTAAGTAGGTGTGGATTAACACAGAGCATATCTGAGGCATGTGGTCCATATGTGTAACATAACTGAAGAAGGCCTTGTGGTCATCCATAGTGTTTGTGTCCATTTCCCTCCCAGAGTAGGCCGTGGCCATTGTTATGACAGACCGTAGCATAGTACCAGTGCTGACCACAGATGCCTTCCCTTAATGTGAATGTGCTCTGTCCTGCAGTAGCCTCCTGCTATTGCTATACAATCTGCCTCTGTCTGGGGTCCACCGGACAGGATGTCTAACCTTTGTGCATAGGGTCTGGGTTAGACATGTTTGTGCAAGTTCCATGCAATCCGTGGCATGTCCATGGTAAGCATTTGCAAAGGGGTCAGCAGTGTGGCTTGTGGCTTCCACTGGCCCAGTGTGCTGCATGGATACCATCTCAGTCCCAGCAAGTGAATAACTGTCTAATCACATACATATCAAAGTAGTCTACTGTGCTGGTGGTGGTGGTGGGATATGTATATCCAGGCCGAGTAACGTCTGTCCACATCACAGTAGTGGACGGTGTCCCACATACAGTACCTTGGGATGAACCCCCAGAGTGAGGTTGTGCATTGCACCTGTCAGTGTGTGCTGACCGATGGGGCATGCTACTATGTTGTGTGGAATGTGGCAGGTATTGTTGCACAGGTGTTGGCTGAGCACTGATATCTGACCATTTACCTGTGTATCCACCACGACACACACACATGCAACATATGGGAGTAGTAGTATATCACTACACATGAGTATCATGTATAGTATGTGCGCCATATATTGCTGACATGGTCTGCTGATATCCTGTCTGTGTTCTCTTCCAGGGAGATGGCACGACAGAGTAACCCCACCTACTCTGTGGCAGAAGATGAGGAGATCCACCAGAGCCTGGTGTGGGAGTATGACATCCTGTTTTCCCGCACCAGTCAGAATCAGCAGGAGAGGGCCGCACTGTGGCAAGACCTTGTCCGTAGGGTAAATGATACTGGCATGCATAGCAGGACATATGAGCAGGTACGATATCACTGCAGTGATTTAATCCGAAGTGTCCGGCAGCGTGCATCAGATATCCACAGGCACCAGGTCGCCACAGGAGGTGGGGTGGCCACACATCCCCCCCTCACCAGACTGGAGGGGCTACACCTAAGTGTTGTGGCTCCAGCCCCGGAACACCAACAGCAGTACACCTGCATTATGATGGAGGCTGGTTCCACACAGCAGCACGACATGGAGCGTGCAGGTAATATGCCATATGTACACCTGACTGTTCTGTACACTGTATCATATGCAATATCAATGGCACAGTTGTGCCCACTGACATTAATCTCATCATTTCTGCAGGTCCCTCCAGGGTTACAGCAAGACAGGCCATCCATGCTGGTGAGTGTGTTTAACATAACCTATAATAGTCTTGATAATGCTAGTAACAGAAGTGTAACTCAGTAGTGCTCTGTGTGTATACTGCAGGGTGTGCATGTGTGCATGTGTGCAGGTGTGCCTGTGCCCATGTGTGCATGTGTGCAGGTGTGCCTGTGTCCATGTGTGCATCTGTGCATGTGTGCCTGTGTCCACGTGTGCATGTGTGCATGTGTGCATGTGTGCCTGTGTCCACGTGTGCATGTGTGCATGCGTGCATGTGTGCATGTGTACACATGACCACATGTGCATGTGTGCATGTGTGCATGTGCCCATGTGTGCATGTGACCACGTGTGCATGTGTGCATGTGTGCATGTGTCCACGTGTGCATGTGTCCACGTGTGCATGTCTGCATGTGTGCACGTGTGCACATGTGCCTGTGTGCATGTATGCATGTGTGCATGTGTGCCTGTGTGCATGTGTCCATGTCTGCATGTGTGCATGTGTGTATAAGTGCATCACTGGTAACAATGTCTGGAGACTGTAAACTGTGTTTCCTGTCTTCATCCCACAGGTTCTGGGGCTGCTCTGGTGACCTGCAGCAGGGAACCTGAATCCTGTGCCACAGCTACTGGTAATGATGATATTTGTGTAATGGTACAGGAAGGCGTGTCAGGGTCTGCCATTGGTCAGCCAATTGACAGTACACAGCTGTCAACCCCATCATTGCGCACAGTCATCCTGCCTGTACATCCTTTGTCACCATTGTCTCTAGGTGATGGACAGGATACAGTGGGCATAGACCAGGGTAATGTGGTACCTGTGGTACATGCGTCCCCACACAGCAGCCATGGGCAGGGTCCTCCGATGGTACCACACAGACAGTTGCCCATGGGTTCTCGTGGGTGTACTGCCTCTGGCCGACATGCCCAAAGAGGTCTGTCAACCTCAGCTATGTTTTGGACTGTCATGCAGGCACAGTCACGTATGGAAAGGTACACCAGACAGGGTCTGAGGGAGCTGAGAGCATGTCGCACAGCCATGACAGACAGTATGCGTGACATTGCGGATGCTATCCGTAACTTGTGGAGTGGTCCCACTCCACAAAGGCGGTGCTTCTACGGACCCTGGAAATTACCGCCCCATAAGCTTGACGAGCCTTGTCTGCAAAGCTATGGAGAGGATCATAATGGAACTCATAAATAAAGACATTGGGGACCTACAGACACTGGATCCTACCCAATTTGGCTTTGTCAAGGGCAGATCCTGCCTCTTGAACTTGGTCGACTTTTTCGAAACAGTCACTAAGGCCATTGATGAGGGTAAGGCAGTTCACACAGCCTACCTTGACCTAGCAAAAGCATTCGACACAATACCCCACTCGGACATCATAGAAAAGCTCACCAGCTTAGATGTAAACCCATATGTCACAAGATGGGTTGCAAACTGGCTCAAGGACAGAACACACAGGGTTAGAGTTGCTGGTGCCATGTCAGACTCTAAGCCGGTCACGGCGGTGTCCCACAGGGCTCAGTCCTGGGCCCCTCTTGTTCGGCATTTATTTTTCTGAAGTGCAGGCAAACATAGGGGATTGTGGCTGACAAAATTTGCAGATGACTGCAAACTGGGCACCATAATTGACACTCCATCAGACACAGACATCCTCCAGAAAGGTCTCATAGAAATGGATAACTGGTGCCAGAGCCATGGCCTTAAGCTAAATGCCAAAAATGTATAGTCATACCCTTTGGGAAAAACAAGGTAACCCCTAATTACCACATAGGTGGTAATCCATTAAACACGGAAGAAGTTATCAGGGACCTGGGGACCCAAGTTGACAGTAACCTCTCTTTGACACTCACATTGCCAAAGTGGTTAGGAAGACCTTCTACATTGCCCACCTGATCATGACGGATTCACATCCAGATCAGGAGAGGTCATTGTACCCTGTACTCTTCACTTATCAGACCAATGATTGAGTACAACGCCCATTCGAATGTACCTTACCCGACACCTGCAACAGTTGGAAAGACCCCAAAAGTTCCTCACCAAAAGGATAAAGGGGCTCAAACATATGTCATACGATGCCCGACTGAAGAAACTCCAGCTCTATTCAGTCGCATGCCGTCTGCTCAGAGATGATCTGTGCCTGACATACAAGGCCATGTCCAACCCGGAATTAATGGACATGCTCCACCTCAAAAAATCCAAATCCACCAGAGCCACGAGAGCAAGAGACTTAAACCTCAACACGGATATAAATAGGACGTGCTGGAGGGACAGATTCATCACCCAGAGACTCCCTACACTATGGAACAGAATCCCAGTCCATGTGAGGCAGAGCCCCTCACTGACTCAGTTCAAGAGAAATCTTGGCGAGTGGATGGGAGATCGTAGGTTTACCCCGGGAATCATCTCTGTATCACTGCTGGACAGAGGCACAGCAAACTAATGGGTATAGTATTCTCATCCTAAGGGGTGGTGAAAGCCACACACACTCTGGCTAGGCTTATAAATGCCCTAGGGCAGATAGCCTAGTATGAACCTATGAACCTATGAACTTCACCGATGTCATAGACAGACGTTGTGGGGACATATTACAGCATTTCCACAACCAGATGTCCATGAGCCAGGGCAATGGTGGGCATTTGCAGTGTCGACGTGGCCGTATGCCAGCAGCAGCTGGCAGTCGGCACGGACGACAACAGGCTTGCGCATGCCCCCATAGTGCCAGCAGCAGCCCCAGCAATGCTGGGTCTGTGCTTTCATCGGAACGCCCCAGGAGACCACGTGCACGTGGCTCTGGACAGTTCCAACAGGGACTTGTGTCCAGTCAACACACTCCCACTTCTGATGACAGCACCCAGTCTGGCTTTGTACTGGATATGGTCTGTAGCACCCCTGCCAGGCACAGGTACCGTGTCCGTGCACACAGACACTGATCTGTATGGCCTGCCAGGTGCAGTCTGTGGCTGTCCACAACCCCCTGTATATGGCAGCCATGAGGTGGAACTGTGTGCGTGCATACACACATGTGAAATGTTAACACCTAGGGCAACCACATACATGCACACACTGCACCAACACTGCCCCACCCTGTACTGCTGCCCCTCACCAACACACATACACACACATGTCAATTGGTGGTATCAGTGGCTGTCTCAGGCATACCTAATCCACACCCTGTGCATATGATGACACTGTGCCACCTCCTGCAATCTCCAACATCATTGTGGGAACAGGTAAACACGTTGCTGATGCACAGGGTGACTACATAGAAGTGTATTAGTAGTATCATGTTGGTAACAGTACAGTGTGCTGCTATGACTGTGTGTTTATCCCAGCATGCCTGTTGCAGTAATTATATGAATGTCCTGAATTGTTATCTGCACCCATAGTACATACCAAAGTATAACAGCTGCACATAATTGGAAGTCCGTGAAAAACTTTTATTAGAAACTGCTTAAGCGCTTTTCGTACGTACTGTGTACGAACTTCATCAGAGAATCCATTAATACAAGAACACACCCTTAAATAACGTTATACAAGTCAGCTGATATTACGCTGATTGTTATGTTTAAAATATTTTAAGGATTTAAAAGACCAGCATCATAACAATTAATTTACATATTTAAAATATTAAATATCATACTAAAATTGTATGAATACATAAATAAATAAATTCATTCATTCCATTAAGAATGGGTCAAAGAAATAATAAATATTTAACCATACTACTAATAAAAAATAATACATAATAAACAATACCATATGACAAATTATTTCATATCTTGTTACAAAAAAATGTTAAATATTTAGCCATTAACTATTAAAGTTACGTAGCCTAACTAGATAATATCTAACTTTCTTTCCTTTTTGAAAAATATTTTTATATATATAAAAAATATTTTTTAAAAATAGTTAATGGCTAAATATTTAACATTTTTTTGTAACAAGAGGTGACCTAATATAGGGACATTAGATATAATATTGAATGTATATTGATTTCGAATACAATATAATATGGTTAATGTAATATAATTTTATTTAATATAACCTTAACCATAAAGACCATATAGACTTTAAGTTTTATGGCAGTCCGGAGTAGTGGAGTTGTGGATTATACATATGAACATAGATATGAAATAATTTGTCATATGGTATTGTTTATTATGTATTATTTTTTATTAGTAGTATGGTTAAATATTTATTATTTCTTTGACCCATTCTTAATGGAATGAATGAATTTATTTATTTATGTATTCATACAATTTTAGTATGATATTTAATATTTTAAATATGTAAATTAATTGTTATGATGCTGGTCTTTTAAATCCTTAAAATATTTTAAACATAACAATCAGCGTAATATCAGCTGACTTGCATAAAGTTATTTAAGGGCGTGTTCTTGTATTAATGGATTCTCTGATGAAGTTTGTACACAGTACGTATGAAAAGCGCTTAAGCAGTTTCTAATAAAAGTTTTTCACGGACTTCCAGTTGCCGTTTTGTATTTAGCAGCAGTTTTTTGTTTTTTGTTATAGCTGCACATAATTGCATGTCGGTGGTAAGGTTGTCAACAGATAGCCGCATACATGGGTAGCACAGGGGGAAAGCTAACACAAGTAGTGATATGCAATGGTGGACATGTGCAGTAATGGTGTCAAGTTGCCCACAACAACTATGCCATGTGGATGTTCGCGCATGTAGATATGTGTGCAGTACCAATGTAATCCAAATCACAAATAAGTATGACATAATATCGGTTCGACCATGGGCATCTGCGCTGCATATTCCTGGGTACATGTTGATAGTGCCTACATATTTGCATTGTTACTTACTGTTATTGTTACACCTTCTTTGTTGTATAATGCACTACTTCCAGCCCTGTTTACTGTAGCTTTGTTTGCATGCATGTTCGCTTGGGGTCCCCTGGAACACTGCTTATACCTGCAATGCAGAGTTACAGTGCTTCTGTAGACTTCTAGTGACATCTGCATAGCGTACGATACATATGTCAACTTTACACATGACAGAACGTCACTGTCTGTCCTGTACGCATGTACGTTGCCTGTGACACATTGCACACGTCTTACCTGGCATTTACCCACGTGTGCAGTCATATATGTCAGTGCTATGAAACAGTAGTGGTACACCCACACATACACAACTTCAGTATGTTGTTCCCCATTGGCCCTATGTGTTGGTACTCACCATGGCAATCACACTACTAGGGTAGCATGTAAAAAGGTAACCTGTGAATTGCCACTATGGTCCAGTTGTGGTTTATGTGAGTCATGTGTCATTGTCACAGCTGCCACATGTATGCAGTCAGCAATCACCCTTGGCCAGGAATGTACAACACATGTGTGGGATGCCACCACACAGCCAATCTGGGGACTGGTCTCTCTGAACCCAGTAATGCCATACCCTGTCAGGTGTCATGTCATATATACTACGTCCTGGACAAACGTCAACCCCAATCCCTGCTGCTACTATTGATAATACCCCTGAAGATGTTCCTGATAGTTTTGACCAGTTCTTTACTGAGACATTTCAGGCCCTAGCTAACCATCTACCTCCTAGCTCCCCTGGTCCTGAAAGTAGCACCGCTAGAAAACTACTTGCATCCAGCTGCCAACCAGTCGCCACTTCACTTCTCCGTACCTTGATTGTAACAGTGAAACCCACTACACTTTCTGCTGATCAACTCCCTGCCGAGTACCTATCAAAACCAGATGATGCTATTGCTTACCCCGTCTCAAAGGTAATCAAAGGAACCATGTTAGAATCTAACTTTCCCACCATCTGGAAAATGTCAAATGTAATCCCACTTCACAAAGGAGGCAGCTCTACTGAAGTCTCCAATTATAGGCCAATAGCTATACTCTCTCCACTTACAAAGATTATGGAAACTTTCATCATAGACAAGTCATGCACCACCTAATCCAAACTCGCATTATGGCAGACACTCAGCATGGCTTACATCCTCATCACAGCACTACGTCAGGCCTCCTAGCCTTTACTAATGCCATAAGCCATACTTGCAACAATAATTATATATCCGCAGCCCTCTTTTTGGTTATTTCAAAGGCATACGATATGGTTGATCACCAACTTGTACTCCACACCCTGCAAAGACTGTCTAGATACTGGAGCCTTCCAATGGTTTCAATCCTACCTGCATGGTCGACAGCAGGCTGGCCTCTGGCAGAACAAACTCTCTAACCTTCTACCTAACACCCTCAGAGTACCACAAGGCTCTATACTAGGGCCCTTGCTGTTCTCCATCTTCATTAACGACCTTTATACTGTCATCCCAAAAGTCAGCTGTATCCAATATGCTGAATACTCTACTCTGATCTGCTCAGCCACATCTCCAGTAGAGTTATGGTCAGCTACCCAGACCACCTTTAATGCAATAGCAAACTGGCTTTCTGAACATCGTCTGATCCTAAATCCCAATCAAACTAAACTGCTGTTATTTCACCAACACATAGGTCTACCACTTTCACCGTTACCATAACATCAACTGATGGCACAATAATCTCCCCTGACCCATCTCCGAAACTATTAGGTGTCATCATAGACAATAATCTCAAATGTGACATACATGTTAACCAGATTATCAAAGCCATCAATAGAAAACTAGGGTCACTTTACAGAATTAAAGCCTTCCTAGCCCCTCCAGCTAAAGGTGCCATAGCTCGCTCACACCTTGTTTCAACCCTTCTGTATGCATCCCCTCTACTCTCGAATATGAACAAGACTGTCCTTAACAATACACTCAATTTGCTACAACCACATTGCCAGGTTTGCCACTGGGCTGCCTTTTAGGACACATCATTGCATCAATCTAAATCAGCTTGGTTGGCTTGCAATACCCAGCCTAATACAGTATAACCAACTGATTATGGCCTATAAAATCCTCTATAATCCAGACAATACTCCTGCACTTCAAATATTATCACCCCCTATAACAATCTAGACCGCTTCGATCCTCTAACAAAGTATTACTTCAGACTAGCAAGTTTAATAACACAGCCGATGATTCTCTCTTTGCAAACCCTGTAAGTAGATCCTGGAACTCATTTCCAGCTGATATTACCCTACTGTCCACCTTAGGTCAATTTAACTGTAGACTCAAACAACATTTGTCACTTAACTGGCTATGTCAATGTATCAAGCCTGGCTAACTTGAATGTGTAAAATCTGTGAACCACTTTACTGTGTAATTTTAATTTAATCTTGACTTGTGCTCAGGTCTAACATTATCCTGTGGAACATGTTTGACTTGCTTACTTATGTAATCTCTGTAAATAATCTGTTTGTAATATGTAATGCTAGTATTATGTAATGCTGTATCTGCTACCCTCGTAGCTTGTCTCCACGGGCCTCCCCTGGAAATGGACATGCATCCAGTCGGGCTATCCCAGTCAACAAATGTAGGATAAATAAATAAAACAATACAATATATTACAGTGATGACAATACCAGTCAGACATTGACACACACTGACAGCATGCTGAACACACTGGGGCATATGTGGGGACTCAGAATAGCAGCCTGCCTGGGCATCACACACCTCCGCAGCTGGCACACAGGCATATGTTCCGTCAGAACAGAGCACATGCCACACATGGCACGCACATCCCCTGTGCCACACACTCACAGCCTGTAGCGCTACACAACACACCTGCTACAGACGTGTCAGGTACCTGTCTTGTGTGCTGCACTGGGGTCATGCTCAACAGGCTGTATCTGGTGAAGGTCACAGTGATATGACTCAGGGGCACTATGGTCCACCACAGCACACATGCATACAGGTCAGTCAGAGGCATGGACAGATATGACTCACTCATTGACCATGCCAGTGTGGCTGCCTGAGACATACCTCCCTGGACTACATGATAGGGAACATAGAATGGATCTCTCAGCATGTGGCACAGGCCAGTATGAGCCTGATGTTGGTTGCCAACATACCCTCACCAGGTATTCTACCACTATATGTGGGAAGGGTGTTGTATGTCTACATTATGCTCAGTCTCCACTGTCATTCATAGGGTATCCACTGGCTGTCAACGTGTGCTTACATGCTAGGGAAGCCACAATGATGTGCATGGGTCATCTTGCACGTGACACCCATGGCCCGATGTATAATGCCAAAGCTCCTTGGTACACACATACTGCCTTATGCTGCAGGACATGGTTTACATAGCGACCTCCGTGGGTATCACACAGGTTAGGACACTAACAGTGCTGCTACACAACAACAGCAGTGTACACCAGAAGATGCATGCACCAGACACTGCCCTCAGCACGGTGAACTGCAATGTCTGTACAGTACCAGATTCATGATTCATGGCTCACAGGTGTTACCCATCACTGACAGGTTATGCCCCATACCATGCCTGTCGTCCCCTACACATGTAACACACATGGATAGGGGGGTGGTATCCCAAGGTAACACAGATACACACACCTCCAGGTTGTTGTCACAGCACAAACCATCAGGGCCTACTCATGTGCAGCTGACAGTGTGTCGGACTGCCATCTGGTTCATAGCCTGGAACACACAACCCTCACATACACAGGAAGACCACCTATCCTCCATAACAACACTGGCAATATGACAGTCTCAAGAACTGTGTTTGTAAGGCTGTACTGCATCCAGCCAAACATTGTGTGTGAGCATTACTGTAGCTACAACACACTAGTTGAAGAGTTCACAGCATGTGGTCACTGAATTGCAGTGGAATGACATGTTACCACTACCACAACAGGTGGGAACATGCAGCACCTGTACATCGACTACATGTACACTATATGGCCCAGCCCAGATGTGTATCCCCTGCTGTAGGTCTTTCACCATAGACACCCACACTGTATAGGGACATACCGTGTGCGGACCCTGCACAGTAAGACACAGTCATATTGGTATACATTGCAAATACCATTTATCCACATGAAGCATGTGTCAGACATGGTAACTACTGCAGGTCACAGGTATTTATGTGTATGTGTCACACACATACATCATGTGTGCAATGCCATTGCTGGTTTAGGCAATGGCATGCATTGTTATATACAAAGACCCACACAAGGTCATACTGTGTGACACAACCACACGTGACAGTTGTGGGTTACCAAAACATACCTATCTGTACTCTGACAATGGTAATAAACACAGTAGCAGAGCACACTATTGGCATTACTAGCCAAATGGCCCTGTTTGGCTGTGCTGATAGTGTGGTGACATCCCCTGTGTTTACTGGGGGAGTATGCAGCATCTGGTGTATTGTAGTATTTGCCAAATGGATCTGTGCGCTCACACTTGCATTTACACACACCCTACTACCCCCACACACATGCACACTTGCCATTTGCAGGATTCATTCCCCTACCTAACGAAGTCATGACACGTGAGAGAGACGCATTAGCGAAGCGCACTATTTGGTTTACTAGATAGTTCCTTTTCTCTGGCTATACTTATAGGGTGTTGATAACATCAGTATTTTGAAAGGGTAATGTGCATCAGGTAGTGTGATCTTCTGATTGCCAAAACTAACATGTTTTTCATACGGAAATGCACACACACAAGCTCCCCACATCCAAACACACACACATGCCATTTACAGGTTTCAAACTCCTATCTAACTACATTACGATACTTAGGAGAAACACATTAGCAGAGTGCGCTATTCACATTACTGGGAGGCTTCCTTTCTCCTGCTGTACTTATAGGGTGCTAACATCATCTGTGTTTAGAAAGGGGAGTGTGCATCCTGTAGTGTGTTTTCCCAGTTGCCAAAAGGGGGATTTCCCTCACACAAATTTGCACACACACAGCAAACCCCCTCATCCAAACACACACACTTGCAAGATTCAAACCACTACCTAACTATGTTATGACACTCAAGACAGATGCATTAGCAGAGCGCTCTATTCGCATTACTGGAAGGCTTCCCTTCTCCTGCTGTACTTATAGGGCGCTGACATCATCTGTGTTTAGAAAGGGGAGTGTGCATCCTGTAGTGTGTTCTCCCAGTTGCCAAAAGGGACATTTCTCTCACACAAATTTGCACACACACAGTAACCCCCCTCATCCAAACACACACACTTGCTATTTGCAAGATTCAAACCACTACTTAACTATGTTATGACACTCAAAAAGGACGCATTAGCAGAGTGCGCTATTCGCATTACTTGGAAGCTTCTCTTCTCCTGCTGTACTTATAGGGTGCTGACATCATCTGTGTTTAGAAAGGGGAGTGTGCATCCTGTAGTGTGTTCTCCCAGTTGCGAAAAGGGACATTTCCCTCACACATATTTGCACACACACACAGTAACCCCCCTCATCCAAACACACACACTTGCAGGATTCAAACCACTACCTAATTATGTTATGACACTCAAGACGGACACATTAGCAGAGCACGCTATTCGCATTATTTGGAGGCTTTCCTTCTCCTGCTGTACTTATAGGGTGCTGACATCATCTGTGTTTAGAAAGGGGAGTGTGCATCCTGTAGTGTGTTCTCCCAGTTGCCAAAAGGGACATTTCCCTCACACACATTTGCACACACACAGTAAACCCCTCATCCAAACACATACACTTGCAGAATTCAAGCCACTACCTAACTATGTTATGACATAATAAAGACGGACGCATTAGCAGAGTGTGCTACTCGCATTACTAGGAAGCTCCCCTTCTCCTGCTGTACTTATAGGGTGCTGACATCATCTGTGTTTAGAAAGGAGAGTGTGCATCCTGTAGTGTGTTCTCCCAGTTGCCAAGAGGAACATTTCCCTCACGCACACTAACCCCCCTCATCCAAACACACACACTTGCCATTTGCAGGATTCAAACTACTACCTAACTATGTTATGACACTTGAGACGGACGCATTAGCAGAGCGCGGCATTCGCATTAGTTGGAGGCTTCTCTTCTCCTGCTGTACTTATAGGGTGCTGACATCATCTGTGTTTAGAAAGGGGAGTGTGCATCCTGTAGTGTATTCTCCCAGTTGCCAAAAGGGACATTTCCTTCATACATATTTGCACACACACAGTAACCCCCCTCATCCCAACACACACACCTGTCATTTGCAGGATTCAAACCACTACCTAATTATGTTATGACACTTGAGATGGACACATTAGCAGAGTGTGCTATTCGCATTACTGGGAGGGTTCCCTTCTCCTGCTTTACTTATAGGGTGCTGACATCATCTGTGTTTAGAAAGGGGAGTGTGCATCCTGTAGTGTGTTCTCCCAGTTGCCAAAAGGGACATTTCCCTCATACACAGTAACCCCCTTCATCCAAGCACACACACTTGCCATTTGCAGGATTCAAACCACTATCTAACTTTGTTATGACACTTGAGACAGACGCATTAGCAGAGCGCGCTATTCGCATTACTGGGAGGCTTCCCTTCTCCTGCTGTACTTATAGGGTGCTGACATCATCTGCGTTTAGAAAGGGGAGTGTGCATCCTGTAGTGTGTTTTCCCAGTTGCCAAAAGAGACATTTCCCTCTCATAGCCTTTCACACACACAAACCCCACTCACCCACACACACTGAACATTTGCAGGATTCGAACCTCTACCTAACTATATTATGACACTAGAGGGAGACCCATTAGCAGAGCGCACTATCCGAATTACTGGGCATGTGTTCTACACCTGTAGTATTTCTAGGGTGCTGACATCTTTATTTCCACAGAGGTATGTAGATGTAGTACTACCTAACAGGTGGGGGATATCATATATATGCATTTGCAGCCACCTACGTCAGGGTCAGATATGCACATCGCACTGGCAGGTTATGTTCTATACCATGCTTTGGGACCACAGGACCTGTAACGCACAACACAACCAGTCCAGAACACCACACCCACATCCAGGACACACACTTAGCTTCCCTGGGAACAGTGCCAATATATGCAGGTATTCACATACACCATTCCAGTTGTTAACATCAGGTACAGGCATATTGTGTGTGAGAACTACTCAGGCCTCTACCACTTTACCCTACAGCCACTACAATTTGTGGGTCCATGTGCTATGGCAGAACCACACACCACAGCCACATGGGTGAATACATATTGCACCTGTCCATCTGCAACGTGGGTACTCCCTGTTCCACACCAGAGGTAGACCACCATTGTTGATATCTGACCATGACCACCTTTCCCTGGACATCCATATCTCATCTCCACCTCCAGGCAAGGTTGTCACTGCACACAAAGTGTGTTTAGCACAAGCAGACTCTACACTTGTGTAGACTGGGGTGGATGACTTCAGAGGACCCATGCTGGAGGACTATACTGGCCACTCAGCATAATCCTTGACACTTGCATCCTATGAGCATGTGTACAGTTTGCATTGGTCATGCTATCCCACATATACCCATGACTGCTCCACAACAAGACACCTGTCAGCTGTACACCGGCCATATATGTGCCATTCAACAGACATAGTGACCTAATACATTGCAGAGCTGTAGCCCACAAAGGGAGGACATCTGTGGACAGTTCCAGCATGGCACTTCATTCACACATACTCATTACAACACAGTGTTGACAGTGGACTCATCCAGAGAATGCAGATAGGGCTCCCCTCAGTCTGTTATTGACGGACACCTACTGTCAGAGATCCTCAGCAACCCTCTCACAGCACACACCGACAACATGGCTGTGGCTTAGCACATTCAATCCCTGAGACCTCCATGGTGCCCCTGCTTGACAGAGGCACAGCTCACTAGCCTCACATGTTGCCTTCTGTGACATACTTTACAGTGGCACGGTAGCCTACTATCCTGGGGATGCAGATGCCAAGCACACTCTGGCTGAGCTGTCATTCCCTGGGGCAAGAAGCCTAGTATTGACCTCTACACCCATATGTTCAATTGTCGGATGCACAATATTTGTTGTGCTGTTCTACTGTTTGCAGGTCTTTATTGCCATAGCATTCCCTGTTCCTATGACCAACTTGTGTATCTGTGGCAGATGTTTGCATATGACGGCGATCCACTATATCACTTATGTCTCTGTGGTCATTTACTGTGTGCACTGGGCTGATTGCTGTGTTGTGGTTGGTTCCTGGACTGACACGTACAAATACCAGATATGTGTGGCCAACTGCTACACGGAGATATGGCCTAAGTGTGTGAGCATGCCCAGTTCAGCCTTTCCATGGCTGATGACTCCTTGCATACATAATGGTTTGACACCTATGTGGTACTTTGTGTACCTTGTCTGGTATTTGGTGGGACACCCATACTGTCCAGTGTCTTCGGATGTCTAGGTGGGGTTCTTGTGTGTGAGAGTGTGGTCTGTCGCATGCTACAGACTGTACAGCAGCTTTGACTACAGTTATGTGCACATGGGTGGTGTCTGCTGCTTTGTGCATTGTCAGTTACCTGGCTATATGGGTGTCTGTGCTGCATATGGATACTCCCCCTCCTTTGATGTCTTGGTGCAGGTGTTGGGGCCATAACACATGGTATGTGGTATAACCTAGTAGTGCTGGTGTGCTATCACTAGGCCTGCAGCAGGCTTCTGTCACTGGACAGGCATCAATGTTCTCCATAATGGGAAGTGCCTCAGGGGCATGCATATTGCAGTTTACACATATGGCAATGGTCAGCATTACCCTTATGTTTCCTACCACTTATGTTTTCTAGGGTGGTGGGTAGTCTTTTTGGCCTTGCCTACATACGGCTCTATGGAGGCGGCAAAGGCCTTATCCAGTATCCAGACGCACATGGGTAACAGCTGCAAGCCATCCCTGGAACAGCAGCATGGCTTGTCATGCTTGACATCTCAAGCAGACACACATTACACCCTCTTGGACTGACAGCTGTAACTGTGCCAGCTGTTAAACATGAGCATTCTGTGTTTGTACTGTGGCATCATTCTTGGTGAGGGTTGGATGCTGCACACAGCCAGTGTCATCCCGCCCTGGGGTACATACTCGGAGGGACCATCCATGTCTCATTTGATGATGACCAGGGAGGTACATCTCAGGTAATTCACACCAGCATGGACATTGAGTGCATCATATTTCTGCTTGCTTTGGGGTGACCTGCGTACTTGTGTTAAGTGGCATTTTGTGGCTACCTACAAGCAGCTTACTCTACCTTTTCCCTTGTTCAGTCTTGTGAGTGGGACAGCTGTGTGTCTGCCTATACAGACACCTATTACGACTGTATCAGGCATGTTGTTTCTCCTTCGGGCTTGTGACTGTTTGGCACACCAGCTTTGCCTACTATTCGTTGCATGTGCTATGTTTGAAGGTTGTGGTTGCTTGTGATCTACTTTGGAGGCATCTGTTGGTGTGGTGTGTTTGTAATTAAGGCCTCCAGGAATATTTGTCTGTGTTTATGTGTTTGGTTTACAGTTGTGGTAGGTCTATGTGGGACTGGGTTTGTGGTGTATGTGGTTACCTTCTCCTCCTGACTAGTGTTGACAGTACTGAGTTGTTGGAGCTCAACCTCTGGTTTGGATACATGGATGCATCTATCAAATATGTTTGTATTTATTGGGGGGTGTTGTGGTTGTCTGTGTACTTGGTACTGGCATCACATTGCCTCTGGATTCATAGATTATACTTGTTGTGGCTGGACTTAGTGGATTGTATGTGTGGACATATGTTGTTGCCATACTACTGGTCAGTGATTACTTCCCTTTTTATGTTTGCTCTATCATGTGGTATCTTCCTCATTCTCCTGCATGGTTTGGTAATGGCTGGAGGCCAGCATGCCAGATGCCTGCGTGTATGGCATTGTGTGTTGTTGTTATTTGTGATTGCATACCCAAGCATTCCTGGCTGTGTTCATGGAATGCCTGTATAACATGTTCTGTGGTGTGTCCCATATTCTGCACTTGCACAGGGCCTTTTGTGGATTCAACATCGGTTTTGAGGGCTGCAACCTATACTTTACACATGTTTTTCACTGTGGTATTCTGGCCAGGGACTGGGGTCAGGGTGTGTATATCCAGTGTGATTACTCTATGGTCTGGTCTTACCAGTGCGGGGTACACTTCTCATCTTGCCATCCAGTACACATGTTGCTGATTATCACATCCAGTATGCTTACCCCTCTTGTGGGAGTAGTACATTGTTCCTGGGCATTTTGGTTTATGGAATCTGGGTAATTTTCTCCTACTGTGTTGGTGCTAGTACAATGCTACCGGTGTATGTCTGGGTATTTTCAGTCGAGCAATAATATGTGGTTTGGGGGGCTTGATATATTCATGTATTCCGACATAGGCCAGGTGCTGTTCCTGGTATTAGGACAGTGGTCTGCAGCAGGCTATATACTGCGAGGCAGTTTTAGCCATTGGTATTTGACCATGGATATTCCATGCTGCTTCTTGTTATGGTACCAACATGGGGGTGTGGTTATCCTTGCCATTTCTTGCTAGTCACCCTCCTTTTGTAGCTTGTTCCATGTTTTGTGGCTGTGCAGCACAGTATGAGGTGTGACCTGGTAGTGTTAGGGTGCTGATGTGAGCCTTGCCCAGTTCTCTATTACAGGACTGGTATCTACATTCTCCTTACTGTGTGCGTTTACAATGCACACATCTTGCTGTTTATACATCTGTCATGGGGTAGTATTACATCTAGGTTCCTATCCCTTGTAGAACCTATGAGGTTGGGTTTGTGTTTTGAGACTTACCTATTCAGAGCATGCTGTGGGTACTGACAGCCTTTGCCAGTATCCATGGGGCATGGCATGATAGGTGCATGCCACCCCTAGCAGGTGGTGCATCATGTCAAACTCCGCATATCTTCCCAGCCTGTAACACATTGGCTCCCCTTTGACTGACTGCATTACTTCAGCCAATTATTGTACTTGATCTTCTTGTCTTCATAGTGTGGCATCATGCTTGGTGAGGGTGAGATGTTAGGCAGGGTCTTCATGTTTGCATATACTAGATGGTGTTACATTGCTTAACACATGGCAATCATGCCTCAGGTGGTGCTGCAGGGCTGCCTCTGTTGGATGCACATACTACACTCCCTGTACATGTTTGAGAGCAGGTTGTGTCATGTTAGGCATCCCTGTTACTATATGAGTGAGTCAGAGAGGGGTATCATTCCCAGGGTTCCTACTAAGCCAGTGTATGTGCTATGCGTTGCCTCTTTGCCAAGGCCAGGGCATACTGGGCATGCCTCCTTCTGCCTACTGGGGCAGGCTCAGGTTGTTCCGCCTCCGAGTCACGCTCTGCCTGTGATGGTCTTGGCAATGGTGGGGGGCTGTATGGCCCGGCCCTATGCTGGTCCGCGGCAGCTGTTTTCGCAAGATCATATTATGTAGCATAGCACATACCATGACAATTTGGGTACATGTAGTTGGTGTGTACTGCAAGGCTCCACCAGATGTGTCCAGACACTGGAACCGTGACTTGAGCAGCCCAAACACACGCTCTATCGCATTACGTGTTTGTGCGTGTGCCTCATTATGGCGTTCCTGTTCAGGTGTGTGTGCGTTTCTGATGGGTGTCATCAGCCATGGCTCCAGTGCATAACCTGCATCCCCCACTAGGTGTCCATGTGGGATGTCCCCATTTGCAAATGTCTGGTACAGCTGCGTCAAATGCCAGATGTGGGAATCGTGATAACTCCCAGGGCAGCCAGCACACACATTCATTATTATGCCCTGGGCATCACACACAACCTGGCAGTTGATGGAGGGGAAGCCCTTGCGGTTAATGTAGGCCCTATCCCGCTCACTGGCTGGTGCTTTGATGTGTATGTGCATGCAGTCTATTGCACCCAGTACCTCAGGGTATTCCGCTATTTGCTGGAAGAGACGCATATTGCTGGCCAATACCTCACGGGCATTGGGGAAATATACATGATTACCGACATGTGCTGACATGGCATCCAGGAACTGGTGTAGTACCCTGGAGGCTGATGCCTGTGATATCCCCATCATATCGCCAGTTGGTCTCTGGAAGGTACCTGTTGCTAGTATTCTTAGGCCAACACATACCTTGGTTTCCACTGGGATGGGTTCCCCTCTGTTTGTTCTGTGTGTGAGGCGTGGCCTGCACAGCTCAACAATTTGCTGCAGGAGCTCTCTGTCCACTCTATAGCGCTCTACTATCTCCAGCTCATGTAACCCGTGGTAGGTGACCCTGGGCCTGTACACTCTTCTCCGTCTCCTCACTGTGGGTTGTCTGGCACCATCTGCATTGTCACCACCCTCAGCAAGTCGCCCATGTCTCATTATGACAGGTGTGGCAGCCCCTAACATTTCTGCTCTGAGTAAAGCTTTTTCAGTTTTCACTTCTATTAGCTTAATCCTGTCTTGCAGTGTCTCTTAATGGAAACATCCTGCACTACTGTTTGCAGAGTTTTAAGTGCTGGGCTGGGCTACTATTCTGCCTGTGTAATTGCCTGCTTCTAATTGTTTTCACCTGCTAGCTTCAGCAGTTATCCCTGCTAGCTTCCTATTAATTCTGTTGCTTCCTTTTTACTCTCTGTTTCCTCAGGGGGGAGCAACTTGCATACTATCTGAAACACGCTCATAGTGGCTTACACGTCCGCACATGTGCTTACACAGTTCAGAATCTACTTATTCGGATTTAAATGCGCGTACACCCGCGCAAACACTGTTGCACGTCTGCCAACAGCCTCCAACATACTCATCCTGCCTTACACGCACGCACACCCGCGCAAACAGTGTTAAACATCTCCCAACACGCTCCCACATGCTCACACTGCCTTACACGCATGCACACTGTCGTACTCGCGCTTCATGGTGCACACACGTGCGCATACACAGCCAGCAAGAAACTTTGGTGTAGGTAACAGTGTACACCTTCCATTTCTTGACTTTCCATGACTTATCTAGTGGCACACCTCTTTCCATGATCTGTGCCTGTCATCTGTCATGTTACACTGGCCTCCAATGAACTGCATTTCTTTCTACCATTCCCCCCTGTGATGTCACCTATCTCCTACTCTATTCCTCCCCCTTTTGTATCTCTTACACTACTCAGACTGTGCTCATTTGGTATGTGACTGTGAGATTCAGTATCCGAACCCTCATTTACATGAGGTTGCCTACTAATGCTTAGTTACATGTCTTAGACTCAGCTTCCCCCCTTAGCAACCACTACACGGTGGCCATGTTGGTTTTAGTCTGCTGGTCCCTGCATTGTCATTCCATGTATTGCATGAAACCCACATTTGTGGGTTTATAACCTTCTTTTTTATGGTTTTATACAGTGCAGCCCGTTTGCGCGGGGCTGCGCTGGGTTTAAAAACAATTATATTTTTAATATTTTTGCATCGGGTTATCTTGCCAATGGCCACATATTTGGCCATTGGCATGCTGCCTGAATCATATGCAACCTTTTTTTGGAGCTGACATTGCTCCGTTGTGGATTTTGCAGAAATGTACTCAGTTGTCAACTGAGTACATTTCTGCAGCTAAAACGTCTCCTACACGGACTGGTTTCTGCTTCGTGGATCGCTAATATACCTCATTTGCATACCTTTCAGATGCAAGTGAGGTATTTAGCATGTCCACGCCCAGTCCGTGTAAGAGACGTTTTAGCTGGTCTCTTACAAGGAGTTTATGGCTGTTCCTGGATCGCGAGGCTTGCATGGAGTGTTGCACGTCTCTTACACTCCGTGCAAGCCTTCATGAATCCTGCGCTAGGTTTTAAACAAACCATTAAATGTGTTGTATGTAGATGCGATACCCATGTTGAACTGAAGGGAATTCCAGACTGCCCACTAACAACAGTGTGAAAGCAGGCTATGCACAATAAAAGAAGAAAAAGTTGACAAACAGCTATTGTTGCTGCAGACACACAATACTCAAATAATCCAGTCAGGAACCACGTTCGAAAATAAAATAGGATTTATTTAACACATACACATAAAGTGCTTTTCGTCTTCCACCATAGTAAAACTTCTTCAGATAAAACTAAAATGCATTTACCATGTTAAATACACCTCGTGTCCAATCACATGATTAGCATGAACCCTAACCAATCGCTACCCAACCTGAACCTTAAAGTAACACTTTAAACCTATAAGGTTCAATAATAAAACATTAAAACATTGTACTAATCATACCTGATGAATAACATTTAATATATACTAAACACATTTTATAATAAAACATCTTAATAAATACACTAAAATGTGGATATAAACATATGGATAAATAAATTAATCCAACAAGAAAAGAAAGATGAGGCGTATAAGACGCATTCCTCGTGGTAAATCTATTCATCTACTAAGGCTATTAATTTTCAAAATACAACTTAAAGTACACATTTCATTAAGACCTGGATATGAGTCGGCATTGGTACATAGTTGTCACTGCAACTCAAGTCTTTCCAGGCGTGCTGATTCAGGACCACCCCTCCCATCAGATTGAATACTATCAATTACCTTAAACAAAAACTTGTGATTAGGGTTTTCAGATGCATGCCTGGCCAACAAATTCTCCAATTTACCTTTTCTAATGTAATACAGATGCTCATACACATGTTCCCTTAGTTTTCTATCAGTTTTGTCAATGTAGAATAGGGCACAATGTTGACACTGAGCTGGATACACTACTGAATTGGAGTGACAATTATACCTATTTTTTATTGTATATTTAGTACTCCTAATAGAGAAAGTACACCCTGTTGATGTGTGAACAATAGTTACACATGTGACATTGCAACATGCCTAACCTACCCCCTTGATGGAATGGGCGACATTGCAAAAGCTGTTTTAAATTCTGGCCCCTTTTCCAAATTACTTTAGGATGTCCCGGTAGTTTACCACTAAGGTTACTCTCGCTCTGGATAATAACCCAATTCTTGATCAAAATAGACCAAATAGCAGGACTATCCATACTAAAAGGTGTTATAAATTTCAACCAGGGGGTAGTATCTTCAACCCTTCAGGTTGTAGACAGAGAAGTCAACTCCAAATTTATCTTCCTCAAAATAGGTACATACAATCGAGAAAGTCTCTTATCAGTTACTTCTTTAATTAACCTATTTAACAGGCTTTCAGGATAAGCTCTTTTCAGAAACATATTTTTTAACAGTAAGCATTCCTGCATGGAGTCACAATCCCTGGATACCATATGGGCTGCTCTGACCAATTGCCCCTTTACCACAGAACGTTTCTGGTAACAGGGATGGCTACTACTATAATGCAGAAATGAGTTAGAGTATGTCTCCTTCCTGAAGATTTTTGCATACAGAGAGTTATTGTTAAAATCCTTACTTAAATCATCATCCAGGTAGGATATCATGCCAGTGTTAAAAGAATGAATAAATGATAGGAAATCAGTAGATGAGTTAAAAGAAGAGACTAAAGACTTAGCTATTTCTTCGTCTCCATTAATTAAAATAAAAATATCATCAAGAAAACATGTGTAATAAACAATGTACATAGTGATATCCCTATTTTTCCAAATGAATTCCTGTTCCCAATAGGCCATAACAAGATTAGCCAGGCTTGCCCCACATGGCGAGCCCATGGCTACACCTATTGTCTGCAGGTATATCTTGTTATTGAAATCAGGTAATTTGAAGTCAAAATAATATCCAGGAGCTCCAAAACTAGTAAGATCTCACTGGCTGGAGTGCCCCATTTCCTTAACATAAAGCTAACCCATTCTATACCCACATCACGAGGGATCAACGAATACAGATCCCTCACATCAATGGTCAAAAAATTGTAGCTCATCTCAAATTGTAAGTCACAAAGGCTAGACAAAAATGACCAAGAATCCTTAAAAATGTAAGGTTCCTTTGCAAAATATTTCTTCAAGATGCTGTCCACAAATTTAGTGCAAGGATAGGTGATACTATTTCTCGCGTCAACCAAAGGTCTCATGGGAGGATTTTCTACTGCTTTGTGGATTTTGGGTATGCTAAACAGGATAGGGGTCCTAGGTGAAAGCATGTTAATATAATTAAAAGTTGCTAAATCAATCTTCCCTCTATAAACAAATCGTCAATAGAGGAACGGATTCCCAAATAAGCCTTATTGAATTCATTCCTGGATTTCTCCACATAAGTATCACCATCCAAAATACCCATCATTTTCCTAACATATAATTCATTGGTCATAATGACCAGTCCTCCACCCTTATCAGATTGCATTATTCTTACTCCAGCAGTCCTGCTAACATCCAGGGCTTGTTTTTCTTCCTTCGTGATGTTACAACCTCTATTGTTGGTCTGTACAGCTGATAAATTGTTACGTAAATCTAGTTCACAAACTTGATCAAACAGGTTTAAAGTTGGATGTAAAGGTGGGAAAAAAGTGCTAGCAACATGATGCTCAGATTGACACATAGAGTTGCCACCCAACAAAACATTCAAGTTCAGTTTATGTATAAAAAGTTTAACATCAATTAAAGTTGAAGCTACATCAGCCCTCTTAGTAGGGACAAAAGATAACCCTCTGGAGAGGAGCTCTACAAATGAGGGATCAATTTTTACATTGGAATAATTAAAAATCTTAAAATCCCCACTCAAATTGTAAATAATGTCACATTCACCAATTCGAGTTAAGTTACAAGTTATCTCCCCCTCTTGCTTCGTTTCGGGGAGCTCATGAAATTGCTGGGCCGGTTGTTGTTCTATCTCAAATTGTAAGGGCCTGCACCCCTCTGAAAATTTCTATGCATGTTGTTACTTTGGTCAAGCCCATGGCCATGCTTCTTGACCACAGATGCATAGTCTAAATGGTTGTTGTTCTCAGTCCATTCAGGTGGTGCACCATCTTGCAAACAATTATCTTGTGCGCCCGATTGAATGTTCCCAGTCTCCATGGTGCTTACCCCTTCATCAAACACAGAATTGTGGCTGATAAGAGAATTTACCTGGGAGTTAGAAGGTTTTTAGATAGGCTAACCCACTGTCATATGCTACCCGGTCTCTATTCAATTTCTTTAACTTAGTTTCTTTTATCTTTGAAATGTACTGATCAATGCTACTAAAAATACGATCATAGTCATACCTGTATCTTAAAAAATCTACGTTGACTCATCAAGGCGAGAAGCCTCCTCCATCAAAATGGTAGAATAACTCTGGTAAAGCCTAAACATTAAATCCAGCAGTTCCAAACCATGCTTGTTGAAAAGTTTCAATAAATCCTGGTGGAAGGGTGATCCATCGACCAACCCGGTCAGGTACTGCCACGACCTTAAGCCTTTGGGGATTAGGCTCTCACTAATACATTCTTTAAAATACACTATTTCAAGTTGGATGTTTTCAACAGCTTGGAATCCATCAGTTTTAAAAGTGTTGATAAATCTTCTGGTCTCCCAGCCAGTGCATCCTTAGTGTTACTGCCAGATGATGCCTGGAAATAGAGCAGCTCAGAAAGCCACTCAGAAAATTTCGATCGAGACCAGAGGAGGCCCCTCGCCTGGATGAGTCAATCCGTAACAACATGGATTTTCTAAGATACAGGTATGACTATGATCATATTTTTAGTAGCATTGAGCAGTATATTTCAAAGATAAAAGAAACTAAGTTAAAGAAATTGAAGAGAGACCGGGTAGCATATGGCAGTGGGTTAGCCTATCCAAAACCTCCTACCTCCCAGGTAAATTCTCTTATCAGTCACAATTCAGTGTCTGATGAAGGGGTAAACACCATAGAGACTGGAAACATTCAATCAGGCACACAAGATAATTGTTTGCAAGATGGTGCACCCCCTGAACGGACTGAGAACAACAACCATTTAGACTATGCATATGTGGTCAAGAAGCATGGCCATGGGCTTGACCAAAGTAACAACATGGATAGAAATTTTTGAGGGGTGCGGGCCCGTACAATTTGAGACAGAACAACAACCGGTCCAGCAATTTCATGAGCTCCCCAAAACAAGGCAAGAGGGGGAGATAACTTGTAACTTAACTCGAATTGGTGAATGTGACATTATTTACAATTCGAGTGGGGATTTTAAGATTTTTAATTATTCCAATGTAAAAATTCATCCCTCACTCATAGAGCTCCACTCCAGAGGGTTATCTTTCATCCCTACTAAGAGGGCTGATGTAGCTTCAACTTTAATTGATGTTAAACTTTTTATACATAAACTGAACTTGAATGTTTTGTTGGGTGACAACTCTATATGTCAATCTGAGCATCATGTTGCTAACACTTTTTTGCCACCTTTACATCCAACTTTAAACCTTTTTGATCAAGTTTGTGATCTAGATTTAAGTAACAAATTTATCAGAAGTACAGACCAACAATAGAGGTTGTAACATTACGAAGGAAGAAAAACAAGCCCTGGACATTATCAGGACTGCTGGAGTAAGAATAATGCAACCTGATAAGGGCGGAGGACTGGTCATTATGACCAATGAATTATATGTTAGGGAAATGATGGGTATTTTGGATGGTGATACTTATGTGGAGAAATCCAGGAATGAATTCAATAAGGCTTATTTGGGAATCCTTTCCTCTACTGACGATTTTTTTATAGAGGGACGGATTGATTTAACAACTTTTAATTACCTTAACATGCTTTCACCTAGGACCCCCATCCTGTTTGGCATACCCAAAATCCACAAATCAGTAGAAAACCCTCCCATGAGACCTTTGGTTGATACGAGAAATAGTATCATCTATCCTTGCAATAAATTTTTGGACAGCATCTTGAAGAAATATGTTGAAAAGGAACCTTACATTTGTAAGGATTCTTGGCCATTTGAAGAAGGTTTTTCCGAAACTAGTATGAGGATCGAGCTGTAACTTCAGTGCTTTTATGCACTAATGTCTTTACAATAAATATTTAGACTTGGAACTCTTGGTGCTGGCTTTGGCATTTTTTTCATGTTGGGTTGGCCGTGCACAGCCGTACTTGCGAGGTAGTGTGTTTCCTACATTTGTAACTAGCCTTTGTGACTTACAATTTGAGATGAGCTACAATTTTTTGGCCATTGATGTGAGGGATCTATATTCGTCGATCCCACGTGATGTGGGTATAGAGTGGGTTAGCTTTATGTTAAGGAAATGGGGTGCCCCAGCCAGTGAGATCTTACTAGTTTTGGAGCTCCTAGATATTATTTTGACTTCAAATTACCTGATTTTCAATAACAAGCTATACCTGCAGACAATAGGTGTAGCCATGGGCTCGCCATTTGGGGCAAGCCTCGCTAATCTTGTTATGGCCTATTGGGAACAGGAATTAATTTGGAAAAATAGGGATATCACTATATACATTGTGTACTACACAAATTTTCTTGATGATATTTTTATTTTAATCAATGGAGACAGAGAAATAGCTAAGTCTTTAGTCTCTTCTTTTAAGTCATCTACTTATTTCCTATTATTTACTTATTCTTTTAACACTGACATGATATCCTACCTCGATATTCATTTAAGTAAGGATTTTAACAGTAACTCTCTGTATGCAAAAATCTTCAGGAAGGAGACATACTCTAACTCATTTCTGCATTATAGTAGTAGCCATCCCTGGTATCAGAAACATTCTGTGGTCAAGGGACAGTTGGTCAGAGCAGCCCATATGGTATCCAGGGATTGTGACTTCATGCAGGATTGCTTACTGTTAAAAAAATATGTTTCTGAAAAGAGCTTATCCTAAAAGCCTGTTAAATAGGTTAATTAAAGAAGTAACTGATAAGAGACTTTCTGGATTGTATTTACCTATTTTGAGGAAGATAAATTTGGAGTTGACTTCCCTATCTACAACCTGAAGGTTTGAAGATACTACCCCCAGGTTGAAATTTATAACTCCTTTTAGTATGGATGGTCCTACTATTTGGTCTATTTTGATCAAGAATTGGGTTATTATTCAGAACAAGAGTACCCTTAGTGGTAAACTACCGGAACATCCTAAAGCCATTTGGAAAAGAGGACAGAATTTAAAACAGCTTTTGCAATGTTGCTCATTCCATCAAGGGGGTAGGTTAGGCATGTTGCAATGTCACATGTGTAACTATTGTTCACACATGTCAACAGGGTGTACTTTCTCTATTAGGGGTACCAAATATACAATAAAAAAATAGGTATAATTGCCAATCCAAGTCAGTAGTGTATCTAGCTCAGTGTCAACAATGTGCCGCATTCTGCATTGGCAAAACTGATAGGAAACTAAGGGAATGTGTGTATGAGCATCTGTATTACAATAGAAAAGGTACATTGGAGAATGCGTTGGTCAGGCATGCATCTGAAAACCCAAATCACAAGTTTTTGTTTAAGGTAATTGATAGTATTCAATCTGATGGGAAGGGTGGTCCTGAATCGGCACGCCTGGAAAGACTTGAGTTGCGGTGGCAACTAAGTACCAATGCCCACTCATATCCGGGTCTTAATGAAATGTGTACTTTAAGTTGTATTTTGAAAATGAATAGCCTTAGTAGATGAATAGGTTTACCACGAGGAATGCATTTTATACGCCTCATCTTTCATCTTTTCTTGTTGGATTAATTTATTTATACATATGTTTATATCCACATTTTAGCATATTTATTAAGATGTTTTATTATAAAATGTGTTTAGTATATATTAAGTTTTATTCATCAGGTATGGTTAGTACAATTTTTTAATGTTTTATTATTGAACCTTATAGGTTTAAAGTGCTACTTTAAGGTTCAGGTTGGGTAGCGATTGGCTAGGGTTCATGCTAATAATGTGATTAGACACGAGGTGTATTTAACATGGTGAATGCATTTTTGTTTTATCTGAAGAAGTTTTACTATGGTGTAAAATGAAAAGCACTTTATGTGTATGTGTTAAATAAATCCTGTTTCATTTTCGAACGTGGTTCCTGACTGGATTATTTGAGTATCGTGTGCCTGCAGCAACAATAGCTGTTTGTCAGCTTTTGCTTTTTATCATGGTTTGTTTTTTTATACTATGCACAATAGATTCGTCACTGAAAACCACATCCATGTGTACCAACACATGCATTGCAAACAGCAGGCAAAGCACTATTAACTTTTATGTGAAACATCACAACCAAAAGCACTGTGATAGTTACACATACATGACAGTGGTGTAGTTTGAGGCCTACAATTTAAAACATTATCTTCAGCAAACATGGCTTGGTGCCAAATGATAGGTAAACATAGTATTAGGTAATTCATGCTTGTAAATCACAGGTATTGTCTGACTATTGTACTTATCTTAAGAATGCATGATAGGTATCCCTGCATTATAAGTAATATACAAGGTAATGACAAAAATACAAACCTATAGCAATGATCACATCTCTATTACTTACAAAATCAGACAAAGTAATCAACATGCCTCTCTCCGTTTGCTGCTCCTCCAGCCTGTGCAGCAACTTGATTCACAATGCACTCCTCATTACCTGCAAAAAGTAAAAAGCATGTATAAATGGTGTAGTTATTAAATAACATTGATATATATTGCTCATCTCATGTTCTCTAACTTTTACATTGAAGAACATTACAGAACCTCCATACAGAATTTTGAATGTTTCATGCACAGTTTTCTCCAGATTGGAACAGAACTGAACATAGATTGGAGGACCTGAAATTTAAACCTGCAACTCTGAGCTATGTCCACACTCTAACCTTGACACCTACCTGCCTTGCTAATCCATCTTTCCTGTGGTTGTATGGAGGAAATGCAGTTAAAAGAATCTCAAGTATGAATGTGCAGGGATGGGGTACTAATAGGGATTATTGCTTATACTTTACAAGAAGTACAACATAGTGTGCATTTATGAATATCAAATTGCTAGCATGAATGCATGTCAGTACAGTCAGAGAACACAAAAACACAACTGTAAACTTTCATACATTAGACAATAGAACACTGTTAGCCAACATATGGCTGCTTTTAACAGGCAACTACAAACTGCTATACATCATGTACACATTAATGTATTTTAGGTGGGTAGACATTAACTACAAACAGACATTTATTGTCAATGTACAAATAAATTTTTACCTCCAAATTATCACTGATATCAGGGATGCCCCTGTTGTACAGTCCAAATGTATATCTGGCCATCTCATTCCCTCCAAATATAGGTATGAGAAGAGTGTCAAATTCAAATTAATAAACAATGACACACTTATAGATGAAATTTTAAGTTGCAAATGTTAGCACATTCCACATTCTTTTTGCAGAACTATACCTGTATGTGCAAAGCTTTACACATAAAACTGTATTAAAAGAGGTGTTGTTGGTAGAACATTACTGATTATAGAAATTTTCATAGATATCTGAATAAATGAGATAGTCAAAAACAATTTCAAAATAACTGTTAATATCAATAAGCATGTATATATAGCATCATTTTGAAACCTTTTACACAGACACAATGATAAAAATATAATGACAGCTAAACATTATGTGCATTTGAACCCCCACTTAGCCAAGATATATGCATGTTGGCCTGTTGCTCTACAGGATGAGTTAACACCCATCACATTTTCCTTCTTAACAAACTACTGTTGTGTTTGTGTGTGTGTGTGTGTGTGTGTGTGTGTGTGTGTGTGTGTGTGTGTGTGTGTGTGTGTGTGTGTGTGTGTGTGTGTGTGTGCATGTGTGTGTGAGCGTGTGTTTATCCATATTCCTAATGATAACAGATGAATACAGAAACATCCGCCACATAAACGCTATAGGCGCTCATGATCCACAAAACTGCTGGATATCATCAAGTTTTACAATGTAGAAGATATGTTAAGACAGGCAGGCATGCAATGCTCTTGTGTTAAATAAACTTTTATAATACTGTTCAGTTTGTAAAGCAGACTAGACTAATGAAGATCTTTATGACTTAGTATTCACACATACACAGGCAGACTGAGCAATACTGTCAAAGCATCATGGGTAATGGAGAAATACATAGTCATCAGCAGCCTAGGCACTATAGGTGTCAGTGATACATGACCATACTGGATGCATAAAATGATGTCCTTGTATGTTGGAAAACAGAAACATCTAAAATGTTCATTAGTTTGTTTCCAATAAACAATTAAACCCCATGAGAACTGAACAATAACCACAGGAAGAACAGTTACAGTACCTTGCCTTATCAATTATCTAGATGAGCTAATTGTTAGAACAGCTACTTAATGGTTTTAAAAGGCATGCATCTGATAACTGGGACACAGCTATATCTCCAAATTCCTTAGGAATGTTCAGGTATATGTAGGATTGTGACACTTTTTATAGGCATTCAGTAGCTGTCTTCACACCTAGGTGATCCTCGGATTAAAATCCTCTGCATTTCTTTAATGCAGGTCATCATAGTGGTGGCAAACGTACACTCCAGTCCAGTAGATTCCACTATATTGTTGTTGCTCTCTTGAAATTTGGTTCCACATATTGATCATCACAAAGTTCTGTAGTCTGGCTCTCATGTGATGCTTCACTCCAGCTTAGATGGTCAGCATTTGGGTGGTCTCCTCTTTCAGTCCAATTGGGTGTCCAGATGTGCTGAAATCTCGTGGAAATAGCCATCGCAATGATAATGTTGAGAATGCCTGTATATCACAATTCAATAAACTGTTCATTGAGGTCCCACTCTGTTTGCAGGTAGCAATGGCATAATCTGCAAATGTATCAATATCACAATTTAAAAGTGGCACATATAGCATGTTATCAGATCACTGGAAGATAATCGGCATGTGCTACTTATGGTCCCATTTAAAGATATCTATTGAGTCTTTGCTTGGAACACCTTCCCATTATGCCAAGCTATTGATTAATGCACTGAATTTTGAGAACTCACAAGCATGAAGGCGCACAAATGGAATTCCAAAACCTTGAATTTTAATGAACCTCATTAATTTTGTATGGTGAAAATGGGCCTTAAAAGCTGTATGCATATAACCAGTCTTACTGCAAAGGTAATTTGCACCTGGTAGCATTGCTGTGCTGGGATATGTTTTTCTCCTTATGCATACATGTTATAATTACTCCTTAGAAATGTACATGTATATATGCTTAGATTGATGCATTTAGTGAAAATTGCGTGCAATATAAAAACTGAATGTGACTTACTGGAGGGGATTGAAGTGGATGCATACAAGTGGGTACATCTGCATCACTAACAAACAATACTTTCCCATATGCATTTGTAAAGACATATTTAAATAGCACAAGTGAATAGTACATAAAGATGTACTCATGGATTTTTCCTGCTGGTGACGATACACTTGGTGGTATATGGATGGAAAACTATGGATACTGACAGTATCCATATGTTGCTATTTAATATGTATTTCTAGTACTGTTATGAATTTGTATTTATTGATGCTTTTAAAACATGTACTAAAACTATTACCTCAATAGATAGTGATCTATCTTTGATCATCATGTGTCTATTGTGGTGAGGAAATCATTCTACGTTGCCCAACTTTTAAACAAAGGTATGGCATCTAAGTCCAAGGAAGTCATTGTTCCATTGTATTTGGCATTCATCAGACCTATTATCGAGAACAATGTCCCCTTTGGTATGTACCTAACCAGGCATATCCAACAACTGGAACATCCACAGAGGCTCCTCACTAAAAGAATACAGGTCATAAGTAATATGTCCTATGCAGATCACCTCAAGGCCCTATCCCTGGATTCTGTCTCCTACAAGCTTTTGAGGGGAGATCTATGACAGGGCATTGTCAGACTCCACTCTGATGGACCTCCTGCAGATCCACAAAACAAACAGTACCATAATTACCAATTCTAATTACTTATACCTTGCCTGTGATTCAAATAGGACCTGCTGGAGAGATAGTTATGTATCCCAGAGACTACCCCATCTATGGAACAGGCTCCCCATCCATGTTAAGCCAAGTTCCTCCCTAACTTAATTCAAGTGCAACTTGGACAGCTGGATGGGAAACCAGAAATTCATCCATGGTTTGGCACCTATGTCTCTAATGCAAACAGGTAACCTGTAAATGGTTCATCTCCCAGGCCCATGTTTACACTTATCAAGGGTATCAGAACTTGTTAGAGATTTGGATGCATGGCTAGGCTTAAAAAGGCCTTTGTGGTCATTAGCCTAGTAAATACCTATGAACCTATAATAAAACAAGATCCATGTTTATGTCTGCTTACCTTGTACTGTGTGTGGTCTGCTTATGGATATAGAAGCTTTCCAATGCTTTGTGTAAGTTGTTCACATGATAATTTTCACATACCCTCTGATAATGTGGATGACATTCACTGCTCAGTATTGATTGTGTTGATGTAAGCTCGTTATGTATAACAGTTCATGTTAATATGACTGCTTTTTTACACATGTCTGTTTAGGCTCAGATTGCATTATAACTACAGCCATCACAAATTTCTGTTTTATACATATGTATTTGACCTCCACTACTGTGATATCCACTGTACGTGGACAAATCTCACAGACAGCCCCTACAGGTATCACAGCTTATGTTTTTGTTCCAAGTATTGTGAATTCATGCATTCTTTTAATACCACATATGGTTTTATATGTCACAGTACTGTACAGCACAGGCACTACTTCTTAGAATTTTGCATTGCACACACCTGCATGGTGTTTACAGTGGCATAAGCTGCCCAAATAATCATCTTCATATGTGGCCCCCATATCAATCTAACCGTGTGCATATAACTGTCTTTCAGATGGCAGATAGACCTGGGTGTGACAATTTATCCCAACAGGAAAAGACAATTATACTAGATGCTCTGTGCCAATATGGACAGAGACTCCTTGGGTGGGCAGAAAATATGGTATGGAGGGATAATGTCTGGACCGACATCACAGACATGATTAATGCTGTGGGAGGTCACAATAGATCCCATGAGGCCTGTTGCTGATGGTTTTCTGACATGATCCTTCATGTAGCCAACAGGGTATTCTGATATGAGATGCCAAAGGATGCCACTGGTGGTAGCCCATGATTGACATCCCCAGTGAGATCACACAGTTTTTTGCAAAACTGCATCTGTCAGGTGGGAAGCACCCCATACCTGGGGGTGGGATAAAAGCAGGTGTTCCGGGCTGCACATGTATGTGTTCCTTTGCATAACATTGATGTATACGGAGTAACCCAATACATAGTGCTGTTGCATGCATATTCATGTATTTTCATTTTTTTTTTGTTGCAGCAGTGGAATTTTATCATGCACATGGGTCCACACAGGGTGATGATAACCAATGTAATTGTAATGACATGTAGGCATACAACTTCAGTACATACATAACATTGCAAACAACATGTGTAATGTTGTCTGCGTGTGTTTGCACAGGTCCCGCTACTTCTGCACAACAGCTGGACATGACAGGTGAGTGTCTCCATATAGTGTTATTTGACCATTGCCTGTTATTGCCTCAGCTTCCTGTCATGTTAGTGCTGTGCACTGTCATAATAATATTTACCTCACTCTGCAAAATACTGGTACATCTTTTGGGGGCACAAGCTTTGCAGGTGCATATACAGACAGACCAGGTATGGTTTCCAACATGTTCATAGGCTGCATCACTGTGTAGCAGACCTGTCTTGCATGAAATGAATGTTGCTGTTTTTCTACACAGGGACATCTGTCCAACAGGTGCACCATACATCATGTGAGTATTATCATATTCTGTTACTGTGTTATATATGCCATCATGTGACTATGTCAGTGATTGCATAAATGACTGTGTTTGCTTTGTTTATACTTTCCCATTGCAGGATCTGGTTTATGACAGGCAAATTCACCAAATCAGGAGTGTATCACTCATTGCTATTACTGCTTTTTCATACATGTCATTCCTGTTACTCCTGTTGTTGTCCTCTGTGTCCTTCTACCCCTGCATAGGACAACCGCCATCAGCATCTCAGCCACAAACATCTGGTATGTGTTTGTATTACCTGCTGTATGTTTTACCTCTGCTGGAATGGTACATGCTAATAAGTATGTGATTATGAATGCTATATTTATGTCTTCGTTTCCTTACAACAGTTACATTTCATCCCTTCCCTCCAGTGCCGATATTCCACAAGGACATGTCAAGTATGTGTTATACATGTATTTCTCACGTAGGTTGTGTATGTTGCATATGTAACATAATTGTCAGCTCCATTTTATATAGGTTCTGTGGACCATACATGTCCTAGAACTCCTGGTAAATCATTATTATCTGTAACATTGTAGTGATATATATGTGGCATATGTCATTAATGATGTACAGCATGTGTATAAGTACATTTTTCTGGCCTGTGTCATCTGTCTCTTTTAGCATGTCTACTGCCTTTATACTCCATTAGTCTGTTGACTGATCCCGATGTGGGAGCTGATGTGTCTCAGTATGGTAGCATAGTCGCTGGCACACAGGACACAGATATGGTAATACGTTTTGGTCCAGATGGTTACAGTTATGTGGATGAGCTGTAACCTCAGATATATAGAAAACTTGTCTAGCTATTCTGATAGTGAAGGGACATCAGATGGGCAACAGTATGAGGGCTATGGACCAAAGCCCCATAGTGAGTCTGCTGGTGATGTTGACACTTCCCCACAACACATTGATACTCCCCATCTCAGTAGATGTAAGCGTGTAGCTGTTGTGAATGGCCATGTGTCACAGAGTGTCTGCCTACTCCTACCAGGCAAAAGAACATTCTCAGAGATGCCATGGATCTAACATCCATGCAGTTGCTTGTGCTATGGATTGTATTGCACACCAGCTCAGTGTGATTTATGAAGGAGAGGAACTTGCATATGGTGAAGTCATAGCAGCATTGGCTGCACTGAGTGAGAGTCTCTTATCTTTGGCATGGTCCATTGAATCCCTTGCTATGGCAATACTACAGCAGTACTGTAGTAATAGCAGGGTTCTGTGTTCCCTGACTGCGCTTAGCCAAGTGCCATATGGCAGAGACACGCCCCCTTTCCACAGACCAACCCTTGCCTTTTGGGCATTGATGTCTATGTTGCAACATGCACACACTTTTGCTCCTTCCCACAGTGTGTTTGTACATGCTGGCATCACCAAATCCGTCTTGTCTCCTCTGTGGAGCAACCTGAGTCAAGTGTTTCTGTATGTGGTAGGGGCAGACAGGAACAAGGTGTGAGCCATTAGCATGGACACCCTAGACTGCATTAGAGTAACACTGACTTGGTGTGCAGACCACTGACAATGTCATCTCTCTGTGGTTGTTGTAAAGTCTGATGCCATGTAGTCTGATATTTATACTAACTATGGGTGACTCCATTTAGTACATTACACCTCCCCACACTTTACATTGATATATGTTACTTGTGATATTGACAACAGATTTGCATTATGTCCTGAGTTGGTTTCCTGTTTGCATCTTTTGATAGTGGACAGATAGGAATGGATTTCACAGAGGTAAGTTCCATGTTGTCTGCCATGCACACATACACCACTATTAACCTGTATGGATACCTTGTTCCTTGGGGCCTGAGTTGATGATTTGTGCTGTGATAGATTTACATATGTTCACACTGTTACATGCCAGAATTATGTTGTTATGCTGTTATGTCTGTTCCTTAGTGTGTACATCTACTGGGTAATTGTCATTAGATGCAATCTGTGCTGCTGTGGTGGGACAATACCCAAACATCAATGTTTTATGTGTGTACTTCTGTACATGTGGCTTGTCATGACTCAAAGGTGTGTGTCAGATACTGCTGTGTTGCCTGGGTATGGACTTGTGGTTGCACCCTCTGTTGCCCACGCTGGAGTGAAAAGAACGGACAAGCTCAGAATGCACAATGTAATAAACTTTAAAACACTTGTTTCTATTTGATTGTAAAATTCAAAGTTAGTAGGAAAGAGTCTGAATTATTGAGGACTTTGATAAAGGATAGATCAATTAGAATCCTGAAACCCAACAAGGGTGTGGGGAGTTGTGATCTGTGACAATATAGATTATATTAGTACTATGTCTAATATTTTACATAATATTGACTCCTACACTATTATTTCAAGAAATGAGGTTAATATAGCATATAGACAAATAGATTTTTATTTAAAAGAACTCTGTGTGGGAGGTAAAATAACGCTAGATGTTTATATTTTTTAAAAGTAGACAAGCTGCATATTCCTACGATGTTTGGATCCCTAAAGTCCATAAGGATTTGGTTAAACCTCCATACAGACCTATTGTGTCTGCTGGTGGTTCTAAGATCCACCATTTAGATATTTGTATAGACAAAACATTAAAACCCATTTATTTTTTTTCAGACCCAGCCTTGATGTAGTTGCTGCATATCCATAAGACAAACTCCACTCACACAAGCCACATGCAAGGCCTTAACCTGGTCTGTGACACTAATAGAACTTGAGATAGATTTGTGTTCCAAAGACTCCCCCATCTGTGGAATAGACTCCCTCTCCATGTCAAGCAGAGTACCTCTTTAGCTCTCTTTAAGAGGAACCTGGATGACTGGATGGGAAACAGAAAATATACCCCTAGGATCCCACCTGTGTCCCTGCTGGACAGGGGAAACAGGTGCTGACTTTGAGGGAACATGGGCAAAATTCTTGGCTAGGCTTATAAGAGCCTCCCGGCCAATAGCCTAGTATCCTATGAACCTATGGTCAACAGACCCACCTACTAAAAGATTTGTGGGATTTCTTGAGGAAGTTAATGCCTGAATTTGGGACCCCACGATAAGTTTTTAACTATTGTCATAGTAGATCTTTCTAATTTTCTCCCAACGGAAGAAGGACTAACTTTCTTTTTAGATACATTGATTGAATGTGATTTTTAATGGCAGATGATATTAGGAATTTATTGGATTTTGTAGACATTGTGTTAAAGAACAACTTAATTTATTTTGAGGGAGAGACAATTAGACAATTATTATAAGGAGTGGCAATGGAGGCCACTTGTGCCCCCATATATGCTAAGGTAAGGTGAGTGTTTTATTCTGAATATTTTAAGTTTATTAAGCTATACCAGAGATTTTTAGATGACATTTTTATTTTATTGGTGGGTTCTAATGATAAGGTTATTCAATGTATTGATTTTTTACATCAATCCATTTAATTTTTAAAAATTATGCACACTTTCTACATAAATATCATTAATTATTTGGATGTTCAAGTGGAACAAGCTGGAAAGAATGTTAAACTAAAATATTTAGGAATCCAGCCATTAGTAATTCCTATTTGCATTATACTAGTTTGTAACCATTTTTGTTCAAGAAAAATCTGGTCAGAGGTCAATGTATTAGTGTGGGCAGGATGAAGTCTTGTTTTAGTGACTTGGAAGGGGAGATGATTATACCTAAGAAGATGTTTATGGAAAAAGGATACCCAGAGAAAATGGTTCAGGAAGTTAGTAATGCATGGAGTATGGAATTTAAGCCACTTTTAGGAGAAGGAATGGATCAGAACATGAATCCTCCAACCCAAGTGAACAATAAATGCTTTATAAAGGCATGTGTTGTGGCCTGCAGTGAGTTATCTGGTGATATTAAGAACACTGAGAAAGGGAGCTGGAAATTTCTGAGGGACAGAGATGAGTTCACTAGAACACTGGGTGATGAACCAATATTTATTAATAAAACCCTGTTTAATTGAAACATTTTGGAAGGAGTTAATTTGAGAAAAGGAGAAATTAAAAAGGGAATGACTAGGTCTGGGGTCTGCGAACAATGTCCTTGGATAGTGGAAAATGGCAGTATTATTATAAATAATGGTTTGAATTATGAAATATGTTTTCTAACCGGTAACTGTAGAATAAAATGTATTATTTATATGGCAAAATGCTTGGGGTGCAAAGGGTTTTATGCTGGTAAAACTGAGAGGTCATTGAGAAAATAGATATATGAACACATTTATGATACAGGTAGAAAGAACCCCAACCATGCCCTCACTAGACATACTGAAAATTGTAACAATTATAAAAAGTTTTTATTTGGTATAAAATAATAAAACAAGCAAAATGAGGGCAAATGCTCTGATAACTACACAAAATAAATATAAATGATAAAAACAGCACCAGAGTACTCCACGGCGATCGGACCACACACAGAGAGAATCTAGCTGCAGTATAAATATAATAAGTTCAAGCACATAGTGTACAAACCAAGGTTTATTAGAATTCCAGGTTAACGCTTTCACCCTCATGGGCTTCTTCAGACCTTTTACATCTCACAAAAGTGTTACCAATATTTAAACTAAAACCTCTATGACATCATTAATTGAATATGTATTTAATTGATTAAAATAGTATTAAATTAACCTGTGAAGCTCCATTTAAAATCAGTGTATGAGTATTCAACCATGAAACAGCATCTAATATAAAATGTAATGTAATAGATGTACAAAATATACATATATATATATATATATATATATATATATATATATATATATATATATATATATGTCCATAAAATATGTAAATATATAAATATACAAATATGTATAAGTATAAAGGAAGATATATTTAAAATATTTAGAAATATTTAAAAATGTATATAAAACATTTAAGAACTTGTACAGTAGATGGATGCATGTATATCAAACATTAACAAGATGTTATGTATCAAGTTATACCAGTTCATATGAGAACTGTATAAAGAATACATTGCATAACATGTTCAAATACAATATCCTATCTAAACTTCAAATCTTTATCTAACAACCAGCCTTCTGTTTTTCAAGGTTGGTTTGATGAGGACTCTATCATTTAGTCCAGTTCTCTGATCTGCCCTTAGCATAATGATCCGCCTAGCCTCTATCCTTTCTGTAAAATTTCTTATATCCCCACCCCTAGAATTGGGTGTATTGACTTGTAATACTTGAAATTTAAAGTTGTGTGTGTCATCAAGATGCCGACGACTGGAGCACTATATCCTGAATTACTCTACAAGTGGCATGGCATGGTATGGTAATTACAGCATAAGCAGCTGAATTGTATGCTAATCAACCAATCCAAATTGGAGTAGCTATTCAACAAGCTATAAAGCAACCATGTAGATTCAGTGCTGGTTTTCCCTGTGAATTCCAAAACCTACTGGAATACAACTACAGAAAGGAGTTGTAGTCTACACAGAAAGAATGTTAAGGGCTGCTGTTGATTTAATTCATGTGCATGTGCAACAGGCTGAAGTCTATGCTGCTGCTGTTGCTAACAGACCACAGGCAAGGAGAAGGGTTTTTAGACCCCCATTTAACTTATCACAAACTGCATGAGCTGAAAATTGTACAGTGCTACAGGCTAAATAGAGACATACTACAGGAACTCTGCAACCGCTGTCATCCTCAACTCAGACCAAGGGCAAACCAAGGGGAACCAATACCGATGGAAAGACAGGTATGTGTAGCACTTAGAATTTTAGGTACAGGAACCTTTCAGAGACCAACAGGGGCCATGCTGGGAGTGTCACAGGCATTAGCATCCAGAATCCCACATCAATTCCTGAATGCTATGCTCCAACATGCCAGTGACAGGGCCACACATATGCAGGAGTTCTACCCTGTGGCACACTACCCTGAAGTACTGGGTGCCATAGACTGTACACATACAGAAATCAAAGCACCACTTGGGAACAGGGAAGGGGTACATAAAAAGAAAGGGCTTCCACTCCATTAACTGCCAAGTCATGTGTAATGCTAACGGAATCATCTTGAATGTGTATGCTGGCAACCCAGACAATTACCATGACTCACATATCTGGCACAACTCCCAAATGGGTCTATATTAAAAGACCAAAGAGGTATTTCAGCGAACACCTCTTGGTTGACACGTAATGAGTGAATGCACTAAAGTGCGAACACTCCGCTAGCACAAATACACACATACACACACACACACACACACACACACACACACACACACACACACACACACACACACACACACACAAACTTTAAAACATAACAACATGGGGGGCTTTGCTCCCCCCATACCCCCCACACCCCCTAACTAAATATACCAACTCCGAGATTGCACTACAGTGAGAAAAGGGGCAAACACATGGGGATGGCCAAGTAATTTCTTTCCCAGGGAAATAAATCACTGTTTTGAGCATTCACGCTTTAGTGTGTTCGCTCATTACGTGTCAACCAAGAGATGTTCGCTGAAACACCTCTTCGGTCATTTAATATAGACCCCTCCCAAATGTATGAGATGTTTACTAGGGGTGATATTCCACAGGGTCATTTACATGAGATGCAGGTTATGCTCTGGAACCGTGGCAGATGACATTCATCAGAAATGCATACATACCAACTGAAGAGTGCTAATAATGAAGCACATGCTCAGTATCATAGACCATGTGTTTGGACTGCTGAAGACACAGTTCCAGTGCCTTGAAACATCTGGTGGAGCCCTGCAGGTGAGGAGTCAGAGGGGGATCCAGCAGCTGCTGTGGGTGTAGGTAGATGTGGGCATGCTCAGTATCCCCTCTCATTGGGTAAGAGACAACACATAGCACACTCACTCACCACCTAAGGGGCTAAAGCCTTCATCCGATGCACATACATACAGTAAAATTGATGCCAGGCAATGCTCACAACCTTTACCTATCCATGTAATGGCTGTGTACTCCTAGCATCAGACAGAGTCAGCCTTTAACTAAAACTGTAGCAACTGCCGAATTTACAAGGTAAGTATTGAACCTGGAATATTAAAAAATGTGTAATAATACAAATGAATGTTATATCCTTGCATAATGTTACCTGGCAATGTAAGTAAGTAAAAGGTGATTGCTTTTTACAGCAGTGATTTCAACATGTGACTGCAATGACTTATATGAATGTATGTGTCTTCTATAAAGTAATAGGCCTCAGGCATCAAAGATTCACAAATTCTTACCTCTCAAAAATACTGATTGTCACAGAATGTTCACAGCTTGGCCTCATACTTTTTTACTGGCAAATCACTAAAGACTGAAATTAGAAATTAATGGCACAGATTTCAGTTTCAGACTTCATATCTCTCAGAAAAATCTTAAAGATAATGATGCGAAACCTGTTTGATTCTATCAACTCTCTAACTTTGTAACACCAAACTATTTAAAAAGTTTCCCTATTGTTCAGCTTTTGTACCACTTTTATTTATGGCTTGGTCCAGTTTTGTTGCTGTAAGAGTGTGGGAGGCATGTACACATTACAAAAACCTGTAAGAAAGCAGTACAATTAGCAAAAGAGCATCACAAACACATATACTAAGCACTAAGTTAGCTATGCAACCTAAGCATCAAACACAAAACATATGTCTCTCCAAATCCAAAAGATAGAAAACAAGGATATGGTAAAGTTGTGAGCATTTGCACGAAGTGTTGTGTGTGTGAGGAGGGGGATGGCAGGAAACCTAGGCTGACACAAAAGGTAAGTGAGTGCATGTGAGAGAAAAAGAGAAACAGGCAGACATTTGGATAAAGTACCAAATGGCCAGTGAGGCAGAATGAGCTTTAAGCCTCACAACTGACCCATGTAAATGTTTTGTGTGTGTGTGTGTAATTGTGTGTGTGCGTGTAATTGTGTGTATGTGTGTGTGTGTGTGTGTGTGTGTGTGTGTGTGTGTGTGTGTGTGTGTGTGTCTGTATGGGCACTCCAGCTGAAACTGGTGTGTGAGTGTTTGCAAGAACATAGCCAAGCTCTGTGCTAGCTCTATGTCTTGGTATGCTGGACAAGTGTGATCAGTGCATAGAGGTGGCAGTTCATCATCGTCGTACCCAACCACAAAAACTGGCTCTGCCAGGAGTTGCACTGGCATGTCCACGCCCTTTGTCAGATGCACTGCTGCTGCTACCTGAATGTGACTGATGTCTGCTGGATAGCTGTCCTCATGAGTATGCCCAGGACCACAACACCATGTCCTGCCACATTTGGGTGCAGACACCTCAACCACTGATAGAGTAGTGGAAGTAATGACACTATGGGATTGTGATCAGGCATGGCCACATTGGCTAACATCAGATGATGTGGCTGACTTATGTCCATGTGGATGCCTTCCCTCTTCCAGCAGATGGTCCATCACAGACACCACACGGTCCAGTGTGTCATTTGTCCAATCCATTGAACTAGCAACATGGAGGAGGCAGTCATGCATGTCAGCCTGTGCCCCATCTATGACCCTAAGAATTTCTTCAGAGGCCCTTTTGTAATTTGCTTCCATTATGACCCTAAATATATGTCGAGTTGCATGGAAAGACACACCTTGATCATCTGGAGGGCGGACTGTAGGCCTTCTACAAGCACCCCTAACAATCGTCCTGCATGGCACCTCACCCACACTTTTGCTATGGCCAGAGTCAATAGGCAGTGAAGCTGCAATAACCACACTACCGCAATCGAGTGTCTCACACTCCACCTGCCTAATACCTGAGGGCTCACTGGAATGGGTTTGCATAGGCCTCTGCACCCCTTGACTGTGCCTCTGTTTGCTCACCATCATCATCTGAGTTTGCCGATACTCTGAAATCAGGTGGTAAGAGACACTTTCACTGTCAGGATCAGCTGTGGTAAGCAACAAACACAGGAAAAAAATTACTAGCTACACTGCTACAGTTCAATATATGCTAACAAACTAACACTTCTATCACTGTCACTATCACAGACAGTACAGCAATAAACACACAGTCCTGACTCAAACATCACACATATGGTTACAATAAATGCTTTTTGTGAACTGCTCATTAACATTGAAATAAAAATGTTTACCTTAGTATGTACAGATGACTCCACAGATGCTAGGGAGGGTGGTCCTGGAAGAAGATAAGCAAAATGTAAGGATACCATTATCACAATAATAATAACATAGGTTGAAAAAATGTGGGCCTTAATATGTCCATTAATAACGCATTTAACAGAAACTTGGATGACACATCCACTCCAAACCCAGGTGTAATGAACCAGAATGTGTTGTTAACTGTAACAATCTATAACTAGGCCCCCCCCCAAAATAAATTGTTAAACAACCTTAAGTATTGTTGTCAGTATTTTACTACACAAGAAGATATTTACAAATTGGCATAGGTAAGTCTACCTGGAAGCTCCTCCTGGGACATACATGTCCTCCCTGAAACAGCAGCACCAACATCAATCACGTGTTGTTGTGTACTTTCCACTGATCTCTCTGGATCCCTGACAGTGGACAGGAACTCTTCATTTGGTGTTAGTGATGACTCCATAGCAGGCCTCCCTGGTAGCCATCTATCCATGGGCCACTGTAGCTGCTCTTCTCTGGGCTGATGAAATGATGTCAGTGGCCCTATGACATACCTGTTCATATATCCTGCTGCATCCTTCAACAGCTTTTACATTATTCACTATCTGCTGCCAAATTTGAATTCTTCCAGGCATATCCCCATGTCTTCTCTCAAGCAGAAAGGCATCATGTTGCCTAAATGATTGGACAATTACATAATTCTTAGCGTCATTGAATGGGCGGGATTGCAAGGACTGGAATTTTTGGGTGCCATAGTCCTAGGGTATATAAAACAAAAAATAAGGATAGTAACAAATAAGTATCACATCCTGCTTAGACATAACACATAAGTAGTTTTTCAATATTACCCACAGAGAAACAAAAAAAAAAAGACAAAATATTCAAATATAAAAAAGGATATACGTAGTCGTAACATATCACAGTCACACAAAAAGCAAGGTTTGATGCAAAATAAGGGGAGTAACAATAGCAAAGCAAACATCTGTACAAACAATTTTGTTTGTGCCAACACAAAAATGGAATTTAGCTCCCCCACCACCAAAACAAAAGGCAAATGACATTTTGGTACCAAACAAAAGAAAAAAACATCAGTGAATTGTCTCGGTTCTCTTGAATAAACATATCACACCGAATGACGTTTGCCGACCTTTATTAAACCTCCATAACCTAATTTTGTTAACCAATATTTATTAATTACCACTGACACATAGTATAGTTGATATTAATCACAGCATAACATCCATGTAACATTAACTAGGACAGCATGACCCCGCTCATCCTGACCCAGTAAGCAGTGTCCACTTCACTCGCTTACTTATGAAGCAGCATACCACCACTTACTTCATTAACCATTTATTGAATTGCACATCCAACCAAATAAGCAGCTTACCCCCGCTCACTTATTTTACTTATCAAGCAGGGTCCAACTGCTCACTTTCCTTTCCCAACTCATTGAAATGAACATCCAACACCAGGGGGGGAACAGAAGAGGGCAAGCCTGCCCCTTTTCTTTGCCCACCAGTCTGACCAGTCTGTTCCCCCTCTCTCAACCAAACGTCCAACAACCTAACCACCATTAAAAGGCATTAAGCCAAACATCATTCGGTGTACCCCATCCTCTTTAACCAAACCAGATCTGTGTCATCACCTCCCAAAGCACTATAACATAAAAAGTGAGAGTACACAGCTGCTAAAACAGCTGAAAGTAAACCACTAAATCTTCTCTAATGCTGAATTAGCAAACCCTAACCTCATAACCTAGTATAACCGCTGTGTTAGCTAAATACTCACTTACCTAGATACAAATAGGAGCTTTGCAAAGATTTGCAAGTCATTACTGGCCATCTGGATAACCAGTCCACTAAACCCACTGCCACTTGAAACCACACTGAGGCAATTGCATACCACCATACCAAACTGCAGTCCCATTTTACCACACAATGACTATAATGATGAGCAAATGATATGTCTTTCCAAAATCCAATTTAATAGCAATCCTGCCATCACACCAACTATCCATTATAAGCAATAAAACATTTAAATGACCATCATGGCATTTTAGCAGCATGAACACCACAAGCCATACCACTGCCACATTAAACCAATGAAAATGAACCCTAATCCCCAAAATCTCCATCTGAACCTCCTAAGCCATATTAACATGAAACTCCAAATATCCAACATCCACTTAACTGTCCTTCCTTACATCCAACATGCCACAAACCCAACCCCCCTAAATTATATCCCCCAATTGAACATCACATGCCTCATTTGTCAACAAATGGAAATCTCAATCAACCTCCCTATCAGGTCACATGCTCTCTAGCTCCCATGTAACTGCCCCTGTGGCCTACCAATGCAATTTTCCTGCATCAGCTCAGTCATGAAACATCCTACCCTGGCCATGACTTGACTTCTCATTAATCTTGCACTGCCTCCCCTTACTAGATATGTCTTAGTGCTGCTCTTCCTGTAACCCCACTCAGCCAAGATTAAATTTCCAAAATATACAACTCCCTTCATACCACTGAGCTTCTTAGACCAAGAAATCTGGATAAAAGTGGGACAAAGCCCAAAATAGGGAAAATTTAAATATTGCTGTTGCAAACTTAAAGAGAGAGAACAGGTTTGAATTAGCATGAAGTTTCTGAAGGGAATTCTCTAACTTCAGTCTTTAAAGATTTGAAATTAATTGCCAAAAAACATGAATTCTAAGAAAACATCCCCAAATTATAAGGCCAAATTTATGGCATTCTGGGAAAAACTTTACAGTAGAGATATACTCTTTTACCTGATTCCTCCATGAACAAGTTCCTGGAAACTCACCTATGATATAATGCCCAACAATGAAGTACTCCAGCAACGTATCATACCTGAAAGTAACAGTGCTGCAATATTGTGCTCCTGATTAATGTGCTATCTGCTTTGAAACCCCAAAGCACCTGAATAACCTTAAATGCCCCCAAAAATTCACTACTTACTACTGACAATCCTGGCTAGTACCCTAGCTACAGCACTCAGAGCTAACCTTAATCCTCTGCAAATGCGCTACTTCCTAGTGACAATCCTAGTTAGTACCCTAACCAACTGCATTATCTCTTTCCCCCAAACATACTAATAGGTTCATAGGTAAGCATTAGGCTAATGGCCCTGGAGCCTTTACAAGCCTAGCTCATAGGATTACCCTGGCATCGTACCACCCTACCTTAGTTCCCAGTGCCTCTGTCGAGTAAAGCCACTGGAGTGATCCCTGGAGTGAATTTTCTATTTCCCATCCACTCATAAAGATTTCTCTTGAAGAGGGCCAGTGAGGTGCTTTGATTGACATGTATGGGAAATCTGTTCCATAGCATGGACAGTCTCTAGGTTATGAACCTGTCCCTCCAGCATGTTCTGTTGATTGTGGCAATGAGGTTGAGGTCTCTAGAGCATGTGGTGCGGAGGGATTGGGATTTATTTAGATGTAGCATTTTTAACAGAGCTGGGTGAGACATGGCTTTGTAAGTCAAGCAGAGATCACCTCTAAGTAGGCGATATGAGACAGAGAATAGTTGGAGTTTTTTGAGTCTGTCCATATAAGACAAATGTTTAAGGCCTAGGATCCTCTATGTGAGGTACATTTGTGGCCTCTTCAGTTGTTGCAGGTGTTTAGTGAGGTACATGCCAAATAGGGCATTGTACTCAATGATTGGCCTAGTGAGGGAAGATTAGAGGGAGACAATGACCTCTTTCTTCCTGGATGCAAAACCCTTAGTAATGAGATGTGCCACATAGAAGGACTTTCTGACCACAGTGGCAATGTGATGGTCAAAAGAGAGGCTGCTGTCAACCTGTGTTCCCTGACCTCTTATAACATCTTCTGTGTTCAATGGACTACCATCAATGTGGTAATTCATGGGAACTCGTTTTTTCTCAAAGGGGATGATGACACATTTTTTGGCATTGAGCTTAAAGCCATGGTTTTGATACCAGTCGTTGGTCTCAGTGAGGCCTTTCTGTAGGATGTCAACATCACTTGGGAAGTTAATAATAGCTCCCAACTTGCAATCAGTTGTGAACTTTGTCAGCCAGAGTCCTTTGTATTGGCCAGGACTTCAGAGAAGTAGATACTAAACAGGAGAGGACTCAGGACCGAACCCTGTGGGACTCTCTCGTGACTGGTTGCAGTCTGACTTGGAGTCAGTTTCTTTCACACTTTGGGTTCTACCTGTGAGCCAGTTTGCAACCCACCTAGTGATATAGGGGTTGATGCCTAGCTTAGTGAAATTTTCTGTGATTCCTGAGTGGGGTATGGTATCATAGGCCTAGACCAGATCAAAGCAGGCTGTATGAGCCACCCTGCCTTCATCCTCAGCTCTGGTGACTGACTCAAAGAAGTTGACCAAGTTGAGCAGGCATGATCTACCCTTCCACAAAACCAAACTGTGTGGGATCCAGAGTTTGGAGATTCCCTATATTTTTGTTTATTAGGTCCATGATGATGTGTTCCATAGCTTTGCATATCAGACTCATCAGGCTAATGGGGTGATAGTTCCCAGGGTCTGTAGTCACTCCTCCTTTGTGGAGAGGGATGACTGTAGCAATGCTCCATTCAGTATGGACACAGCCTGAGTTGAGGCTGTGACTGAACAGGGCACACAGGTGAGGTGCCAGTTCACTCTGTAGTTCATGTAGAACACAGCCAGGGATATTGTCAGGTCCCATAGAAGCTGTATTATTGGTCTTGGATAGTGCTGTTTTAACCTGTGCAGCAGTAATACTGGCTGCTTGCAATCTTCTGGTATTGAGACTGGTCCTTTGAGGGGGGGTAAAGTTGACACTGAGTCTGTTGACCAATATATTGGCAATATCTGTTGGCTTGGTATAGGAGGTACCATTGTGCAGTAGCTCAGATCAAATCTGGGTATTGCCGTGGAGATTCTTTACATAACTATAGAAGGCCTTGTGGTTGTCTTTACTATCTGCTGCAATTCTGTTTTCATAGCTAGCTTTAGAGGATTTGATGAGGGATCTCAGCCTTTTGTTGAGGCTGATAAGGGAGTTTTTCCAGTCTTGGGACTTCACCTTATTCCACATCAGTTTCCTCCTTCTGTTGTAGAGTTTGTTTATGGCAGGGGACCACCAGATTGGCTTCCTTTTTTTGGAGGAGAGCGTCTTGGTTCTATTGGGTATGGCAAGATCCATGCATTTGTGTATGTGTTTGTACAATGCATTGGTGTATGATTCTGTGGTCATGCAACTATTACTCTATTTGCATGGATGCCATGAAGTTAGTCACCTCTGTTTTTAGGAGCCCAAAGTTAGCTTTGGAGATGTTTTTCACTGTGGTTATGTTTGCGGGGGGGGGGGGGGGTGGTAGGTATGTGCATTTCTAAGGTGATTAGTTTGTGGTTAGATCTAACCAGGGAGGAGTTGACTATTGGTGTAGAGCAATGGTCGCCCATGTTTGCAATGACCAGGTCAAGGATGTTGCTACCTCTAGTGGGGGTAAGAACTAGATGGTCCAGGGCATTGGAATTAATGAATTCCAGGAAACGTTGAGCAAGTGTATTGGTACATGAGTAGTTTTCCCAGTTAATGGAGGGGTAGTTGAAGTCGCCCAATATGAGAGTATTAGGTTGGACCCTAATATTCTCCAGGGTGCTTAGTAACATGGAGTGTGAGTCTTGGGACATGGTTGGGGACCTATAGAAGGCTACAACCTGAATCGCTGTCTTACCCAGTGTTAGCTGCCCCTGAAGTATCTCAGATGCATTATGTTGGGCTACCAGTCTCGAGGTGTGTGCATCCTTTATGAATATGGAAACACCACAACTTTGGAGCTTCAGTCCAAGTTCTGGGGCTGAAAGGTGTGTAATGAATTATAGCCTGGTAGTGCAGGGGTGCTTTAAGCTGCCTTGAACCAGGTCTCTGTTACGGCAAAAATGTTGATGTTCTCCGTTTTAAGGAGTGCTTAGAGTGAATGTATTTTGAGATTTAGACTTCTAGTGTTGAGCAGCATGACCCTCATATTGCATTTGTTTGTAGATGTTATGGTGGTAATTTGGTCTTTGGAACACCACCTAAAAAAGGCCCTACAGGGGTGGCAAGAGCCTTGGCCAGTATCTGGAAGCCCAGGGGTGACAGATGCAGGCCATCTCTGGAAAAGCATCGAGGTCTGTCAATCATGTCATCCCAGGCAGACAAATACTGGATCCCCTTAGAATGACACCAGAAACATAGCCAATTGTTGAAATCAATTATTTTCTGCTTGTACTGTGGTATCATTCTGGGTGATGGTAGGATGCTGGTCAGGGCTAGGGTCATACCCGCCTGGACTACATAATCCAAGAGCTCCTCCATGTCTCTATTCATGTAGTCCAGGGAGGTAGGTCTCAGGTCATTTACACCCTGCTAATACCCCTTCACCATCATAATCCTTGACCCAGGAAATGAAAAACTCCTTCTCAAACAAACCCCCCTACGAATGCACTAAAAATTTACCAAGCTGTCACTACTCATGGTTACTGCACCAATTTACCCAGTACAACAGTCCATATTCCCCACCTACCCTGCCACTACCAGCCACAACACTACCCCTGATCTATAGCATGTCCTCAACTCCCCACAGACAGCAAATACCTGGCTCCCTCCCTAATTTTGTTGTGGTCCTCTCCATGTAGTTAACAATCATGCACAAAGCCACTGCTTGACTAGCAAAGCCCAACTCTGCCAAAGCCAATGCTGAGCTACCCTAAACTTGGTAACATAATGTATGAGGCCATCATGAAAACATTCCCATCTACAGCTTCCAAACAAAGGCCAATCCAGGTACCAACAGTATCTGTATGACAAATCCCTACCCAAATTCCACACCTAATATCTTCCTTCAGTGCTAAGCAATTACTTGGTGTAATAAATACACTCAGTCTCATATGCTGTGTAGTGTGCTCCCATGATAATACTCCTACAATCGGACCCATTCCTATGAAACCCCCGGCTAACTGCAATGTAGCCTTCAATTCACTCCTGTTGCTCTACGCACAAAATCAAAAACATTACCTTGTATCTGCTGGACTCCTTCCTGCAGCTTCTATTCAAGCCAGATTACTTCTCCATATTCAGATGCTCTGGTCCGTCTACCTTCTCTTCATCTTCTATTCTCACTGGGCCCACTGTCAGGTCCACTTCCCTTGAGCCACTAACCACTGCAGTTCTGCCACCTGCAAAATAAAAGACAACTGTAACCTTGAATTAATTCCTTCTCTAACAGAAGTAAGGCAGTCCTGGACAACTCCCTGCAGTGATGTACCTCCCTGCTTAATGTGGCACTATCAAGTCCTGAAAGATTCATGTATACACCACACCAGTTTTGTTCCCATCCTGATTTCTAGCCCAAAGCACACACACAGAGATTCCCAGAGCATGTCCACTATCAATTTAATAAATATCTTCTTTGAAAGGCTTCACCCCTAATTCCATAATACATAATCAAATTTTACAGTTAATAGCTACCAATCTGAATCTGCCATCCACCCTGTTGACAGCATGGTGGAAGGGGAATAGCCATAAATGTAACCACCACCTGTTATCGGAGATTGCTAATTGTCTCACCCTCTGGCTAAACTTTAGCCTGAAAGTTGGACCTGTGACCAACAAAGAGCCCCCTTGCCTCACTACAAGTGAAGCAACAATGCCACAATTAATGTTTCAAAAGTTTATTGAATCATTTATTTTATACATCCCTAATCAGCTCCATCCTACTTCTCAATTGTTCCAATTTTACTGACCTCTTAGAACAAGTTGGACAAGGCCACAAATAATGGAGAACAAAAGGCTGAATAGTGACACTTATTAAATATTGCTCTTACAAACTCAGAAAGTTGCCAATCTCAAAGCTGGTCGACTCACTGGTCTTGTCTTAGCATGAATGTGAAGCACACATTACCTGTGCATATTACATGTAAGAACATGTCTGCCATCATTTCCCGACATCCTTCCTCAGGAATTTACTAGTGTTCGCAAAAAAAAAAAAGAAATAAAATTAAAAATTCCCATTTTAAGTGAAATGGACTCAACTATGAGCCAACTTGCACTGTCTGTGAAAATCTGAAACATTTTAATTAAACAGTGCCCTGCAGTGTTACAGTTGCCAAATTAACCCCCCCTCCCCATTTGCCCTCACAATTATTACACTGTGTAAATACTGGTGGAGGGGTAATAACTGTGGCTTCCCCTGCTGTCAGAGGTTATGAATATTGTACTTACCAACTTAGAAAGTGCTATCACATATTAACCATCCTATGAGCTTGTAATAGTAACCTTCATAGACAAAATAGCTCTCAACCTCTTAGCAGTAGCACACAAAATAATTGCTCTTAAAAACTTAAGTTGCTAAAATACAAGGTCTGAAATTATCATATAGCTTTGAAGGATATGAAGTCTGAAACTCAAACTACTGTCACTACCAGTGAATGCAATCCTCACTGATCTTCCATAAAATACTGAAATTACTGTAATTATCCAGTGAATGCAATACTCACTGATCTGCCATAAAATCCAGAAAATTAGACTCGTTATGAGGAACAGGCTGAAAATATGAAGCAAAAATCTGGACCCTCTGTGAAAATTGACAGTTGAGCACAAGGCCCCCTGCATCAAAATCTACATTTCCCCATCCCATTGAGATTTCAGCAATAAGTTTCCCACCACGGGACTGCCCGACCGATGTCTTCTCCCCTGAGCCACCTCTCAGCCAACTCTGTTTTGCTGAATCACAGTTTTATATGAAATCTTATGAAATCCTAGCACAACTATTAACTATAAGCAACTGACAATATGCAATACATTATAATGAATTAATTTAACTTCTTATTGCTGCTAAATATTAGGGTAAGTGCAATGGAAATCCTGCTAAGTCATGGTTCCCTCTGGTGCTAAAACAACCTGCCATTTTGTTTTCTTTAATCAGTAGCAGAGAAATTTTTATTCAAGTGACTTCTTTACAACCACCTTCAACTATGTCTCCAGCTTTAATAGCTGAAACTTACACTAACCTCAGTGAATGCTAGCGTGTTCTCATCCTTGTACCTCTGTCATCTTTGCTGATACCTCTTAACCTCTAAGTGCAAGAAACCCAGACAAAAGCCAACAAAATGGGAGACAAAAGCCCAAATGAGAACATATCCCAAAGGATTACTCCTACACACTTGAAAATCTGCCGGCATAACAGAATCTGCTCTGCCACGCATTCTTTGAAAGATCTGAAGTCCAAACTGAATGCTCTTTTCCTCCTAGTGACTCCCATACACCAATCACTGCAGCATCCTGCCAGTAAACCACAAGCTCCACAAGGAGCAGACTAAAACACAAGCCAGAGATCCAGACATTCTGAACCTGGGCCCTTTGAACTATTGCTCTTATATCTTAAAATTTGACTGGACAACAAGTTTGCATTAGCATGAAATTCCTGAAGGCACGTTCCATTTTAAGATCTTCGAAAATAAATTTACTGTAAACCCAAATTAATGTTATGATTTATGATAAGGGAGACTGCCCCAACAAAATTCAGATATCCTGAAAAACTCTGTGCACTTGGAAGGTATAACTCAGTGACATCCAATGACTCCAAAAGCCTTCCAACCTCCGTCTTGCAGCTGTTACTGCTTGACGTGCATGCGCAGCACCCGACTGTTGCTGGCCTCATATCTCAGCCTTCAAAAATGCGCGCTTCACCTAACTCAACAAAATTAAGTTAAATAACTCAGTGAACCAACATCTACCATTACAGTGGGACAAAGAAATTTAAGAGGTTAGCATCCAACTATCTAAATGCTTTCCTCATCTCCTAACTGTATCTAATGTGATACCACTGCCTGTTATACTACCATTATTCCCCTCCCTTGAATGTCCACAAGCTGATCAGATGAGAATGACTGTTAAATATTGCTCCTATAAACCTTGAAAGGAGCTGTCAGACATGCCATTTTTTAAAGTGTTGACCATTGAAAGGTATAAGGTACCATAAAGTTGTTCCCAGGGAATTCTGCCCCATGCATGGGAGGCCAGCAACCATTACTCAAGGGTGCCTCTGCCTCGTGGCATGAAAGCAACTTACAATGAAATGTACTGCTTGGATGAATGGTATTAAAACATCAAATCACAAGGAATAAGTATCCTACCTCCCACCACCATCACTTAAGCTAAGCCATTGCATTCATTACCCCAAATGCCATTTTGTACGAGTAAGTGAGAATCACAAGTGCCTTGATTGATGCAGTAATCTGCCTTTGCTTATCCACCTCAATTCACACATATCCTAAATACTAAATTAAATGAAAATAAAATAACTTTTCTCTAGCCCCCCCCCCCCCAAGGAAGGAAGGAAGGAATGAATGAAACAAAAGGAAAAGGAAAGATTTTTCATTAATACCAACCTATTTAATCACATATAGTGGCTCAAATCACCTCATCATTTAAAACTACAAGGCAACATATTAATGTTCAACTTAAGGTTAGTCACTAATTGATTTAACATACATTCCTTCTGATCCCTTGGCAAATTAATTATAGCAGCTTAGAACCCCAAAGTAGTAACAGCCCCATTAGGACTATAAAACTCTTGGACACCTAGTATTAGACAAAGGAAAGAAAATACTCTGCCACCATACTCATCTCATTCTTCGTAGCAATACTAACCCAAGGCCTACCTGACCAGCAAGGTTTTTACAGGTCGTCAAGGAAGTAATCCTACTCTGTAGCAAGTTCACACCAAAATGTGATTCCTTACCCAGTTACACTTGCCTAAACTATTTAAGCCCCTCCCTATCCTTACTTCATATCCTCCCAATCATCCCTCATTCCCATTTAACCCTTTCACCTTCCCACCCTCTTAATTCCTACTACTCTATTTATCAAAACCCCACCTGAAGATGTCCCTGGACAAATTGGTTTGTTACCAAACCTCATTTGTTATAAGTACTATCAAAGAAACTGTCCCCAAAATATGTATACCTTTACCACATTCATTTCATTTCTATGCAATTTCCAGTCACCTCTATCTGTGACCAGCAGTCCCCTAGAGGGGTCTATGGAACATCCTAAGGATAACACCCCTGTGTCATTGACTATATAAAATATTTACATTTCACTGAAATAACAGTAGAAAAGTGTAAAGAGAAACAGTTGTAACATTTACACTTGTGATGAAAGTTAATAAGGCTGTGCATCTAAGAAAGTAAAATGCCCTGACAAAAATATATGTGCCATCAGTAAGCTTCTAAGAAGTGCATACAGATAAAAGTAGCATTTGCTAATGCATATATAAAAATATATTTTTAAGTGACGTGAGCATATCCAGTACATAACTGAAAAATGCAATCATACTTTATCAAGATCAGTAGTCTTCTGTGCAGATAAATCCAAAGTAATAGCAATCTTCTTTTGTGTTATCTACATAAACAACTCTCCTCACCTTCAAGTTCCCTAGCTACATGTTCCCCTTTCTATAGTGTTGATTCAGGCCTGTGAGCATGGTGAAGATGCAAAAGAGGTGTGGACTCATTAGAATTGCTGAATCACAAATTCTGGGCTCCGTGTAGCAGATGTAAACTTAGAGCAGGCAGTGGCACTCCCTCACTGTTTGTTGCTAATGGATTACAACTGTGAATGATCACTGGTAGGGAGAAGGAAGGCACAACAGCAATTCAGACTGGCTTACCTCTAATGGGTCTGTCAGCCAAGTTACACTTACAAAGTGTAGAAGTAATTGTATCAAGGTTTTAAAAGTAAGCAAGAGTAAGCAGCACACATTTCACAGTTTCTGTTCAGTATCTTCCAACCTCCCCTGCATTTGTTGAAAACTTGATATTATTGCAATTTAATATTCCCAAACATTTTAAGGAGAATGATGCAAAATGCCTTACAGACTGCATGTCTCAAATTAATGCTCAGATAAGAAAATAATGAACAACATACAGAGATAAGACAGAACTACATTTTTGCAAAGAATAGTCATAAATGGTTATATGATCACTCATTGCACTACATCTGAAATGAACACATGTACAAACAACTCAGAAGTGTACAAGTATCATAGGTCTTGTTAATACTGTGGATGATGTTGCACTTGCTTGTATGCACAATGATTTTCATTGTCTACTTCAAAGCTGTGACTATTGAAAAGAGGGATAAGACACCCTTACCGTGTATTGAAGGTTCATTGGTTTGAGATTTCAAATCCAGATGTGTGCAAAAATCTTTCATGTGTACTAGCATATATTTTATAATGTTGTTTATTTTATATATTTCTTTTTTTAAAGCAATTATTTGTGCATTGCATGGCTTAGTGCAAATGCAGGAAATGGATAAACATAATAAAAGTCATGCAATGTACTTTTTTGATAACCAATACATCAACTACACCTGTGAAGCACTTGTGTGTGTAGCACATCTGCTAACCATGTTTATCCACACAGAATATGCTATCTGTGGATCAGGGTTCAAGTCATAACTTTGTCTTTTAAGGATGACACCTAAGAAACATGCTCACAAGGCTAAGGCTAAAACAAGTTTAGCTTTGCTTGTTTTGCTTGTGCAATACTTACCATCATGCAAAGTTGGAGTAATGTCTCACACATGAAGCAGACAGAAAATCTGCAGACAGGATGCAGACGTTCTCAATTTCAAAAAGGATATATTGTTGAATTTTTTTATTTACATCATGCAACATCACTTAGTGACATTGCATGGGGTTAGCAACCTTCCCCAGCACTTGAAGGTCCAGAATACCTGCAGAGAGAATGCAGACAGTCAACAATTTCAAAACAGGTACGTTCTATCAAGTATGTTGGGCACCACATAAGCATGCTGAGTGGAGGTGCACTGCAGTTAACAGACAAAAGTTAATAATGAATGGAAAAATATACAACTGTTGTCTAACTGTTCCTTTGGCACTAGGTGCAAGCATAGAGCTGCAGTGCAGGTGGTCCTGGGTTCTAATAAAGGAAATCCCAGTTATTTTTACTGTTGTTCCATTTTACTTTATATCAAATGTCACATAAAAAAGTTAAACATAATTATAAATAGCAATAACAATAAGGATGTATAGCAGTGGATCTCATATCAGTTATATGTATGACTGATGGTATACAGACTCCTATGTTTCTGTAATTATAATTGTACTTTCTGGCCTTGGATGGCCTTCAGACTTCAATAAGACTCATACTGCAGAGAGAAAGCAGACAGAGGAACTGGGAACAAAGGTCGGGTGGCACTATGCCAGGGTAATCCTATGGCTAGGCTTGTAAAGGCCCCAGGGCCATTAGCCTAGTACACACCTATGAACCTATGAACCTATATACACACACATGAATATATAAACCAGGACCTTGTCAGGTCACACACATACATGATTAACCCCTCAGTCTGTCATGTGTATCTACATATAATTGATGACTATTTAATTGAAGGACTTCTTCTGTGGCAAAGGTTAGACATGTCTGTTGGTAGAAGGGAAGGTGCCCAATTTAAGGTGCAGAGGTGGGGTGTTGAGGAGTTCAAAATCTTTATTGGACTCCTTGTAAAATGCCACAGCTGAAGGCTTTTGTAGCGGGACAATACCGGCTCCAAGTACAAGTCTGAGGCTTGGAATAGTCTGACCAAGGTTGTCTCCTGTGTGACTGGCATTCCACGCACTGGAGAATAGTGTCGGTATCGCATTAATGACTGAAAAGGTGCAAGAGGAATACTATCAAACAGTGGCTGGATAAGTTCAGGATTAGTAACATCCCACAGTTGTGTAAGTATACTAATAAAGAGAATTTATAGTAGATAGAAAGCTAAATATAGGAAAGACTGGTACGCATAATGCTCTTCTGTTCTCTTCTCTTCATTCCACAGCTGATGTAGAGATTACTGCGAATAAAGAAGCCCATAGTGAGTGTCTAGAAAGACTGAGGGAAGTAAGAGGTATGTACACAGCACAAGAGAAGTATTATTGTAGCTTGTAAATTAAAAATGTATTTTCTATACAGCTGTAGCAAGGTAAGCATGCGTATCCTAATTGCAAAAACAAGCATACATGCTTCAGACTTGTAGCATAACCCACTGTAGAAGTTAAGTGTAAGACTGTAGTCAGATGTTGTGGGTTCAAATATTACAAGTAACAAGTATAAAATAGTACAATCCTTTAAAATATTACATAAATTAATTTCAACAGAAGTGGCATAAATTCCCTGCTGTTAACTTAAACTGTATAATTGGACCAAGCATATGTGCAGTATCTGCAAATTATAAGGATTACTTTGAGCAATCCTTAATTATAGTTTGTAGTTGTTAAGAAGAATATGTAAATGTAAAATTTCAGATAAAATAATTTTATTATTGTGATAATGCATTTTATGTCACATGTGATGGTACTAATTTTATCACTTTTTTTCCTCTGTCACCCCAACTCTTATCTCTTATTTTTCTGTGTCATAAAAATGTTTCCATGTCATCCATCTCTGACAAATCACAAAATGCTTTATAGCACAGGGATGTAGCCCAACCCTGGTGGCTCAGCCTACCCCCACTCCACTGGCTCTGGCACCGAGGCTCACCGCATCTGGGACCCAACCTAGCAGTACTGCCTCTGCTGCCCCTGCAGTACATGCACTCTAAGGTAGCACTACTACAACACCTAGTGATGTGGTGCCCTCCAGGAGTACTGGCAGAGGTGGGGATTTTATCACCCGCTAACAGATGCCAGGGTTGGTGTGTAGGGCCCTACGCAACACCATTTGTGCATGCCTACACTAGATGGAGAGGCTGCTCTTTCTTATGGGATGTCAAGTACTCCAACAGTCAGTGGAGTAAGGGGATGGTGATGACAGTTCTGTGGGCAAGGACTAGAGTCTCAATGTTCACATGTTTGATGGGCATGAGCATCTGTTGTCCCCTCCCTAACCCCAATCATGGTGTCCTACAATCTGTCGTGTCCCTCACTGTCCCTGTGTTTTGCCTTGTTTGCCCTGTTTGTTTGCATCTGTTTCCTCACCTACCATACTTACCTGACCCAGAAATACCTAAGTCCCTTACCCAACATTCCTCTCTTACTGAAGTAAGAAAAGAATGGGCACCTGTATTAGAAACAAGTGTAACATTTACTGGGGAGTAAAAAGTAAAAGTTTTGTTTTTTGGGGGTTCAAGAGGAGGCAGCGGTGTAAAAACCATTGTTCTACTGTATTGAATGGCTTTTGGGTTAGGGACTGTAGTTCAGATGGAGAAGTGGCTGAGCATATTATCGTGGAGTCGTCCGCATATTGTATACAGGTAGCTTGAGGAATTAAGTGTAGCTCGTTAATGAAAATGGAGAATAGGAGCCGGCCTAATATGGAGCCTTGAGGGACACTGAGGGAAATAGGGAGGTGGGTAGATAGATTATTATTCCATAGCACAGCATGCTGTCTATTGTCTAAATAAGATTTGAACCATTTTATAGCCAGAGCTTCAAGTGAAAGAGATTTGAGTATATTTAAAAGTAGCTGGTGGTTAACCATATTGAAAGCTTTAGATAGATCGATAAAGAGTGCAGAGGAAAGAATATTGTTGTTACGGTTTTTGTTAATGCAGTCTGTAAAGGATAACAGGGCAGTGGTAGTACTGTGGAATGGTCTAAATCCATGTTGACAGTTGGCAAATAAGTTTTTTTGGATTAGGTGGCGAAGTAGTTGCCTATGGATGCATTTTTCCATTAGTTTTGCCAGTGGAGAGAGTAAAGCTATGGGACAATAGTTTGAAAAGTCATTAGAGTTCCCACCTTTATGCAAGGGAATAATGTGAGAGATTTTCCAGATCATAGGGATGGTACCTTCATTTATGGTTCTGCTAATCAGTATGGAAATGGGATAGGCTACAGCTTTAGCTGCTTTTTGCAGGTATTCTGCAGGTAGTTAGTTAGCTGAGGGGGTGGCCGGTTTTAGTTTTTGGAGAAGTGATCAAATGAGGGAAGTTGGAATTGGTTGTAACTGAAATGAAGGAAGTGAGCTAGTAGTAGAAGTTGGCAGATTTGAGTTACCTGGAGATAGTTGACTGGCAAGAGTTTGGATGGCCTCTGTAAAGAAGGAATTGAAGGCATTGGCAGTTTGTGTGGGATTCTCAAGGCTAGAGCCTTGTGGGTTTGGCATAATAGATTGACCTGGGTGTAGCAGTTTATTTATGCTAGTCCAAAACTTTTGTGGTTTATTTTGGTGAGTTTGCTGGAGTTGGAAGTAAAGGTTTCTTTTATCTAAGAGGATAGCTTTTTTTGTATTATTTCTAAGTTGTCTAAAGTTTTGATGGTCTGTTGGATTTTTAGTATTTAGCCCGGGATTTGTTTCTAAGAAGGATTTTTTTCCTGGTGGCTTTTGAGAGCCATGGGTCAGGTTTAGTCTTATTTCTAATGGAACGTGTTGGTGCATGGTGGTCAAGGATGGTTAAGAATGTGGAATTAAAGTATTGTATGGCTTCATCAAGTGGGAGGTATTTTAGTGGTGACCAATTACATGCCTTGAGTTCTGACTGGAAAAGTTCAGGGTTAAAATGTTTTTTGGTCCGTATTGTCCTGAAAGTATTTGGGTTAAGTTAGGTTGGTTTTATGTCTGATAATATAAGTTAGTGTGTAGTCACTTAGATCATTTGGGAGGGTCCCTACTTTGTATGTTTGATAAGGATTATTAGTGAGAATCCAATCTAAGGTACTTTTTTTGTTATTGGGTTTATTAATCCTGGTTGGAGAGGTAATAATTTTTGAGAATCCATATAGGTTAATGTGGGTAGTGGGGTGTTCAGTACTACAGGACTTCCAGTCGATATTAAAGTCTCCAAGGACTATAGTTTCTTGTGGGAGATTTATAGAAAGCCAGTTAAGGATATTTTTGAGGGTATTAATGTTATTTCCAGGAGGAAGGTAGATACAGATGATATAAATGGATTTACACGTATTAAGCTGAATCTTAGAAATAAGGATTTCAGCATTAATGTCTAGAGGTAGTTTAAGGTCTGCAGAGGTAACTTGTAGCTCTGCTTTTTAAAGGATTGCTAACCCCCCTCCCTTTTTGTGTGGTCTAATCTCAGGATATCGTAACCAGGTGGGATGGCTTCATTATCTTTAATCGCAGGTTTTAGCCATGTTTCTGTTAGACATAGGATGTCAAATAAGTGGACTTCTAGGAGGGCGTGGAGGTGGGTAATTTTGTTGTTAATGCTACATATGTTGAGATGCACTATACAGAGTGGGTTTGAAGGTCTGGTGAATGTCTCTTCAATGGTGAGGTTAACTCAGCACAATGCTGCTTAAACATGCTGCGCTATGGTAACACACAGTGAATGTAGAGTACAGAATTATGTCATTGTAGTATAAATATGTGTTTAAAACTATTACATACACCTGGATTTGAACCATATATCATCTGAGCTTCAAAAGAAATGCATCAGTGTATTTACACCTGCTGCCTCAGAGTCAGTTAAGCAGCAGCTATGTTTTATACATTCATTATTCAGAACTCTCATAATCTTATCATTGAGGTCCACAATCATTCACCACTTAGCTAAGAGCAAACAGGGAAAGCAGTATAAATGTGCATCTCGCATGCACAAACACTTTGTCATTGATCACTCAAACCAGCTGCCCGGTGGCGTGATACTGAAAGTTTACATTAGCATGTATGACTTATGTTTATTGTCCATGTACTCTTTATGCTATGAAAGTATATGTAAAAACACAAACAAGTAGTAGACACCTTTTAAGAAAAGAACACATATTTGCACTCCAGCCATCTGTTACATCCCCCATGCACTGCAGACTTGGTCTCAGTCCTTGTTCACAAATATATAAACTACACTACAGAAGTAAATAGCAAATGCTTTCTTTTATACCATGCACATCTTTATAATGACAATATACATTTTGATTTTCCAATAGTTGTAGTAATGTGGAAAACTGTTTGCATATAATTTGTAAAGCTGTCTCTTAAAGTATACCTGCACATTGGAAACACAACAGCAAATACTACACATTGCACACTCATCAATCTGGTATCATGCAGAACTTTAAGATCTTGACAGTTATACATGGCTAGCTATCTATTTCAGACAGGCCTTCCAACATCCAGTGATGATGTCATCCACTATAAATTGTGCTGCAACCTTATAAAAATCAGGCTTGTGCCATGGTGCTTGCATGAAGTACTGAGTTCTGTAGTCTGTGTACTTAGGTAGGGGGTTTGTTCTCACTGCAGACAACTGGTGTGGGTGTCTGCATATATTTTATTTTATTTATTTTATTTTACGTTTGTTGACTGGGATAGTCTAACTGGATGCATGTCCATTTTCAGCAGAGGCCCGGGGAGATAAGCTCCACTTAAAAAAATTAACAAGAAGATTAACATAAAATGATTAACATATAAATGCATGTACAGAAATTATTTGCAGATTATTACATAACATTTAAATCGTTGAATACAAAAATTATTACAGAACATTAGATAAATTTGCTAGAACTCTATTCTCAAGGAATTATTTATTTATTTATTTTTTTTGTGGGTAGAATAAGGAACAGATATGGATTAATCCATGAAAGTAAAAGTACTGGTTGAGAAATACTGGGTCAGCAGTGATGATGATAGCAATGCCATTTTTGATTAGTCTGGGTTTGTACAGGGGCATAACCAGTGTGTTTTCAGGTAAAGTTTAAATTTTTGTTTAAATAGTGATAAAGAGGACACTGATGTCAGTTCATCTGGAAGTTGGTTCCAGTATTTTCCAACAGCATTAGAGAACAGAGAGTCACCAGCGATATTGTTGGGTATACTTGTGGATAGTAGTAATTTCTTGGATGAGCATAAGGTATTAAGGTTTTTATATGGGGTAAAAAGGTTTGATAGTATTGGAGTTCTAGTTGGTTGGAAGAGGGTTTTATGGGCAATGGTAAGTTGGGTATAATGGAGTTGATTTTGTAGCTCAAGCCAGCCTAGTTGTTTCAGATTATGACAGTGGTAGGTCCTGAAAGAGGAAGATGTGGCAAATCTAGCTATGTTATTATAAGAGTTTGACAGCTTGTTGAGGCTGTTTTTAGTCATACTTGTGTATATGGATGAATCATAGAGGAGTGTGGAGATTAAATGGGTATGGACAATAGAAGTTCTGGCTTGTGGAGTAAGAAATGGCTTTATTCTATAATGGTACCGTTATTGGATAGGACTGAGAAGTTTATTTGGCTGGACTTGAGGGTGGGTGTGAAGAACAATAGTTTTATCTTTTTGGGGTTCAAGAGGAGGCATTGTTGTAAAAAACAGTTTTCTACTATAGTAAACATTTTCTAGGTTAAGGACTGGAGTTCAGATGAGGATTTAGCTGAGCAGATGATTGTAGAATCATCTGCATATTGAATACAGGTAGCTTGAGTAATTGCTAGGTGAAGGTCATTTATATAGATTGAGAATAGGAGGGGACCAAGAATTGAGCCCTGAGGGACTCCTAGTGGAACGGGGAGATGTGAAGATAGGTTATTGTCTCAAAGCACAGCTTGTTGTCTGTTGTTAAGGTACGACTGGAACCATTGAATAACCAGTGAATCTAGGGAAAGAGATCTTAGTACATTTATAAGTAAATGGTGGTTGACCATATCAAAAGCTTTGGAAAGGTCAATAAAGAGTGCTGAGGAGAGGATGTTGTTATTTTTGTTATGACTGATACTATCAGAGAAGGATAGGAGAGCAGTGGTAGTACTATGAAATGGTCTAAAGCCATGCTGGCAATTTGCAAGTAGATTGTTTTGCAGTAAGTGATCTAGTAGTTGTTTATGGATACATCTTTCCATTATTTTAGCTAAAGGAGAAAGTAATGCTATTGGGCTGTAGATGGAGTATTCATTAGAATTGCCACCTTTTTGTAGGGGGATGATGTGGGAGATTTTCCAGATGGCAGGAATATTTCCTTCTTTTAAGGTTCTATTTATCAGGATTGATATTGGATAGCCTATAGCTTTGGCAGCTTTTTGGAGATATTCTGCTGGTAGTTTATTGGCAGATGGGGTTGATGGCTTAAGATTTTGTAGAAGATTACAGATAAGGTGAGTTGGGACTGATTGCCAGTGGAATATAGGGAGTGAATTTGTTGCAGAATTTGGGTGACTAGAATCCTGAGTTGTTGTTTGATTGGCCAGTGATTGGATGGCCTCTGTGAAGAAGGTATTAAAGGTGTTTACTGTTTGTTTAGGATTTTTGGGCTTGGCTCCTGTAGGGGGTGGTGTAGTGGAGTGACCAGGGTGAAGAAGTTTGTTAATGCTGGCCCAGAACTTTTGTGGATTCCTTTGGTTTGTTTGCTGGAGATGACAGTAAAAGTTTTTTTTTGTCCAAGACAATGGCTTTTTTTGTATCATTTCTCATTTGTTTAAATAAATTTAAGTTGGTCTGCGGGTTGCTTAGTAGATCTCCATAGAGCCCAGAATTTGTTTCTAAGTAGGATTTTCTGTCTGGTTTCCTTAGTGAGCCATGGGGCTGGCTTAGACTTAGTTCTGATAGTACGCTTAGGTGCATGATAGTCTAGGATTGTTAAGAATTTTGAAATAAATTAATTCACTGCATCGTCTAGAGGGAGGTGTTTTATGGGTGTCCAATCACATGCTCTAAGTTCACTTTGGAAATAGTCAGGATTAAAGTTTTTATTGGTTCTAATTGTTCTAAGTGTGGTTGGGTTAGGAGTAGTTGTCTTATGCCTAATGATAAAAATCAAATATAACGAACAGGACAGGGTATCCAAAAAAGCGCTAGTCCACAGTATCGGTATTGTTGTCTTAACGCAACTTTATTCAAAACAAGAAACGTTTTCGCCACCACCACTGTAGTAGCTTCCTCAGAGTTAATACATAAAACATTGCAAAGTTTTAATTTAAATGTAAAAAGGCGCCAACTTGCAAATCAGATGAGTCAACTGCTAAAAGGTATAGCAGCATTAATTGTTGGATAATAGTTGGCGCTGATAATTACACTGGGCTGTATACGATCAAACAGTTAGTCACAGACTAGTAACAACATCCAAAAAGACCATAAAAAATTCTACCATAAAATAAAATAAAATCAGATTAACAATATTCATAGCATAAGCTCAGAGGTAAAACATATAAGAAATAACCACCATTGTGCCTTCCTAGCGGTCAAAAATGTTAAAATCCATGGCTCTAAGAAGTACCTGATTGAAAAGAGTACCGTCAGAGGAGGTAAGAGTGAAATATGGTGGAGTAGATTTACGAGTAGGTGAAAAAAGTAACAGTTTGGTTTTCTTGGGGTTAAGGAGTAGACAGCGGTGAGAGAACCAATGTTCTACAACGTTAAAAGCTTTTTGAGTAAGAGACTGGAGTTCTGTTTGAGAGGTAGCAGTACAGATTATAGTAGAGTCATCTGCGTATTGTATGCAGGTAGTATATGGGGTAGCAGATTGTAGGTCGTTATTAAAGATTGAAAATAGAAGAGGGCCTAGGATAGAGCCTTGAGGTACACCTAAAGAGATAGGTAGAAGATTTGATAGTGAATTTTTCCAGAGTACTGCCTGCTGACAATTTTCTAGGTAAGATGCAAACCAGGATAAGGCAAGATGGTCGAGAGCAAGAGATTTTAGTATGTGTAGTAGAAGTTTATGATTCACCATATCAAAAGCTTTGGATAGGTCGATGAAGACTGAGGATGATAGATAGTTGTTGTTACGGTTAGTGTTGATGGAGTTAGTAAAGGAGAGTAAAGCAGTAGTGGTACTGTGTGAAGGTCTGAAACCATGCTGACAGTTAGAAAGTAGGTTGTTGTTGAGAAGGTGATTAAGTATTTGTTTGTGAATACATTTTTCCATGATTTTAGCGATTGGTGAGAGGAGTGCTATTGGTCGAAAATTAGAAAAATCATTGGACTTTCCCCCTTTATGTAGTGGGATGATATGAGATATCTTCCAGATAGAGGGAAAATTTTCTTCCTTTATAGATCTATTAATCAGGATGGAAATAGGGTAGGCTAAGACTTTGGCTCCTATCTGCAGGAATTCTGCAGGCAGTTTGTCTGCAGAGGGAGTGGTAGGTTTTAACTTTTGGAGCAGTGATGAAATAAAGGAAGTAGAAACAGGTTGTAAGTGGAGGGTGGGAGGTGGATTTGATATAGGTGGAAGTAGGTTAGAGGTATCAGGAGATAGATGACTAGAAAGAGTTTGGATAGTATTCGTGAAGAATGAGTTGAAGTAATTCGCTATTTGTGTAGGGTTCTCTGGGTTAGAGTCCTGGGGGTTAGGTGTAATAGAATGACCAGGAGATAGAAGATTATTAATACTGGCCCAGAATTTTTTAGGTTCCTTATTGGTGGTTTGTTGCAACTGAAGGTAATAGTTCTTTTTGTCTGTCAGGATAGCTCTTTTTGTGCTGTTTCTAAGCACTCTAAAGTTTTGGCGATCAGTTAGATTTTTAGTGGTACGCCATTTTGCCCAAGATTTGTTTCTAAGAATGATTCTATGCCTAGTATTATTAGTTAGACAGGGTGCTACTTTTGTTTTGGTTCTGATGGTACGACTTGGGGCATTTTGGTCCAGAATAGATAAGAATGTGGAGTTGAAGTAATCTACTGCTTCATTAAGGGGGAGATATTTTAGTGAGGACCAATTACATTGTTTTAGTTCAGCTTGATAATGTTCAGAGTTAAAATGCTTTTTTGTTCGTAGTGTTCTATAAGTGGCAGGTAAAGTTAGGTTGGTTTTGTGTCTAATGACATAAGTTAATGAATGGTCACTTAGATCATCTGGAAGGGTACCAGACTGATAGGATTGTTGGGGGGTATTAATCAGAATCCAGTCTAAGATGGATTCGTGGTTGTTGGATTTATTAGTTCTGGTAGGACAGTTAATGAGTTGTGTGAAGCCATATAGGTTTATGTGGGAGGTGGGGTTTATACTATTGCAGGAATTCCAATCAATATTAAAGTCACCTAGAACTAGTGTTTCTTGGGGGAGGTTGTTCGCCAGCAAGCTAAGGATACATTCTAGAGTGTTAGTGTTATTTCCTGGGGGGAGATATATACAAATTATATTAATAGCTTTACTAGGGTTGATTTGAAATTTGGAGCTGATTACTTCTGCATGATTGTCTAGAGGAAGATTCAGATTTATTATACTAATTTGAAGTTGTGCTTTGTAGAGAATTGCTACGCCTCCTCCCTTTTTGGTTTTGCGGTCCAGTCTAAAGATATTATACCCGGGAGGGGTAATTTCATTATCCTTAATGGTAGGTTTTAGCCATGTTTCTGATAAACATAGGATATCAAATTGGTGAACATCTAAAAGGGCATGGAGTTGAGAAATTTTGTTACAAATGCTTCGTACATTAAGATGAGCTATTGTGAGAGAATTGGTATAAGTGATAGATGATATAGAAGAAGCTTTGTCATGTTTTTTGTAGCTATTGCCGGCAGTTCATTCACTGCAGGTAGCATTTGTTTCAGTATTGTTTAGATTCCATAGATTTTGATGAGAATAGCTTCTTTTCCTTGCGTTGCAGTATGGCATTTGCCAAGGATTTTGGAAACAGAGTTGGTATTGCAGTTTGTTGCATTTAAGTTGCATTGGGTATGCACAATGTGTTTTGGAATCTGACAGGCATGTGCAGAATCCATAATTATCCTACATTGAATAGTTAATTACTCAGACTGCTTGCAGTGCATCTTCTGAAATTACAACCACATCTGGTGCACTGAAGTCTTCTGTCGGCAATTTGTGCTGTCCACAACTATATTTTGGAGTCAGGCCATAGATCTGTCAGCTGCAGTTATGCAGCTATAATGACAGTTTTTTCAGTGGCATGAAAAGAAGCGAGAACTATTGACCTTATGATATGATATATCATATACACACATGTGGACTTTATGACTGAAGTTTTAAGTATTTTCTTTTGGGAAGTACAATAATTATACATAAATATGAAATGTATAGCAGACATGTGAAAAAGAAACTGTAATTATTCTACCCAGTGATGCAAGATCTTTAATTAGGCTAGAAAGCTCAATGCACCAAAGGTATATTTTGAAAATTCTTTAAGTAGATGACTAGCAAACAGCAGGAAAACACATTCATTAGACAGTAGATATAAATTATGTTTAATTGCATCTGTGATTTCTACATAGGATAGATGCAAGCCAAATACTGTACATGAATGAACAGTTAAGAGATACAACAGAGTTTGTAGTATACAGACTTGTGTGTTTGTTTTTTGCACTTAACATCACTGTCTATGATGTTTAATGGAATTTCAGTCAGTGTAGCTTAGGGCTCAACCAATATTTTATTGAACAGATAACTAGGGGAATGTTTACTGGCAGACAGGTGTTTTCCTTTGCAGTAATTTGTTTTCTAAAAGTGATTTGTTTCTGATTTCTCTATGCAGATTTATATTTATTAGCACATTTAACACACATCAAGAGGTTCTCCTGTTCGATTCTTGGCTGGAGTGTGGGGAGTGCCTTCTGTGTGGAGTCTGCATGTCCTCCCCGTGGTTGGGTGGATGTTCGAAAGACATGCGTAAATGGGCGTGCCTTCGTTGAAGGTTGAACGTCGAGCTGGCACCTTGGCATTCGTGAAAATCTACTACCAATCACTAGCGGATCGGAGTTCCGCTGTGGTGACCCCTAACCGGAAAAGCCAAAAGACAAACAAGCACATTTAATTGTTGCATACCTTAATGCTGTCTTTTTAAATATTTTTATTTGTTCACTTTCAAAAAACATTTGGTTTGTCATCTAGTCACTTATTTATTAATTCATAAGAATGTAATTTTTTGCTAAATTGCGACAAGCTGCTGTCATCCATCTCTAATTGACCAAACTATTCTGTTCATTACTATCTGAGTTTATAAGTGTTAGGCTTATTATCAAGAGTAGAACAGTAACTGGGAGGTCTCCAGTCAAGTAAACCAGGGTGGTATTAGTTTATTAACTTGAACCATGTCAGAATGCTATATTGTTGGAGAAGAGTAAATGCCTTCCCTAGATTTATGAGTGTGTGTGTGTGTGTGTGTGTGTGTGTGTGTGTGTGTGTGTGTGTGTGTGTGTGTATGCATATATGTATTCAAAGTACAGTTACTGTGGGCAAATGGCAAGTGAGCGCTGGAAGGCACTGAAACTCAAGAGCAAATAACAAGAAAGAGATCTAAGGAACTAGGACCAAGGCTTTGCTCAGTGTCGTGTTCATTGTGAATAGTAATCTTCGGTATGATAGTTTACACCCACACCAAGTGTAACAGTGCATACTTTCTATATTTTCTTGAAGCCATGTTGTAATTCATGAGTGATTTAATGATTACTATTTGTGTACCTTTGTACACTTTAATCTGTATAGTATGAGTGGTGTGATTCAGGAGACTGCATCAATGGTGGCCATCAGATTTTAGACTTAGATAATTTATGAGAGCAGTAGAATGGATCCAAGGACCATAACTTCTGTCCAATGTAATTCACACTCTGTCATACTAATAATATTTGTACATGTGTGCTTAGAATAAATGAACAGACATCTATTAAAATGTTGAAACTATGCCATCGTATCATAAGTTTTCATTCAACACACTCTTATGTATTCGTCAAGATCACATTTATTTATCTTACTTAATTATTTATCTTATCTTATTTATTTATTTACTGTTTGATAAACAGGTAGGTGGCTGGTCTGTTGATCCTTTTCAGCAATGTCCCTGGTGCAAAGACAGTATAGGCTGCATAAAAGCAGTACAGAGACTAGATGCTTAATATCAAGTTAACAGTCCTACAATAAATCCAATGACATTACATGAAAAAGTAATTTAAAATACAACAAATCATACTAACATTTTAGGAAATTTATAGGAAATGTGAGTCTCAGTACTGATACAGTGTTTTAAAATCTATATACAATTTGTATAAAGTGTGCACATAGTTGTGCACATATGTAGGTAAGTGAAGATTACATGACTGGCTTGACGATGAACACAACTACCACTCAGTGACTAGGGTTTTTATCAGAAAAGCATGGACTGGTGGCATTCAATACAGCCTACATAGTAACTTTTTACCATGTTTGCATCATGGCATGATGCATACATGGCCACAGGAAAATTTAAATTCTGCAAGTGCTGTGTAGAGGTGTGCACTCCTGTGGAAACAGTTAAACACTGTGACATGCTGATCAGCTGCATAAGCAGCTGCATAGCATGCTAATCAACCAGGAAACATGGTAAAGCAATTCAACAAGTTAGAAACAACTGTGTAGACTGCATGCTGGTGTTCCGTCTGTATTCCAAAATGTTTGGAATACAGCCATGTACACTGATAGAATAAAATGCAAAATGTGTGACATTTGTACAGAACTGACCATAATATGTAAGAGCAGGCTAGATGCCACAAAAGGAGAGTAACAAAAGCAGCATAAATATTTTATTTGTGTTAGAACAGAAATGCAACTTTGCTCCCCCACCCCCAAATGAACAGAACACATTCTAAGTAATGCAGATCATATCGCTCAACCTCTTAGGGCAAGACATCAGGACAAATCCATAAATAATGGGGGGAGGGCCGAAAACTAGGGACAATTTTTAAATGTTGCTCTTACAAACTTAGAAAGTTGATAGAATAATTGGTTTTGTGTTAGCATGAATTTTTTTGAAGGTTATGAAATCTGAAACTCAAAAGTCTGTCATTATTTTCTGACATCAATCTTTAATGACTTGGCAATGTTTTGCCAGAAAATTAGTTTTATGAGAAATGGACCAAAAATATGAAACAAAAATCTGGACATTCTGTGAAAATCTGTACAGTTGAGAGGTATGATGCAGACAGCTAAAGGTGTGTGTTCTAAGCAAAATAAATATAAAAAACATTAAACAGGCTATTCATAGTTACATGTCAGCATATGCAATATGTAGCTGACGAAATGCAGGAATATCCATCTAAAAATCAGTATTCCTCTGTGCAGATATATCCCAAAGTAGTATCCTTACTTTTCTGTTCAACATGTGGCTTCCCTTTAGTTTCCCAGCTACACAGTTGGCAGTGGTGTAGATTCAGAGCTGTCAGCATAGTGAAGATGCATATGAGGTCTGAACTCATTAGAATTTCTGAATCCCCAAAATTTGGATCCGTGTAGGGATGTAAACATAGTGCAGGCAGTCCCTCAATGTTTACATTTATGGGATGGCAACTGTGACTGCTTACAGCAGGTGGTGTGTCAGGTTAGACTTACAAAATGTTGCATGTAGGTCTGTAAAGGTTGGAAATGCAAGTAAGCAGTGCACAATGTACAGGTTCTGTTTCATTAACATCCAACCTCCTCTTCATTTGTTAGTAAATTGTGTTTTCTCTGTCAGGTTTGTAGTATTATTTAGTATAAAAGAAACTAAAAAAAAAATAAAAAAGGGAGAAATAGTTGTAGTTGAAATGAGAAAAAGCAATCTATGACATACACAGTCAAAGATTTCTTTTCCTTTCCTTTTTTGTTAGTGCACATGAGATATGCCTACATAGGTCTAGATTTCAACTCCCACTCCAATGCACCATCAGAAAACAGGATGGATGCCTTATCCCTCTTTGTCACACAAACTGCTTTGCAGCAAAGAACTGACATCATTCATTACACAATCAAATGCAACAGAATGTACATTGATATCAAACCGTAAACTGTTATTTTCACAATTATTATTATATTTGGATATAGTGCACTTAGTGATTGCACAACCTGTTATGATTAGTGCTTGCAAATATACAGCTCTGTCTTACTTTTCTTTGTTTCTTGGACATTCATTAGTTATCTGGCCAGTACTTTGAGACATATAGTCTGCAAGCCATGCTATATTATTGGCTTTAAAGTGTGTGAGGATATTGACTGTCAATAATATGATAAGCATTTGCCAAAAACTGAAGAGCAGGTTGGATGGCACAAACAAGCATAGACTGTGCTTTTGGGGGGAGCAAAGGTGAGTTACTGTTATGGCACATACAAGGGTGTAACTGTTCTGTTGAGGGGAAAACAAAGTTGAGCTACTATTATGGCAGATAAAAGCATAGACTGTACTTTTGGGACAAGCAAAGGTGAGTTATTGTTGTGGCACAGACAAGAATGGACTGTTTGTTTTGGGAGGAGCAAAGGTGAGCTACTGTTATGGCACAAACAAGGATATGTTCCTCTTGACACTCTCCTTGTTTTGCATCCTGCCTGTTATTTGATCTTGTGAGGGTTGTAAAGTCAGAAACTGCAATGTGTATTATTACTTTCTAACTTCTCTCATCAATGATTTCCCAGTACAAACATATGGAGCTAACCTGTGGGCATGCAGTCATCATCAATACTTTTGAGAGATATCACTGTGTGAATCTTTGATGCCTGAGGCCATCTACTTACTAATGGACACATAAGTCAAATAAGTCTCTGGCGTCACATGTTACAGTAATGTTTGTACAAATCTCCCACCTTTTATTCACCTACTGTTACAAGTGATGAAATGCAAGGATATACCATAATATAATTAAACAATACACTCCAGGTTCAGAGCTTAACTTGTAAATCCAGAAGTTGCCATGGTGTTGGTCTATGAAAGTTACCTGTAGGTAATATTCTAAGGGCTACACACACCTTTGTTTTCACTGGGATGGGTTCCCCTCAGTTGGCTCTAGCACTGAGTTAAAGGCAGAAGAGGTTGCAGAGTTCCTTTAGTGTGTGCCTGTCCATCCGTGTAGTGCTCTACAATTTCCACATCATGTAAGTTGTGATAAGTTAAACATGGCCTGAAAACTCTTCTCCTTCTCGGCCTATTGGCAGAAGCAGCAGCAGCATTGGCCTCAGCCTCTAGCACATGCAAATGGATTAAAGCCACAGCAGCCTCTAACATTATCTCTGTGTAGACTTTCCATGTCTGTACTCCAAAGGTTTTGACATCCACAGGGAAAACAAGCACGAGGTCTACATGGATGCTGTATATCTTGTTGGATTGGTTGATTAGCTTGCAATTCAGCTGCTTATGCTGTAATTTGCATTTACACACAGACAAAGCCAGATGCAATCCCTTAACAATCTACACAATTTTAAAAAGGCAAATGTGTAGCTAGCCAGACCGATGGTGAGGAGACTTGTTCATGTTTGGAAGACTGCAAAAACTCTTTTCCATCAAGATATATCTGTACAAAGGAGTACTGATCCCATTTTGTCACCTAGATACTGCATATGCTGGAATGTATTTAAGAATAGTGTAAAGCAAAGGCTTTTACACTTTTATCTGTATGCATTAGTTAGAAGTGTACTGATGGCATGGGCCTACTTGCCAAGCCATTTGATAGGGACACTTGATTGACAATACATGGAAATGGAATGCTATGTAATAAGTCAGTCAAAATGTGTCAGGGAAAGTTCCTTTGATAGCACTTTTAGCATTTCAAAGAGGTTTTGTTAGCAAAATGGGTCATTTGGCTGTTCTTTTGTGAGGGGGGGGGTGCAAGGATGAGTTACTGTTATGGCAAAAACAAGACTGGACTGTTCTTTTTGGGAAGATATGCTGCTCTTGTTTTCCTCCTTCTTTTGCATCCTGCCTGTTAGTATTTCACATCTCTAGACTATTTTATGTTTCACCAGTGGGTAATACTGACTGGTTACCTTTTCTGTTTTATCTGGAAACAGTTATTTTGTAAGTATGTGATACGTATGTGTATTATACTTCTGTTGTCTTTTAGATACCTACAAGTATGTGACTCAGGTGTGTCAATCCACAGAGATCACCCTTCACTGATGCTGAAAGCGAAGTTATAGTCGATGGGTTTCGGCAACATAGTGCTTTTCTCCTGGAAAGGGGACGGGGAGATATGGCATGTAGGATGTGAATATGGCAGCAGATTGTTCATGATTTCAATGCTGTGGCCAGCCACATCAGGAAATATGAACAGGTGCACCACAGGGCCATTGACAGGATAACATCTTCAAGAAGGCTTGCAGCTACAGTGGACCATGAACAACTGGTTACCAGGGGAGGGCCTGGTAGGGAACCCATCAGTAAACCCCAGTGAAGAGTTCCTGGTCAATCTGAGAGATTCTATCAGCCCCCAAGAGAGTGCATTACAGCATGCCCTGGATGTGGGTGCAACACTTTCTGAGAGAGCAAGCACGTCCCAGGAGGAATTTCCAGGTAAATTTTGATATCTCAACAACTGAATACTGTTCTATAGTAAAACAATTGAAATGAATATGTTAATTCTGTACCACGTCCTTTTTTGGGGGATTCAAGATTGCTACAGTTATAAGATTAGTTTGGAGTTGTCAGCCACATTCTTGTTCAAAGTACACATATAGAGGGGTAAATGTATTACCCCGTGTTACTGTTAATTGTGATAATGTGGCTCTTACCTCTTGCTTAACTTCTTCCAGGACTATCTGGGGTAAAGTGCAATATGTCTTCTGTGGATGGTAATCCAAATATTTTTATGACAGTACTGCTGACCAATTTAAAGAAATATTGTAGTTTGTGATATTTATCCCAGGCCTGTTGTGTGTATTGCTGCACTGTCTGTAATAGTGGCAGCACAGTTAGTTTTTTGCATGTAGTAGTGCAGGTATTAATGTATTCCTGCATTTCTTACTTTTTATCACAAGTGATCATGAGAGTGGGAGTGTGGGCCCCCTGCCATCTGATGTCCGTGTATCTGCAGAGTCTGATGATGGTGGTGGCCAAACTGAGGCACAGTTGGGGGATGCAGAGGTTAAATCTGACACAAAGGTTGACATACAGCCATCCCCTGCATTTTCATTGGACACAGCTAGTAAGCCTAGGCCTACCCAGTTCACTTAGCCCACAGATACTGGAAAGATGGAAGGTGAGGACATTGATCAGGGATGCATAGGTATGGTGGCTTCAGTGCCTGTTGAGTCTGTCCATAGTCAATGTGTGGGCCAGGTGCCACACAGGAGGATTGATAGTGGTGCTCAGAGGGAACTTGCTGTCTCTCCTCCACCTAGTGCAGGTGTCACATCCTATGTGACTCAACATATGTTTAGGGCCATGAAGGAGACATAGTCACATTCCCATAGTTGTTGCAGACATATGCTCAGGGTTGTGGATGTGGAACAGTCTGACATGAGTGACTGCCTCTACTATGTTGCTAGTTCACTGAATTGGATGAATGTCACGTGGAATGAGGGGTGTCTGTTATGGAGTGAGGGGTGTCTGTCATGGACCAAGCAGTGTCTGTGATGGAATGTCTGCTGGGAGGGAATGGCATCCTCATGGATGTAGGTCAGCCTCTTCATCTGCTGTCAGCCAACATGACCATGAATGATCATGCTCTCATAGTGGCAGTAGCTCCACTGCTCCATCAGGGAGTCTGCGGTCCACACCCAAACATGGCAGGACATGAGGTTGTGGTCGGGGAGTCCCCATGAAGGGAACTCATCTAGCAGACATCAGTCACCTTCAGGTAGCAGCACTGCATCTGACCATGGTCATGGACTTGCCAGCGCAACTTCTGGCAGAGCCAGTTCTCATGGTGAGGGACAACAAAGATGAACTGCCACCTCTGCCATGCACGGGTCACACCTCTCTGACAGACCAAGATGTAGAGCTAGCCCAGAGCTTGTCAGTATTCAAGCAGACACTCACACACCAATTCCAGTTTCACCAGGAGGACCCCTATAGACACACACACACAATAGTTACTCAGTTTGTCTCTGTTGTTTTATCTCAATGTCTGCTTTTTTCTCCTTCCTAGTCACACACACTAACCGACCTTCTGTGTCAACCTAGGCTTCCTGCCCCCCACACACAACACCCTGTGCAAGTGATGATAACTGTGCCATATCCCTGTTTTCTTTCTTTTGGATTCAGGGATATAAAAGCTGTGTCTGATGCTTAAGGTGTATATCTAACCTAGTGCTTAGTGTATCTGCATTTGTGTTGTTGAACTGATCATTGTACTTTTGACTTATATTGGCCTTGGAAAGCTAGACAGTTGATTCCATCAAAATTTCACAACATTATAGTAAATGCTCTTGTAAGGGTGTTGACATCAGAAACTGCAATGTGTGTCATTACTTTCTAACTTCTCACTTTAATGATCTTCTAGGACAAATGTATGGTGCACATCATAAGTCACAACATCATATTCAGGTCTTAGGATTGAATGACAACACTGTAATCAAATCTCATCAGAACAGTAACACAGTATAATGCACTCTTTTGTATGTACCTCTACAAACACATGCAGCAGCTGGAAAAACCACAGGTCTTTCTCAGGAAGATAACACAGGGCCTATAAACCATGCCATGATGTATATAGATAGATTAAAAGCCATGCCACTGTCTTCTGTCTGGTATAGGATGAGTTGATGTCTGCCTGACCTCCAAGCCAGTGTCTGACCATGCCCTGGTGGAATGATTGCATATCAAAAAATCTGATATAGCTGATGACATCAGCAGTGTCTGCTGAGAATATGGTAATAACAGAGTCCCACATGCTATGGTAAAAGGCTCTCTGTAATATCAAGCAAGAGCACACAAGCACACAGACACACATATCTGTGCGTGCACATGTGCACACACACACACACACACACACACACACACACACACACACACACACACACACACACACACACACACTTGACTGCAGTGAAAATAGAACCCCTACCTAAGTACACAGACTACAAAATGCAATATGTAGTGCAAGCACCATGGCACAAGTTTGACTTTTGTAAGACTGCAGCTGAACTTATAGTACATGACATCAGCAGCCCACGTGTGAGACAAGATGTTGGCAGGCCTGCATAGGTCATACCATAATGGCCCTAGGTTCAGAGGTTCATAGGAGTTTACTAGACTAATGGCTCTAGGGCCTTGTTAAGCCTATCCAGGTTGGACCCTTGTTCACTTACAGACCAATGTATGCAGTCCATATTTGCGAATCCATGGTCAGCACAGGTTGACCCTGTTGAAGAGTGCCATAGGTGAAAAACCCAGGATAAATCTACAATTTCTCATTCAATTTTCCCAGTTATGCTTAAATAGGGTAATTGAGGAGCTCAGTGTCATGGAAATTGGGAATTTGTTCCATAGGAGTTGCAATCTCTGAAAGACATATATGTCTCTCCAGCATATCCTGTTGATGTCGCAGGCTAGATTAAGGTCCCTAGAGTGAGTGAGTCTTTTCCCATGTAATTTTTGGATGTGCAGCATTTCCATTAAGGCAGGGTTTGAGACTGCTCTGCAGACCAGCCACAAACTGCCTCTCAGCAGTCTATATGATACAGAGTACAGTGATAGGGCCTTCAGTCTATCCATGTAGGTAATGTGTTGGAAGTCACTGAATTGTCTTAGTGAGAAACCTCTGAGGTCTCTCCAGCTGCTGCACATGTCTGGTGACATACATGCTAAAGGGATTGTACTCTATTATTGGTTTGATGAGGGACGAGTACAGAGGGGTTATAACATCCTTAGTTTTGGATGCTATGCCCTCATTTATGAGGTGTGCAATATAAAGGGCCTTCATTACCACTGTAGACACTTGATGAACAAGGGTGCTGTTGCCATCAACCTTTCCTTCCCAAATCTCTCACCATTGGGTTAAAACATAGGGGGTATTATTAATATTGCAATCTGCAAGGAATTCTCCTTTGCTGAAAGGGATAATAGTGCATTATTTTGGGTTAACTTTAAGTCAGTGGCTTTGGCAACAATCATTATTGTGTGTAAGCACATTTTGTAGTATGTTGACATTGTTTGGGGATTCAAAGATTGCATCCAGTTTGCAGTCATCAGCGAACTTCTTGAGCTACAGGCCATCTTTTTTCACCTGATTTTCTGAAAAATACATTCCTAACAGTAGGAGGCCAAGCCCAGAACCTTGTGAGACACCACTGGTAACAGGCCTGCTGGTAAAGGTGAAAGCCCCACCTATGACTGCATGCGTTCTTTTGGTGAGCCAGTAGGCAACCCATCTAATGATGAATGGGTTAATCCCCAGAGTTCTGCAATGATGCCTCAGTGGGGGTTATGTCAAAGCCCTTGGCCAAGTTGAGATAGGCAGTATGTACTGATTTGCCTTCATCTAGGGCTTTGGTGATGCTCTTGAAAAATTCCACTAGGTTTAACAGGCATGATCTACCCTTGATGAAGTCAGACTGTGTTGCATGAAGAGTTTGAAGGTCACCAATGTCCTTGTTGATAAGGTCCAAGATGATTCTCTCCATGGCCTTACAGACATGTCTGGTCAGGCTTGTGGGTGTATAGTTCCCCAGGTCGGTTGAGGGATCTTCTCTGTATGAGGGGATTACATTTGCTGTGTTCCCATCTGTCAGGTCAAAGCCAGTACTTAGACAATGGTTGAAGGGAGTACCCTTTAGTTTTGCTAACTCTTGCTTTAGATTGTTTAGCAAACAGCCTTGGAAGTTATCCGGTCTCATAGAGGCTGTGTTTTTTGTATTGATGAGTGTAGTCATGACCTGTTATTTGGAGATAATAGGTAAAGAACTGTTGACAGGTATGCTGTGGGATATGATCGGTGGAGACAGGGGTGTGAAACTGTTGCCAAACCTTTCTGCTAACAGGTTGGCTGCATCCTCATGTTCAGTATGAGTGGTACCGTTCACTCTGAATTTGTTGCAAAGCTGGGCCTTCCCTTTTACATTACAGACATAGCTAAAGAATGCCTTGTAATTATCCTTCACTATGCATGTTAATTTAGTTTCATAACTAGCTTTAGAGGACTTTACAAGATGTCTAATTTGCTTGTTCAGGCTATGGAGGGTGGCATTCTACTGAGAATGTTCCCTTTTATTCCAAGAGCTCAGTTTCTTTCTCTTGTTGTGTAATCTATTTATGCTAGATGTCCACTATGGTGGATTGTTTTTGTGGGCAAGATTTGATCCATTTTGGTATGGCTAAGTCTATACACTTTTAAAGGTGTTTATACAGGGCATTTGTGTAAATGTTTGTATCGGAGTCTTTACTGTCAGTGGTGGCAGTAGATTTGAAACTATATATGCCATTGCTTAGGAGGCTATAGTTTGCTGTGCAGATATTTTTTTTCACCTTTTGGTTCCTGAGCTGGGTCAGGTACAATTGTTACATTGAACATGACTGATTTATGGTCAGACCTTACTAGGGAGGGTCTCACAAATGGGATAGTGCAGTGATCTCTCATGTTGATGAGTACTAGGTCAAGGACATTTGAGCCTCTTGTGTGCTTCAAACTAACTGTTCCAGTGCATTCATGTTTACAAAATGCAAGAACCTTAGGGTAAGCGTGTTTGAGCTCATATATGTATCTCAGTCAATGGAAGGATAGTTAAGTTACCCATACCTAGGGTATTTGGCTTTATTATGAATGAGTTAAGTAAGTCAAGGAAGGCACTGTGTGGTTTTCATGGTTCATGTTGGTGGACCTGTAGCTAACAATGATTTGTTTTTTTTTTCCCTACAGTTAGTTGTTCTTGGAGCAACTCTAGGGAGTCATCCTGCTTAACTAGTTTTGAGGTGTACTTCTCCTTTATAAAGATTGCTACACATCCTCCTTTGGTTCTTTTATGCTCATTTTGTGGCCTGAACATGTGGAAGGCATTATAGCCTTTCAAAGCTGGAGTACTCTCTGCAGTTCTAAACCATGTCTCTGTGACTACACAGACATTGACATCTTTCCAAGTAAGAAATGCCTCCATTGAGTGTAGTTTCTGATCTAGACTTTTATCATTAAGCAACATAACCTTGAGTTTGTCTTTTGAGGATAGTTTTACATCAGGAACTTTGTTCTTATTACATTGACTAAAAAAGTCACTCTGGGAGAGACAAGTACCTTGGTCAGTAACCAGGAGGAAAGCAGTGACAGATAAAGACCATCCATCCATCCCTGACAAAGCAGCATAGTCTGTCAACCATATCATCCCAGCCTGACAACTATACTGGATCTCCCTGGAGTGACACCAGTAGCTAAGCCAATTGCTGAAGTCGACAATTCTTTTGTTTGTATTTAGGCATCATCCTGGGTAAGGGTAGAATGCTGCTTAGGGCTATGGACATACTTGTCTGGGACACATAATATGAGAGATCAGTCATATCTCTCTTCATATAGTCCAGTGGCTGTGGTTGTTTTTGAGAGATTTGAGTGTGTGTGTGACTTTGCGGATCCTGGCATCTGACAGGCAGCTGACTGTGATGTTCTCCTGGAGATAAACTGG
>NC_056731.1:419954753-420171993 GCF_019279795.1 Protopterus annectens
TTTCAGTGGCTGTGATGCACAGTGAACCCCTTCCTGCCACAGGCAGCTGATCCATCAAAGTATGGTACTCCTTATTTATGGTGAGTTTTGCAGTTTGAAATTATAACTGACTGTGGTCAGAGAATGGTTTGATCATTAACCTTGGTGTTGCAAAAGTGAAAATAAGAGAGTGAGAGAGAGAGAGAAAGGAAGAGTACAGTTATGGGTTTATGAAGGGAAAACCACGACTGTGCAATCAGTCCCATGTGCTGCTTCAGTAAGACGGAAAGCTTGAGAGCAGTAACAGATTGATACATTGATTAGCTGCAGATAAGAGATCTGATGATCCCTGCTACAGCTAAGTTAGCATGCATGACTTACCACTTCATCTTCTGCTGAAACACAGCAGTAACGCTTGAAAGATTACAGCAGATGAAAACTTGTAACACGCAACTCTGAGCCATTCCACAATCACTTCTTGTTCAGTAACTATATGCTCTGAGAAAGTGGTTAGGTAATTGATTTGCAGTAGTGCACATTCAATATTTTGTTTTTACATGGGGGGGGGGGGCAAGACTCAGCCACTTAATAATAAGCATTTTTAGAAATGGTGCTTGTTGCTTGTTCAGTGGGAGAACAGAATGTGGAAGTATTACAATTATTGCCTTGGATGAAAATAAGAATGCCCATCATTTAGCAAATCGCAGAAACTTTTCAAGTCTACCCTTCTACCCTTTGTGGCCTCAACACCTACCTACTCTACCTGCCACTTGCTGGGGAAGGCAAAAAAACTGAAAACCCAGTGGAAAAAAAACAAGAAATTCCTTCATGATCCCTAGTGCAATCACCCTTAAGGGTCAGCAAACACCTACCTACTCATCAGTCAACACTTACTTCTCACCTTATAGTATCTACTTCTCTACCTGCTTTTATGAGGAAGAGTGAGGAGTGGGTGTTCTGCTCTGTCCCACTCTGGTGTTGAAAAGAGATCTTGCCTGTGCTGTTTTTAAACTCGTCCTCTACCTAACCATCTATCTTTACACAATCCCCTCCCCTTAATGATCCTAACCAACTTCATGCCCTCTTGCCGTCCCCTCCCTTCTCCATCTCCTGCATGCTATTTCCCCATGGCAATATAACTGTGCCTACAATTCTTTGACATGTTCTAATTACCTTGGATGAAAATAAGCATGCACATCATTTAACAAATCATACCACACACTTGCTTGGAAGAAATGGTTGCAGCCATATATTTATTATGACAATCAGATCAAATTATATATCAGATCAGTGCCAGATCATGTCAATGCCAGTCAGACCAAATCAATGCCAACCAAGAATATTCAGATATGTGCAAAGGGCAGAACTTAGAAGGAAGTCAAATCAACCAGGCCATAACCTACCACTTTAGTCCTTGTAAATGCTCATCCAACACCATTGGCTGAAGGGATCTACAACCGAACACCGATCGACTCCTGTTACAATTCAGCCAGATGTCACTTGTGGGACCCAAGGCTGTGGTCCCCAGCCTACCTGCTACACCATAGGGAATGCTGACCCAGAGAAGGGCTGTCTGAGCCAGCACCCCTTTCCAGGCCAAGCACACTCCTTTGTAATTTTAGTTTTCCCTTCTGCCAGAGGAAGACGGCCAGTCCTACATACCATCTTTCCCCCCAAGCACATCTGCCAACTTTGCAATTCCTACTTTAAGGTTTTCTATAAATGATTTTGTTCCTGAATGTGTCAAGTGAACTGACTCACTTCTGTACAGTTCTGGTTTACTGCGGTACACTACCCTATCTACAAATTCACTTACTTGTCACCCAGTGAAACTGTTAGTCAACTTCCTAACCCTTTCCGCTGCTTTGATGTTACTTGTTCCTCACCAGACTGGTCTTGGAATTATATCGGACCAAACAAGCTTAATATCTGGCCGCATCTGTCTGATTTGACTGAACCACTGACAGATTCCATTTTTGAGGTACAAAAATCGGGTGCTTGTAACATCATTCCCACTATATGTAATGCAATTACACTTGGCTCAGATAATGACAAAAGTAAAACAGTAAGCCCTACTAAGCTCTGAAGTTGTTTCATTGTCAGTTTCCTTGCTGCCCTGATGGACTGTACCAAGTCTGCTAATTATGTGACTTTGTCCTTCAGTAATCATACTCCCCTGGTCTCTGTGCCTGTTTTAATTCCCAAAAATATTAAACAATTCATTGGTCACTATGCCTTTTTTTGCTGCTAAAGGTACCCCAAAATCTCTGGCCATTTTCTTACATTTTTGGAGTCCTAACAGCTTTGATGCCCTAAGTCTAGTGAACAATATCTAAATAATGTGTTACTTTCCACCTAGTGGATGACCAGCCCATCACCCATTCTAAGAATGAGCTAAAATGTAGCACAAGCTACTGCACATGCCATTAGCATGCAGCAGTGGATGTAATGTTCTCCATCTACTTTGAAACCTAGCAGCACTCTATCTCTTTCCCTAATGGGTAGAAAACAAAATGTTGTCTTGATATCTGTCTTTTTATGAAAATACCAAAGAAAAAAAAGACAAAAATAAATAATGGCCTATCTTTTCAATATCTGTCTTTATAAGCTGCAGTGGTACAGTGGTAGCATTGTTGCCTCACAGCAAGAGGTTCTCCTGGTGGATTCTTGGTTGGAGTGCCTTCTGTGTGGAGTCTGCATGTCCTCCCTGTGGTCAAGTGGCCTCTGAAAGACATGTGTGAATGGATGTGCCTTCACTGAAGATTGGGTGCCGGGCTGGCAACTTGGCACCATAAAAAATCTACTGCCAATCATTAGCAGGCCGGAGTTCCACTGTGGTGACCCCTAACTGGGAAAAAAACAAGCCAAATTTTCAATATCTGTCTTTGCCATGAGTGCTCCTCTCTATTGTGCAGCTAACAGGATCAAGGATGTGTTGAATGTTAAATAATTTATTGAGATGTCTGCTTCCATCAGTGCATCATTAACAGATCTCCCTAATAGAAATGAAAGATGATGAATGAACCTTAAGTCTCCTGCTGTCTTTTTTAGTGCCATTCCCAGGAGGACACCCTCAACTTCTTAAATGGTCATAATTTATAGGGTTCTTTTACTCTTCCCAAGCATACTTCTTTGTTCACCTTTTCTCTCAGTACCACAGTTCATTCTTAAACTGATTTAAATTTTATTGCCCGAAGGCCTAACCCAAATTTCACTGTGTTCACTTTTAAAACAATGCCAAAAAAAAAAAAAAAAGATATGTAAGTCCAGCAGCTGTCAGTTTCCCCAATAATTTTTAAAAGTTACCAACCAAAAACAAAAAAACCTCCAACACAAAGGATCGCATTTAAATTCTGGTCTCCAACCTCTGTACTCTGCTTTGTCTTGTACAGAGTGCGCTGATCTGTCCTGTTCTATTGTTGAAAAAAGATCTTTCCTGGCTACCTGTGGCTTTTTAAACTCTTCCTCTACCTACTTATCTACTGTTACACAACCCTCTTTCCCTTCCTGATCCTAAACAACTTCCTACCCCCCAAAATGCTATTTTTCCCATGGTAATAAGGCTGTGCCTGCAATTGCTTGACATGCTCTCAAATTGTACACTTTAGGCTATGCACAGAAACAGTACAGCAGATGAGAGCATGATGGAATTAACACTTTGCATTTTATTTTAAGGGCATAGACTGAGAAATGGACCACTGCAGCAAGTGTGCTCACTGACTATATGTCAGTAAAGAGAAATGTTCTACTGTAAGTGTATTAGAAAGATACATTACAGTACCATCTCCCTGGTATTTTAGTTGACCAGCTTTGTATATGTTACTACAGATTATATTCCTACCTTTGTATATGAATAAAAATAATTAAAATAAGTTTATGCAACTGACATGATTTTTGGTTATAACCTGACAGCTGCTGGTATGTTATACCAGTTTTAATGGGCAGAAATAATAAATGCACATAACATGTATACGGGGATGAGATAAACCGTGAAACTATTACTATACATTTTTAGCAGGATTCATCTGTTTAGTCAAAAGATAAATATTAAAACTATCTTCATTTTAAAAAAATCTGTAAGGTTTTACCCCAACAGAAATGCATGATGGGAGCAGACCTGTTTCAATTAGAACTTTAATTTCTACTTTGAGACTAAGCAGGCACAGAAATGATTGTAATAATTAGAAAGGTATGTTGTACCTCCCCACTCCCTCACTAACACAAGAAAACACAATTTTTAAGTCTCCAACTAGTTTTATCTCTTCAGTAACACCTCATGATTTGGTAGGTTGGTTGGGCGCCAACTCGACACCGTAAAACTCCACTGCCAATTATGAGCAGACAAGGTGATCCGCTGTTGCGACCCCTAACCAGGAAAAGCCGAAAGAGAGAGGGAGAGCAAATATTAAAATGTATCTAGGATTAAAAAATACTTCTCTGATTTCATTATTTCACTATACTAAGATATATCTGGGTTTAAAAATACTTGTCTGATTTCATTATTTCACTGTACTAATTCAGACAGCTATTGTTTTGGAAACTATAACAAAAGCCACAAATTCTTATAATTAGCACAGAGAAGATGTTTATCATACCACTTTACTGTTATTCCCATTCAATTTATCTATAACTGTTACAGAAATGTTAAGTACAGCATTCATTTATAACAAGATATTGGAAGGGTATGGTTGTTACATAGTAAACTAATGTATACTTTGTACATTAAACAGTCTCATGCCTATTTTATAGGAAAGAATTGGAACAAATGCATTCTTAAATTAATTGTTGCTATTTCACTTCATAGTCAATTCAAATGGTAATACTTAACATCAGCAGATATATCAAATAGGCAATAACAGAACAGAAAGGCTACATCCCTAACTCTGCTGTGCATGTTTTGCAGGAATGAGATTTCTTTCTCTGCACCTCATTTCCAGGAGTGCTATTTTTTTTTCCTCATAAAATGAAGGCTTACTGGTTGGCTTCTTTTGTTATAAATAGTCTGGTACATTTGTGAACTGTAGGAGAAAAAAGGTCTATGAAAATATAAACTGACTACTGATGGAATAAGTTAGAAAGTACAGTGTAAAAAAATGAAACTGTTTCATTGTTTTGCTACGTGGCTAAGAAGAGAACAGAGGGATTTCATCTGCAGTACAGTTGTTCATTGAGCAACACACACACACACACACACACACGCGCGCATCTCATTTTGTATTTATCTGAATGTTAATAACTGCCGAAAATGTAGTTATAGACTGTGAATCTCTAAACAATTTCAAATGAAATATAAGTGGCAATTATTTCTGACAAATGTATTTGGGTATGCTTCCTTGCTTTGCAAGCTGCTCATTTTTTTTTAAATCACTACTGCTGTTCAGAGAACATAGAGCTTGGCAATTTCCATTTGCAAAGCAGCAGTTGATCAAATTATATTTCTTGCAGTGTCACAGATCGGCTCACATGCTCACATGAAGCCAGCCCTGTAGACATTCATAATGCTGACAAACAGAAATGCAGTCTGTGCCAACAGAAGAAAATGATTCCTCTAACCTGAATATATTTCAGTTTTGTCATCTTAGCTTGTTTAGACATATGTGTAAGCTTTTTAATATGACATATTCCTGCCATTTAAAAACAAATGAAAACTGCCATCTGCCACATTAGAGCAAAACAAATTTGTATTATAGTATTATTTAAGAAAAAATAAACACAAACTCCTGGCTTCACAAAACAGAGGTGGAAAAAATCAGTCATATAACTTATGAAAGGATAAAAGCAATAACATGCAATGATAACATTTAATTTTAAATGAACATTTTTTTCAAAATTAATATATGCTATCAATATAAAATTTCAATTTTATTCACTTCTGCTCTAGAGTTATTTTTGGAGTCATGACATTTATCATTTTAAGACCAGGTATTATTACTTATTTTCTGCTGAAGTTCTATTCTTATATCTAAGAATGACATTGTTCTGAGAGAGTTTTTTTCTTGTGAAACAGTTTATCGAATAATTTATAAAGTTAAAGTTTAAGTCTAATTTATTGCTTAAAATATGTCCCCAGAAGAATGAAATTTTGACTTAAATGTGACATTAGATCATAAGTGAGTCTTACGATAATTAATCATATTTTGCAGCCAAATAACCTCTTTTCTGATTTAATCAAATATGCACATGATATGTCCTGATTTTAACTTTCACATTGCAATAAAGAGATATTGCCTGCAGTGATGATCAGCCTGATGGATAAGGCCATGGTTTATTTTGAAGTACATATTTATTATACATTTACAGTCCATGATATATATGCACTTGCATATATATTCATGCCATCAGAAGGAAGCTAATTTTTTAGCTTTCCGAAAGTATGCAGTTAATATACTGCAGTCTCCCCATGCTGAACTTCTATCCTTCTTCCAGTTGTCCTGTTCCTATTAAAAGCATCAGTCAAGTTAGACTGTGTCACCCTCTTGGGCAACATATTCTGTGTATTTACTACTCTTTCTGTGAAATAGAACTTCTTTGGGTCAAATATATCCCCTCTGACCTTCTGTGTGAGCTTTATTGCTTTGCTGTCCCCTTTATGCACCCTGATGATGTTTTTCATCCTGCCTTGTTTCCAGTAAAATTAGTCCAAGATCACACAATTTTCCATCAGTGAAAAAAACATGGATCCTGCCCACTCATTCTTATGACACTCCTTCCCATGCTTCATTGCATTATAATCTTCTATTTCTATACATATTCCAGAACTGCATACAACATTTCAGTTGCAGCCTGCAAAGTAACTAGTAAAATAATTGCCTTTTGCTTTGGATACTGTTTGCATTAGGATGCATTGCAGCAGCTGTTAGTCTTGAATGGTGCAAATTCATTCTGTCCTTGTTAGTCAATTTAAGAAGGTATCAGAGCACTTGGTCTGTATCCATAATCAGCACCCTCTCCTGACTAGTCTCAGTCCTAATTGTTATTCCCCAGGTCAGCAGTATGCATTTATCAGAAGTACATCCTAGCTACCACCTATATGTGCATCTCATTAGTATCCTCAGATCATTTTCAGGCTGTTATCTCCACTGACCACAGTGGCAAAAATCTTGTCCATCAGTGAAAACGTCAGCTAGTTCTCAATGTTATCCAAGTAAAGCATGCTAAAGAACAGTTGGCTCAGGAATGACAGTCCTCCCTAGCCCTATGCAGCAATGGTCTCCATGACAGAGACCTCTTTATCATCATTCTTAGTGTCCTTCATGCATGTCCCTTCCCATCCATTACAGTATTTTTTCTCTCCACTCTTAGCTTTGACTTCAACTTCATAATTAATATTTATTATAACGTATAACTCCTATGCTCTTAAAATACATCAGTGTGAAGCAATGAATATGATATAGTATTTAAAAAAGCAAAAATAGTACAAATTATTCAAAATTGTTTAAATTATAAGGGATTTAGGTACATAAAATATGTAAAAAAATAGTCAAATAAATGCGAAATAGAGTGAACTAAAGCAGCACAGCGGAAATATGGATAACAACTATAACAAGCTTTGCATTAATTACAGTGCTAGTGGGATGATAACACTATGGGCAGGATTCACAAAGCCTCCGTGTAAGAGTTATAACTCATACACAGAGGCTGCAGTTAAACAGAGTGATGTCAGCATGCTCTGCATATTTATGAGAGCATGCTGAATCACACTTAAGGCCAACACGGTCTGTGTAAGACAGTAGGGGGGGGCATGTCCGTAGGCCGAGCACTGTAAGCGGACACGCCCCCAGAAGAGGAAAAGTACCCAAAGTAAACACCCATGACAGAGTCCACGGAAATGTGAATAAACAGAACACAACACATGCCCCCACAGACTATGAACAGAAAACATATAAATAAACATGTTTTATATATTTTTTTAAATTGTAAAAATGTTTAACCGTGAGTGCGCTTATGCTGGTGTGCCGTAGCGCAGCTACAGTTAGCAGTCAGTGGGAAAGCATATGAGAACTAAATATGCAAAATAAGCCAGGAAGCAATAGCGTAGCAGTAGAGATGTTGGCTGAAGAGCAGGCATTTATGGTTCGAGCCCCCACAACACCAATTTTGTTTTTTTTTGCAAAATAAGCAGGAAACAAGTCCCTGACAAATATGTACACATAAAACCACAATTTATGTAAAATGTAATGAAATAGCCCATTTATATTGAAGAAATGTGAGGTAACAAAAGAATAAAAAATGCCATATATGCTCATAGCTGAGCTACAGTTTAACAGAGTGAGTGCATCTGCCTGTAGATGAGCAGTGGTTTAACTGGTGCAAAATGAGTGCCCGTAGCTGAGCAGTGGTCTAACACGCTAAATCTATGTGCCCCTAACTGAGCTGAGTGTAATATGCGTGCCGATAGCCAAATGAGGCTTAAAGCAGCGTACCCTGTTTGCGCGGAGCTGCGCATCGTGCAAACAAGCTAACCGACGGGCAACGTTGAGCAAGCCGTATCAAAACTGCCTTTACACAGACACACCCATCAGCATGTCTAGACAGTCATGAAAAATAAAAAGCAGTGGCCAGGGTCGAACCCAGGATACTATACACCATAGTCAAGGTACAGAACCACTAAGCCATGACAGCAGTACCTTTAAATGCAATAATAGCTAATATATAGGAATGAATACAAACTAGAGCATGACAATGCAGGTTTACTGAAGTTGATACAATTCCAAAATGGCCAATCACAGATATGTGTGGGAAAAACAGACTATATAAGCCCCATAGGCGGGAATACACAACATAAACGATTGTAGAACTGACCTGCAGGCAGAATGACAGGAGTAGGAGAGGGTAGTTGCTTTTGAGCACAGAGGTGGGGTTTTGAGGAGTCCAGGTACATGGTATGGCTCCTAGTCCATAATCATGAGGCCCAACTGATGCAGGGCCAGGTCCTCTGGGGAGCATACAGGGCCAAGGCGTGGGACTGGTTGGCTCTTGATCTCACCGGTGCCACAGGGATTCCAAGGACTGGTGAGCAGGTCCGTCACCACCATGCGGACCTGAAGAGACGCAAGCAGGACCAACTTCACCTTTGGATCCAGGAGGCCCGGCAAACACCCAATGCCCCACTACTGAGTAAGTAACATTTAATTATGTATGTAAGAAATTAAACTAGCTGATATTATGGAGATGTGTATTCCAATATTACTTCATTTATATTACAGCTGCAGGTGTCCGTTCTGCGAACCGCAGAGCCTATGGTGATAGGCTGGTGGGGTTGCGCCACCAGGCAGGTCAGTAATCCACTACCAGTAACTGTAAAGAAATATAAAAAGTATGACAGTCAGCAAAAGAGTGCAGTGTAGTCAGTAAGGAATAAAATCTGCAAGTAACAGTGTGAAAGTGTATGCAAGTATTGCTTGATTACAAAAGTGTGTTTCAGCCTGTAAGTTAAACTGAAAAATGAAACTGTCTGACATATATTCTGAAATAAAAATGCCCTACCTGTAAGAAAATAGTACACAACCTGCAGCAGGCTGAAAAGTATAGCTGCAGAAGATGATGAAATTACATGTGTGAAATATATCCCTGTGGAAATACTGAAACATGACAGAAGTGAGACTGCTGGAAAGGATTGTAATAACTACAGGTAAAACATGTCAATAAAGCCTAGAAGTAAGTGCCATCCTGAATAGTAAAATGAAAGCAAGTGAGAGAGTGTGAGAAAGTGTCATGAATCCAGCAATACAGTAGTAATAACCCCTGAATAAAGTATACTGCAGTCAAGACAGAATGAAATGCATGTGAGATTCAAAACCAAACAGCAAAATCTGTTCAAAGTGTTGCTGCATCTGGAATGTGTATCCCAAAATCTGGATATGTTGCACTCAGTCTGCAATATGCAGATAGGATGATTGTCTGATATACCAAACATCAACACTTGTCTACAGCTATATAAAGCAAATGTAGCAGGATGATGTAGCTGAACAAAGCTAGATATGAATGTGTATGAAGAACAATAAAATGTATATTGATGTTGCAGTAACAGTCCTATCACCAAGTTGAAATAGTTATCATATAGGAAACTGTAGTTAGAACAGTAGTGTATATATAACTGTAGCTATTAGAAATGTACAGCATATGTATTGTTATTCGAAGGTGTTAATATTACTTTCTTTACCCCACCCTATAACCACATATAACCCATTCCACGTGAAAATGGTATGTGCAATCACAATTAACACCCCTGGACGTTTGTCCTGTTGGGTCATATATATTTGCATGTCCGTTGATGCATCTGCCCTGTTCATTCATCCACACCTGATGGCCTGTTGCCATCAATTAACCCTGCTTGTTGTTGGACTGTGTATTTCTGTTCAAATTATGCATGTGTTATGCACGCTGTTAATGGTGTGAATATCTGGGTGTTTGGTTAATGGGAATACTAATGCATGCTGTTACAACTAATTGTGAATGGTATTATATGTCACTAACTCAAACTGTCATGACATAATGCAAAACATAGGACGACAGGGAAGGCGGGTTCCAGCGGACCCACCTCTCCCACCTCAGCTGGCTAGTGCACCTGGCACTAGTGCCGAGTCCGGACCCTCCTCCAGTGGCCCTGTGCCACCTGCAGGTGTAAGCATTGCAGGGGATGGGGCTTGCCCCCCCTCTGCAAGTGTGGCTGGAGGAAAACCACCACTCACCCTCCGTAGCATCCGGACTGTGGTGCGTACGGAGATTTGGGACTCTGTTCTCGAGCCCCTACGCCAGCTCGAGGCATGGGTGGTGCAACTAACGGGCATGCCTGTTGCCCCGCCTACACAGCCCCCAGCACAGCCCCATCCTGGGCAGTGAAGGAACAGTGGCAACTGCCTATGGGTGGGGATATCAGTTCCACTGTTGCCATCTGTGGGCTCAGGGGCTCTGGATATCCAAACCTCCATCCCCGTCAATTGTGTAACCACCCCACATGTGTCATACACTGCCCCTGTATGCGTCTTGTTTGTCTTGTGTGTTTACCTACCCAACCTACCTCCCCAGCTGTACCGACCTCCTTCACCTGACATACCACTCTCACCTGAAAAAAAAAAAAAAAGGGCACTCTGTACCCACAAAAAAATTACGCCCCATACATAGCTGCCCATTCCGCACACATGTCTGCTGAACATGGAACCTATCAATTACAATTGGCTGTACAACAAGTATTATCGTTGTCCTGACACCTCTCTCAGGGGTGGAAGGTTTCAAATGTCACACCAAATTACATACATATGCACAGCTGTTGCTGATGAAGAAATGGGCAGCTATGGGCCTTACCTACATCCCTCCTGCACATCCCAAGCTTGTTTCCCTACTGTCTTACCCTCTTTGTGACCCCTTTTTCAACACTTTCCTGTCTCCCCATTTTCTTTTTTTTCAAAGAAAATAGCGCGGGTGTGCGCCAGAGTAATCACCGTTAAGCGGTTGTAAGCGGGTGTGCGCTTGTGTGCGCAGAGCTAAACGCCAGTGCGCATGCGTGAGTTCCGCACAAACTAGCGCTAACCTGGTTACAACTGCTTAAAAGTGCCTTAGTCACTTTGATTGACAGGTCTTGTAGTCAGTTCAGAAGCAAAATAAAATCCCACTGGCAGTCCCGAACCCAGGACCTTGGAAACAGTAGTCTGCATGACTTACCACTAAGCCACGACTCTTATACAAGAACATTGTGCTAAAATAAATATATCATGTAATAGTAGGAATGAATGTAAAGGGAATATAGATGTGTAGTACACAAAGCATGCCATTTAGAATTACGATCAAAACTAGTGGATTTCCATAATAGTAGTGTGTGAACAGAAACAGCCATGCTAGTTGGTAGCTAGTAGGTAATAATGTCACTATAGCACCTTGCAAGCCACACACATACTCACAGCAGGATAATCACTGCCCATACCCCACAACCTCTTACTGGAACACATCTGGACCAAGTAATAAAATATGTGGAGAAAAGGCCCAAAACCAGGGACACATTACAAATAATGTTACAACAAACGCAGACAGTTCAGAGAGTAACAGGGTCTGCATTTTGTGGGATGTTTGGAAGGGTATGAAGTCTGAAACTTGAATGTTTGTCACCATATTCTGACTTGAGCCCAGAGTGATTTGCCAGAAAAAGGTGTGCATGAGATATTGACCAAAATATGAGGCAGAAATGTGGACAACCTGCAAATATCTGTACACATGACGGGTCTGACACCACCATATTTGAATAGTTAAGAGCCTAGACATAGCAACAGTGAATGACTTACAGGGATGCCCCACAGACTCCATGTGAAATGTACAAACAGTAGGCAGAAAGGTGTAACACATGCAATGGTAACTATGGAGTCCTGAAAGTATTCACCACTTGCATGGCAAAAAGTGTAGTAATACATATGCTCATGCTAACCCACAGTCACAACTGCAGCATACCAGACATTTTAATGGGTGTACCCCACTGATATGTACCATTCCATGAGGCAGATAACAGATGAACCTGAAAGTCTCTGGGGCCTGCTCAGCAGCATACTCAAATACCCTAATAGATGTCAAGGCCCACACCATAGCCAGACCACACTGCATGCTGTAACACCCTAGCAGATATAGCAAGCATTCCAAGGTGTGAATGTACATGGAAAATAGGAAAGCTACAGCAGCACACTACAGTCAGGACACCTAGCAGGCATACAAGTAGTGACTGTAAAGGGCAAATATTGAAGCCTTAGCAACAAAGTGCAAGCAAAAGTGAAAGGAAAGCACACACACACACATTAACAGTAGTAGTAGTTGTAGGTGTCAGTGTACATACACAGTTGGTACAGGAAACTGGGGAAATGAATGGAGGAATGTTAATCTACAACACAGCTGGAAATATGAGAGAGATACCAACCTTTACACTCAAAGAACATTGTCCACAGCATAACAGCATGGTCCCTGCCCTTAAAATCTGAAAGGGCTACACCTATCTCACATACCTTTTTATAGCACTGTTCTGAAATCACAGTGAGAACTGCAATCAGTACACAACTGGCTGCATGCAATTAGCAAATGCTGGCTAAGAATTGGTGCAGAGGCCATCACATGGGCATATGCAGATACCTACAAAAGTATGCTGTACTTCCAGTCCATGCATGCAATACTTTCCTTGCACCCTGAGAAGGACGTGAGAGACAGACAGAGAGAGAGAGTGAGAGAGAGACAGAGACAGAGAAAATTGCAATTAAGCAGACACAAACAAATTGTTCAGCAACAGCCACCTGAAAGCTGACAACTGGGAAGTGGAGCAGCAGGACAGAGAACCAGACGGCAACACAAGCAGCTGTGACAAACACAGGTAATGTAAAGTAATACTATAAAGGTCTACATACTGTGAACCCTCCATATGTGTCACTGGTCTGTATCCATATGTATATGAAGATGTGTAAAGGGCAGGGGACATACAGCAACTATCAGTGAAGGCTGTACATACATTTGTATGTGAGAGCATCTATGTGCACATATCAATGTTGGTTGATTGTAGGTTGTAGTGCCATGTACAAAGTAGGTTTCACAGTTATGTATGTTTAGCAGTATGTTAGTGTGTGTGTACAGTATGGTAGACAAACATGTTGATATACCTGTCTATCTTATGGATACGTATGTATGTCAACATATGTATGTATATATATATATATATATATATATATATATATATATATATATATATAAATATATACACATATATATATATATATATATATATATATATATATATATATATATATATATATATGCATATATGCATACATAGAGAGAGAGATGTAGGAATACATAGACAGATGTAGATAGAATATTGTACAGACATATATATGTAATGCACACATACAGATATAGATATATGTAGATACATATACATAGACAGACTAATCTGACTATCTACAGGTATGACTGTATATGACGACCTTCAACACACCCTGTCCCACCCCCTCTGTCACTCTCACCCCCTCTGTGTCACCCCCCCACATCTATAGCAATATATGTACATCAATATATATATGTGTGTATATGTATACAGACACATATATATATATATATATATATATATATATATATATATATATATATATATATATATATAGATATATCTATATACATACATATATATATATATATATATATAGAGAGAGAGAGAGAGAGATGTATATAAATTCTGAGTGAGACACATGTGTACAGATGTATTGCAACAGGTGCCTGGTGACAAAGGCATGGTGTGAACACCAGTGTCAAAACCGGAGTACCATACCACATTTCAAATTACCTACACCAGTAACCACCAGATATGTGATTGGCTGTCCACCACTGCATGTGTCAGTGGTGAACAGGGTCATACATGTGTACAATAGTGGCCACAATGATATTCACAGTGTCAAACTATCCCTGGAATACCTGCACATGGTATGTGTCAGCGAACATGGTGTGTCAGCTATGGACATGTAGGTCGGTGTACCCCTCCACACCACATAATGGATGCCATGGTATGGACCTCACATGACAGCTACAGATATGGAGAAGGACACAGTGACATGTACAACACTGTGACAATGCACTCAAACACATTACCAATGCACAGTGACTGACAACACCACAGAGTACACATATACTACCCACATAGAGGTTACCACTCCCGGATTTACATATGTAAGTCACACCCATGACAGATGTCCAACAACCATAGTAACACCTCACACCATCCACAACCTAAATGACTGCTGTGTGTCATCCGTGCCACTGCAATAGAGTGCACATGTGGAGGTAAAAGTTCCTACCCACAGATAAGACGTACCCTGCAATAAACCACACAGTGTTAAGAAGCAAGACTCTCCATGAGTACATGTCACACATACCCCTGCTGAATGTTAGTCAGATAGGTAATATGCCATATGAGTCACCCTGTGTAACTGTGTGACAGCAGCAGGTACCATCACACCACATGTGTCACAATAGTCAGGGTAGCAGAACAGTATGCTGCTGTAGTCCCAGGGGCAATAGCATATTGTATAGTATTGTATTGTAATGTAATGTATTGTGTTGTATTGTACTGGTATGTTGAGGTGCCTCCTTCGTGGAGTGGAACCACTGCTGCTGTGCACCAGTGTACAGGTACATATCCTGTAGTCAGGCTAGTGTTACATAGCACTTCTATATGTGTGTTTAGCTCCTGTCAGAGTTTATGTAGCATGCAACTGGGGATACCATCAGGTCCCATTCATGTTGTGTATTCTGCTGTCCTGAGGGTGGCTCTCACCTGGACATCTGTGATGACAGGGTGGTTACAGTCAGCTGGGATAACTATGTCTTATTTTGGGGGAGAGGGCGAGGTGACACCTGCACTGAACCTGTCTGCCACAATGTTGTCAATATCTGTGGTGTCAGTGAAATATTTGTTGTTGTGTACTAACTATGGGCATAGAGGATGGATTCTGACCAGGTTGCTAACATAACTGAAGAAGGCCTTCTGGTTATCTGTAGTGTCCCTCTTGATTTCCCTCTCAAAGTTGCCCATGGATGTTTGTATGATGGAAAATAGATCCTTACTAGTGCTGCTCAGACATGCCCTCCCTTTATGGAATTATGCTCTGTCTTGCAGTAGCTTCCATCTTCTGTAATACAATCTGTCTATGGCTGGGGTCCACCAGACAGGATGCTGTCCCTTTGTGGAGAGTGTCTTGGTCATATATGGGATTGCATGATCCATGCATTCTCAGAGATGTCTGTAGAAAGCAATTGTGTAGGGGTCAGCATTGTGGGTTGTATCTGCCACTGGCCCAGTGGGCTGAACGGATACCATGTCACTGTTACAAAGTGTAAAGTTTGCATCTGTAATGTTATTCACTATAGTCGTTTGTGCTGGTGGTGGAGGTGGGATATGTATATCCAGGGCAATCAGTGTATGGTCAGCTCACAGTAGTTGATGATGTAGGCCATACAGTACCTAGATACAAACCCCCAGAGTGAGGAGGTGCTCTTGACCTGAATCAGTGTTCTGACTGCTGGGGTTTGGTAATATGTCATATGGAGTGTGCCAGGTACTGTTGCACAGTTGCTGGCTGAGCACTGATACCTGGCCATTTACATGTGTATCCACCAATAGACAGACAGATGCTATATATGTGAGATATGTTGTATCATAACAGTCGAGTAGCATGTGTAGTATGTATGCCAAATTCTGCTGACATATATTGCTGATATCAGGTTATTTTCTTTCTCAGGTACATGGCCCACCTGCGGAATCCCACTTACTCCACAGCTGAGGATGAGGAGATACACCAGAGCCTGGTGCGGGATTATGCAATACTCTTTTGCCGCACCAGCCAGAATCAGCAGGAGAGGGCTGCACTGTGGCAAGACCTTGTCCGTCGGGTAAATGACATAGGCACGCATAATAGGACATATGAGCAGGTACGACATCACTGCAGTGATTTAATCAGACGTCCATCAGCGTGCATCGGATATCCACAGGCAACAGGTTGCCACAGGTGGTGGGGTGGCTACACATCCCCCACTCACCAGACTGGAGGGACTACTCATGAGTGTACTGGCTCCAGTCTGCCAGCAACAACAACAGCAGCAGACATGCATTATGATGGAGGCTGGAGCCACGCAGCAGCAAGACAGTGAACATGCAGGTAATATGCCATATGTATAGTTGACTGTTGTGTACACTGGTAGTTAATGCATGTGTGAGGTGTGTCCTTGGTTTGTAGCTGTCATCATAGTATTTAATGTGCAAGTGTGATATCCTCAATATTAGCAGCTGACCTGTGAAAGGCGACTATTGTACTACTGACCTGTATCATACTCAGTAACAATGGCACAGTTGTGCCCACTGACATTAGTTTCTTCACGTCTGCAGGTCCCTCTGGTATAACAGCAATGCAGCCTATCAATGCTGGTGAGTGTGTATTAACAATTCCTGTAATAGTCTTGATAGTAATAGTACTATTTGGCTCACTTAGTAGTGCTCTTTGTATGCATGTAGGTGTATCTGTGTCTGTGTGTTGATATCACGCATACTGAGTACTGTACAATTGTGTGAAACTGTGTGCATGTGTGCATGTGTGCACCCGTGCATGTGTGCATGTGTGCACCTGTGCATGTGTGCACCTGTGCATGTGTGCATGTGTGCACCTGTGCATGTGTGCGCATGTGTGCACTAGTGCATGTGTGCATGTGTGCATGTGTGCATGTGTGCATGTGTGCACCGGTGCATGGGTGCATGTGTGCATGTGTGCATGTGTGCACCTGTGCATGTGTGCATGTGTGCACCTGTGCATGTGTACATGTGTGCACCTGTACATGTGTGCATGTGTGCATGTGTGCACCTGTGCATGTGTGCATGTGTGCATGTTTGCATGTGTGCACCTGTGCATGTGTGCATGTATGCATGTGTACATGTGTGCACCTGTGCATGTGTGCATGTGTGCACCCGTGCATGTGTGCATGTGTGCACTTGTGCAGGTGTACACCTGTGCATGTGTGCATGTGTGCATGTGTGCACCTGTGCATGTGTGCATGTGTGCATGTGTGCACCTGTGCACCTGTGCATGTGTGCATGTGTGCATGTGTGCATCACTCGTAATGTGTAGACATTGTAAACTGTGCTTCCTGTTTCCCTCCCACAGGTTCTGGTGCTGCTCTGGTGTCATGTAGCAGGGAACCTGAATCAGGTGCCGTGGGTACTGATAATGATGACATCTGTGTAATGGCACAGGAAGGTATGCTGGGGTCCACCATTGGTCAGCCGATTGACAGTACACAGCTGTTGACCCCATCAATGCGCACAGTTATCCTGCCAATACACCCTTTGTCACCAATGTCCCTAGGTGATGGACAGCATACAGTGGGCATTGACCAGGGTAATGTGGTATCTGTGGCACATGCCTCCCCACACAGCAGCCATGGGCATGGCCCAGAGATGGTACCACACAGACAGATGGCCAGGGGTTCTCGTGGGAGCATCCGTGGGCGTACTGCCCCTGTCAGACGTGCCCACAGAGGTCTTACAACCTCAGCTATGTTTCGGGCTGTCATGCAGGCACAGTCATGTATGGAACGGTACACCAGACAGGGTCTGAGGGAGCTGACAGCATGTCACACAGCCATGACTGACAGTATGCGTGACATTGCGGCTGCCATCCGTGATTTCACCGATGTCATAGACAGACGTTGTGGGGACATATTAGACCGGTTCCACAACTACATGTCCATGAGCCAGGGTGATGGTGGGCGGTTGAGGCGTCGATGTGGCTGTATGCCAGCAACAGCAGCAGCTGGCAGTCATCGCGGACGACAACAGGGCCGCGGCCGCCCCCGTAGTGCCAGCAGCAGCCCCAGCAATGCTGGGTCTGTGCTGTCATCAGACCACCCCAGGAGACCACGTGCACGTGGCTCTGGCCAGGCCCGACAGGGATCTGTGTCCAGTCAACGAACACCTGCTTCTGATGACAGTACTCAGTCTGGGTTGGTACCGGATACGGTCCGTAGCACCCCTGCAAGGCACAGGTACCGTGTCCGTGGCCAGAGACACTGATTTGTATGACCTGGCAGGTACAGTCTGTGGCTGTCCACAAACACCAGTATATGGCAGCCATGAGGTGGAACTGTGTGCATCCATGCACACATGCAAATTGACAACACCTAGGGCTACCGCATACACGCACACACTGCATCAACATTGCCCCACCTTCTACTGCTGTCCCTCACCAACACACATACATATACATGTCAATCGGTGGTATCGGTGGCTGACTCAGGCATACCAAGTTCACACCCTGTGCATATGATGAAACTGTGCCACCTCCTGCAATCTGTAACAACTGTGCAGGTACAGGTTAACATGTTGCTGATGCACAGGGTGACCACATAGATGTGTAGTAATAGTATCATGTTGTTAACAGTACTGTGTGCTGAATTAATTGTGGGTATATCACAGCATGCCTGATGCAGTAAGTGTGTGATTGTCATGTACTGTTGTCTACATCCATGGTAAGTACCATAGTGTATCATCTGCACATGTTGGCATACTGGTGGTAATGATGTCAACAGAAGGCAACATACATAGGTAGCACAGGGGATAAGGTAATGAATGTAGTAATACGCAATGATGGACATGTAAACTACAAGTGGCATGTTGCCCACACTGGACTCTGCAATGCAGATGTTTGAGGATATTGATATGTGTGCAGTACTACACGACTGGTACAGGATACACAGGAGCACCCTAGCACTGCAAGCTCACATCTCATACCATGCTAGACAGCCCCAACACACAAAACTAACTGTCACAGGAGGGAGAGTCCCCATATATGTCAGGGATACTGTGGTGGCAGGCCAGGTAGCATACATCCTACTAAGTATGGAACCACTGAGTGAAGGCTCAGTGTCTGTCATTTGACATGTGTATTACTGCAGGTATGAGCACATGGGTTTCCATCCAGTTATTGTACATCCTGACAGTACATGGTCTGTACACTTGTGTGTGCTGAGACTGGACCCTAGCCATCTGACCCGTGTATTTCCATGTACATGTGCATAGTGCCTGCATATTTGCAGTGTTACCTACTGGAAGTCATACAGCTTGTTTGTTGTACAATGGACTACATGCAGCCCTGTTTACTGTAGCTTTGTTTGCATGCGTGTTTGCTTGCAATTACCCTGGAATACTGATCACACCTGCAATGCATTGTTATAGAGCTTCTGTGGACTCCTAGTACCATCTGCATAGCTTACTATATGTATGTCCATGTCCCACTTGACAGGATGTCACTGCTTGTCCTGTTCACATGTACATTGCCTGTGACACAGTGCATATGACTAACCTGGCATGTGTCCACATGGGCAGCCATATATGCTACTGCTAACTAATCACAGGAACTACACCTTCACATATTCATCTTCTGTTGAACTACCTGCTTCGCTAGGGACAGCCTGCACCTGTCACCCCTGGGGGCTTTCAGATATTGGCAAAGGCTCTTGCTACCCCCATAGTGCCTATGTTAGGCAAGGCTCAAATGACAAACCCACCTTCATAGGTATCACAAGGGATAAGAAACTAAGAGTAATGCTACCCAATGCCAGAAGTCTAAACCTCCAGATGAATGCACCCGAAACTCTCCTTGGCATGGAGAACATCGATATCTGTGCAGTAACAGATGTCTGGTTCAGGGCTACTGAGAGCACACCAGCACTGCCAGGTTTAACCTGGTTGATTTCTTTGAAACAGTCACCAAGGCCATTGACGAGGGGAAGGTGGTTCACACAGCCTACCTGGACCTCGCAAAAGCCTTCACAACAATACTCCACTTGGGCATTCTAGAGAAGCTCACCAGCTTAAATATAAGCCCCTATGTCACTAGATGGATTGCACACTGGCTCACGGACAGAACCCACATGGTTAGAATTGCTGGAGCCATGCCAGACTCCAAACCAGTTACGAGTTGTGTCCCACAAGGCTCAGTCCTGGGACCTCTCTTGTTTGGTATATATTTATCGGAGGTACAGGCCAAAACGGATGGACTCTGGCTGACCAAATATGCAGATGACTGCAAACTGGCCACCATAATCGACTCTCCAGCCGACACAAGCATCTTCCAAAGGGGCACCATAGAAACAGACAACTTGTGCTAGAGCCATGGCCTTCAGCTGAACAGTGTTTAGAAAGGGAAATGTGCATCCTGTAGTCTGTTCACCTAGTTGCCAAAAGGGACATTTCCCTCACACACACTAACCCCCCTCAGCCAAAAACACACACTTGCTATTTGCAGGATTCAAGCCCCTATCTGACTATGCTATGACACTCGAGACAGATGCATTAGCAGAGTGCACTATTCACATCACTGGGAGGTTTCTTTTCTCTTGCTTTACTTATAGGGTGCTGACATCATCAGTGTTTAGAAAGGGAAATGTGCATCCTGTAGTCTGTTCTCCTAGTTGCCAAAAGGGACATTTCTTTCACACACACTAACCTCCTTCAGCCAAACACACACACTTGCAGGATTCAAACCCCTACCTAATTATGTTGTGATTCTTAAGATGGATGCATTAGCAGAGCACGCTATTCACATTACCAGGAGGTTTCTCTTCTCCTGCTATACTTATAGAGTGCTGACATCATCGGTGTTTAGAAAGGGGAATGTGCATCCTGTAGTCTGTTCACCTAGTTGCCAAAAGGGACATTTTCCTCACACACACTAACCCCCCTCAGCCAAAAACGCACACTTGCCATTTGCAGGATTCAAATCCCTATCTGACTATGTTATGACACTCGAGACAGACGCATTAGCGGAGTATGTTATTTGCATTACTGGGAGGTTTGTTTTCTCTTGCTGTACTTATAGGGTGCTGACATCATCAGTGTTTAGAAAGGGAAATGTGCATCCTGTAGTCTGTTCTCCTAGTTGCCAAAAGGGACATTTCCCTCACACACAATAAGCCCCCTGAGCCAAACGCACACACTTACCATTTGCAGGATGCAAACCCCTACCTAACTATATTATGATATTTGAGACAGATGCATTAGCAGAGCAAGCTATTCACATTTTTGGGAGGTTTTCTTTCTCCTGCTATACTTACAGAGTGCTGACATCATCTGTGTTTAGAAAGGGGAATGTGCATCCTGTAGTCTGTTCACCTAGTTGCCAAAAGGGACATTTCCCTTACACACAACTACCCCCCTCAGCCAAACACACACACTTGCCATTTGCAGGATTCAAACCCCTATCTGACTATGTTATGACACTCAAGACGGACACATTAGCAGAGTGTGCTATTCGCATTACTGGGAGGTTTCTTTTCTCTTGCTGCACTTCTAGGGTGCTGACATCATCAGTGTTTAGAAAGGGAAATGTGCATCCTGTAGTCTGTTCTCCTAGTTGCCAAAAAGGACATTTTTCTCACACCCAGTTGCACACACACTAACCCCCCTCAGCCAAACACACACAATTGCCATTGGCAGGAATCAAACTCCTACCTAAGTATGTTATGACATTTGAAACAGACGCATTAGCGGAGCATGTTATTCACATTACTGGGAGGGTTTTTCTTCTCCTGCTATACTTATAGAGTGCTGACATCATTGGTGTTTCGAAAGGGGAATGTGCATCCTGTAGTGTGTTTTCCCAGTTGCCAAAAGGGACATTTCTTTCTCACAGATTTAAACACATGGAGCATTTGCAGAATTCAAACCCCTACCTAACTATGTTATGACATTTGTGACGGACGCATTAGCAGAGCACGCTATTCGCATTACTGGGAGGTTTCCTTTCTCCTGCTGTACTTATAGGGTGCTGACATCATCGGTGTTTAGAAAGGGGAATGTGCATCCTGTGGGGAGGCAGACGCCAAGCACACTCTGGCTAAGCTGTCATTCCCTAGGGCAAACAGCCTAGTGTTGACCTCTACACCCATATGTTTAATTGTCAAATGCACATTATTTTTTGCTGATAGACTGTTTGCACATCTTTATTGCCATAGCATTCCCTGTTTGTATGAACAACTTGTGCATCTGTGGAAGAGGTTTGCATATGGGAGGGATCCACTATATCACGTATGTCTCTGTAGTCATTTAACTGTGTGCACTGGGCAGACTGCTGTAATGTGGTTGGTTCCTGGACACGTAAAATACCAGATATGTGTGGCCAACTGCTAAACTGAGATTTGGCCTAAGTGTGTGAGCATGCCCAGTTCAGCCTTCCCATGGCATGTTGTCTGACATATGTCTCATTTATCAAAGTGTGTGAGCATGCCCAGTGTGAGCATTCCATATGTTGAACTCTGCAGCCCACCACATTTGTGGATGAGTGTGAACTTCAACAAATATCACCTGTTTATGGTTGTGTGTTGTGTGTCATGTTGTGTAGTTACTGTACAACTGCTTTGTGTGTGAACACAACAGGATTATACTGTGCCTGCAGTGTTTGCATGGGATACTTTGCATACAGTTGTCAACATCCTTTCACACTGACCTAACACTGTAGTACTGTATAGTGTACTGTTAGTACTTTGACTGTGGTGGACAGTATCCTGGGCTTTAGTGCTATCACTGCTTTACATTTCGATAGTGAGCACAACAGCCTGGTTAGGGGCCAGTTGTGTACATCTGACCATGTTGCATTCTGTTCAGATATGAATTACTTAAACCAGGCTTGTCCAACATTGGTAGTGTATTCCACAACATAGGTGTACATTTGCAAACACTAGCGATGTGCCCTAGTCCATGTCTAATGCTAGTTGGAGAGTGTGTTTGTCCTTCAACACACATTGTAAGTGGAGTTTGCCATGACATATGTCATGGTTAGTATACTGTGCCTCTGTCTACCTGTGACATGACAGTGATACCCAGGATAAAGCTACCATCTCCCATCCACTCATCAAGATTCCTATTGAGGAAAATTGATAAGTGACTCTATGGGTAGCCTGTACTGGGAGTTCACTCATGGGTAGGGGTGGCTTCTGTGTTATGGATCATGCAGTACAGCTTGTCCTATGTAAGTCAGTGCTGGGGTTCAGGTCTCTCATGTGCATAGCTCACTGCCATTCAGATTGTACAAGGTGCAGCATGTTTATTGATACCAGCAACACAGGCAACACATGGCATCTGTGCAAGCTCTTTGATACTCCTGGTGAGGTACTGTTGGGGACTTTACGGTTGATGGAGGTGTCTGCTGAGGTACATTCCACAGGGACTATTGTAGTCAATTGTACCGCTGATGAAGGATGACTGCAGAGCCACAATGACCTCCCCTTATCTAGATCTGACAACCTTCATGATTAGGTGGGTATATGGTATGTTTCTGTAAACACTACAGCACATGTTTGTCCAATGCAGGATATCTATCACCTTGTGTCCCCAGGTCTCTCATTACATGTTAACTATGTAATTTAACACCTATGTGGTAATTGGTGGGCACTTACTGTATATCCATGGGGGTTGACTATACACTTTTCTGCAATTAGCTTGCTGACATGGCTATGGCACCAGTTGTCTGTTTCTATGTGGCCCTTTTGTGGGATGCTTGTGTCAGCTGGTGGATCATATATGGTGAGCAGTTTGTAGTCCTCTGCAAACATGTTCAGACACAGTCCTTCCATGTTTGCCTGTACCTATGGGACATATATACCAGACGAGGGAGATCCCAGGACCAAGCCTTGTGGGATGCCAGTTATATCTGGTTTGTAGTCTGACATGGCTGCAGCATGTCTGACCATGTCTGTTCTGTCCTTTGTCTGGTTTGCAACCCCTCTACTGACATAGGGGTTTATATTTAAGCTGGTGAGCTTATCTATAATGAACATGTAGGGTATTGTATAGAAGCCTTTGCAAGGTCCAGCTACGCTGTGTGGACCACATTGCCCTAATCAATGACCTTAATGACTGTTTCAATTGAGTCAAACATGTTTAGGGGCAGGATCTACACTTAAGAAAGCCACACTGGGTAGTGTCAGTAGGTCCCCAATATCTTTATGTCTGTGGTACATGCTGATCCTTTCCATAGCTGTGCAGACCGAGCTTCTCAGGATTCTGGGGTAGTAGTTTTCAGTATCCATTCAGGCAACACCTTTGTTGAGAAGGACCACTGTTGTTGTACACTACTCTTTGGGTACATATTCTGTGGTAAGGCTGACATTGAGCAGTAGTGTGATTTGGCATTCCATTCATCTTGGAGTCCATGTTGGACTCAGCCCAGGACACCATCTCATACCATTGCTGCTGTGTGTTTTGCTTTGTAGATGCTGGCTGTTACCTCAGCATCTGCAATGTCAGGGGGCCAGCAGTCTGCTGGGAGAGATATTCTGCATTCTGGGGGTTGCACTGCACCTGTCAGGATGTATGTTGGCAATATGTGTGTGTGTTTGTGATATTTGTGTGATTCAGAGCATATCTGTGAATTCCCAACACGGTTCCTACCATCAGTTGTGAAAGCCTTGGGATTATCCTTAGTGTCCTGTACAATTTGTATCTTCATAGGTTCATAGGTTCATACTAGGCTATCCACCCTAGGGCATTTGTTAGCCTAGCCAGAGTGTGTGTGGCTTTTGCCACCCCTTGCTATGTGAATATTATGGCCATTTATGATTTGCTTTGCTGTGCCTCTGTCTGGACATGACACAGTGAAGACCCCAGTGTAACTCTACAATCATCCATCCACTTGGCAAGATTCCTGTTGAAGAGTGTCAGTGAGGGGCTCTGCCTAACATGGAGTGGGATTCTGGTCCAGGGTGTGGGAGCCTCTGGATTATGTATCTGTCCCACCAGCACATCCTATTTCATTATTTGTTGAGGTTGACATCTCTCACTCTCACAGCTCCGATGGATTTGAGTTTTCTGGGGTGGAGCATGTCCATTACTCCTGTGTTGGGCATGGCCTTCTACAACAGGCATGCAATGCCTCTGTGTAGGCAGTATGTGACTGCATTCAGCAGGGGTGTCTACAGCCAGCCAGCATATGACATATATTTGAGACCCTTTATCCTCTTGGTGAGGTACCTTTGAGGTCTTTCTTACTGCTGCAGGTGTCAGGTAAGGTACATCCCATATGAGGCATTGTACTAGATTATGGGTGTGATAAGAGAACAGTATAGGGACACAATGACCTCTGTTGATGTAGATGTGAATCCTTTCCTGATACGGTGTCAAATGTAGACAGTCTTCCTAGCCACATTGGCAATGTGAGTGTCACATAACAGGTTACTGTCCACTTGTGTCTCTAGGTCCCTGATTACTCCTTCCATACATAATGGTTTACCACCTATGTGGTAATTTGTGGTACCTTGTTTGGTATTTGGTGGGACATTCATACTGTCCAGTGTCTTCAGGACGGCTGGGTGGGGTTCCTGTGTGTGAGAGTGTGGTCTGTAGCATGCTACAGACTGTACAGCAGTCTTGCCTACAGTTAGTTGCACATGGGTGGACTCCAATGCCTTGTGCATTGTCAGTTACCTGGACGTATGGGTGTCTGTGCTGAATATGGATACTCACCCTCCTTTTATGTTTTGTTCCAGGTTTTGGGGCCATGACACATGATATGTGGTATAACCTGGTAGTGCTGGTGTGCTGTCAGGAGGCTTGCAGCAGGTTTCTGTCACTGCACAGACATCGATGTTCTCTATACTGGGGATGGCCTTGGGAGCATGCATATTGGGGTTTACACATCTGGCATTGGTCAGCATTACCCTTATGTTTCTTTCCACTTATGTTTTCTAGGGTGGTGGGTTAGTCTTTTCAGCCTTGCCTACAAAAGGCTCTATGGAGGTGGCAAAGACCTTATCCAATATCCAGACACCCAGGGGTAACAGGTGCAAGCCATCCCAAGAACAGCTGCATGGCTTGTCAAGCATGACATCCCAAGCAGACAGACATTGGATCCCCTTGGAATGACACCAGTAAGTGTGCCACTTGCTATGACTGATCATTCCGCGTTTGTACTGTGGCATTATTCTTGGTAAGGGTAGGATGCTGCAAACGGTGAGTGTCATAGTGGCCTGGACTACATAATCAGAGAGCTCATCTATGTCTCTTTTCATGTAGTCTAGGGAGGTACATCTCAGGTCATTCACACCAGCATGGACTATGACTGCATCATATTTCTACTTGCTTTGGAGTGACCTGCATACTTCTGTTATGTGGCGTATTGTGGCAGCCTACAGGCAGCTTACTATACCCTTTCTCTTGTTCAGTCTGGTGTGCGGGAGAGCAGTGTGTCTGACTATGGAGTCACCTATTACAACTGTATCAGACATGTTGTTTCTCCTTCTGGCCTGTGACTGTTTGGCACACCAGCGTTGTGTACTATGTGTTGCATGTGCTATGTTTGGAGGTTGTTTGATTGGGTGTCTGCTTTAGAGGCCTCTGTTGGTGTGCTGTGTTTGTAATTTGTGCCTCTGGGAATGTTTTTCTGTGTTTATGTCTTTGGTTTGCAGTTGTGATAGGTCTATGTGGGACTGTGTTTGTGGTGTGTGTGGTTACCTTCTCCTTCTGACTAGTTTTGGGAGTACTGAGTTGAGGGAGCTCAGCCTCCAGTTTGGATAGATGGTTGCATCTCTCACATATATTTGTATTTCTTGGGTGGAGTTGGGGGTTGTCTGTGTACTTGGGGCAGGTGTAACATTGCCTCAGGATTCACAGATTCAACTTGTTGTGGCTGGCCTTAGTGGATTGTATGTGTGGACATATTTTATTGCCATACTACTGATCAGTGATTACTTCATTGTTTATGTTTGCTCTATCATGTAGTAGCTTCCTAATTCTCTTGCATGGTTTGGTTATGGCTGGTGTCCACCATGCCAGATGCCTGCGTGTATGGCATTGTGTCTTGTTTTAATTTAGGATTGCATAATCCAAGCATTCCTGGCAGTGTTCATGGAATGGCTGTATTACAGGTTCTGAGGTGTGGCCCATATTTTGCACCTGCACAGGACCTTTAATGGATTCCACATCAGTTTGGAGGAGTGCAAATATTGCTTTACACATGTTTTCCACTGTGGTTTTCTGGCCAGGGACTGTGGTCAGGATTTGTATATCCAGTGTGATTACTCTATGGTCTGGTTTTACCAGTGAGCAATACACTTCTCGTCTTGCCATCCAGTACCCATGTTGCTGATTATCACATCCAGTATGCTTACCCTCTTGTGGGAGTGGTACGTTGTTCCTGGGCCTTTTGGTTTATGGATTCTATGAACTTTTGTCCTACACTGTTGGAGCTAGTATAATGCTCCCAGTCTATGTCTGGGTATTTTCAGTCACCCAATATAATGTGGTTTGGAGGACTTGATATATTCATGTATTCCAGCATAGGCCAGGTGCAGTTCCTGGTGTTGGGACAGTAGTCTGTAGCAGGCTATAAACTGGGGGCAGTTTTAGCCACTGTTACTTGACCATGGCTAGTCCATGCTGCTTCTTGTTGTGGTACCAACATGGGGGTGTGGTTATCCTTGACAATTCTTGCTAGTCACCCTCCTTTTGTAGCTTGTTCCATGTTTTGAGGCTGTACAGCACAGTATGAGGTGTAACCTGGTAGTGTTAGGATGCTGTTGTGAGCCTTGACTCAGTTTTCTGTTACAGCACAGATATCAACATTCTCCATACTGGGTGAGTTTAGACTGCATGCATCTTGCTGTTTTGACTTATCCCTTATCTTATTCTTATCCCTTCTGATACCTATGGAGATAGGTTTGTGTTTTGAGCCTTACCTATTCAGGGCACACTGTGGGTAACAACAGCCTTTGCCTGTATCCATATGGCCTGCACTGATAGGTGCACGCCAGTCCTAGCAGGTGGAGCATCATGTCATGCTCAGCATGTCATCCCAGACTGGCACACATTGGATCCCCTTTGACTAACTGCGATACTTCAGTCAATTATTGCACTTGATCATCTCATTGTCATATTGTGGCATGATGCTTGGTGAGGGTAGGATGTTAGTCAGGGTCCTCAGATGTGCATATAGTACATGGTGTTACATTACTTAACACATGGCATTCATGCCTCAGGTGGTGCTGCAGGGCTGCCTCTGTCGGATGCGCATATTACACTTCCCTGTACATATCTGTGAGCAGGTCATGTCATTGTAGGTATCCATGTTATTATTTGAGTGAGTCAGAGGGGGTATCATTCCCAGGGTTCCTACTGAGCCAGTGTATGTGCTATGTGTTGCCTCTTTGCCAAGGCCAGGGCATACTGGGCATGCCTCCTTCTGCCTACTGGGGCAGGCTCAGGTTGTTCCTCCTCCGAGTCATGCTCTGCCTGTGATGGCCTTGGCAATGGTGGGGGGCTGTTTGGCCCGGCCCTATGCTGGTCCTGCTGCAGCTGTTTTCGCAAGATCATATTATGTAGCATAGCACATACCATGACAATTTGGGTACATGTAGTTGGTGTGTACTGCAAGGCTCCACCAGATGTGTCCAGATACCGGAACCATGACTTGAGCAGCCCAAACACATGCTCTATTACATTACGTGTTTGTGTGTGTGCCTCATTATGGCGTTCCTGTTCAGGTGTGTGTGCGTTTCTGATGGGTGTCATCAGCCACGGCTCCAGTGCATAACCTGCATCCCCCACTAGGTGTCCGTGCGGGATGTCCCCATTAGCAAATGTCTGGTACAGGTGCATCAAATGCCAGATGTGGGAATCATGGTAGCTCCCAGGACAGCCAGCACACACATTCATTATTATGCCCTGGGCATCACACACGACCTGGCAGTTGATGGAGGGGAAGCCCTTGCGGTTGATGTATGCCCTACCCCGCTCACCGGCTGGTGCTTTGATGCATATGTACGTGCAGTCTATTGCACCCACTATCTCAGCGTATTCCGCTATTTGTTGGAAGAGACGCATATTGCTGGCCAATACCTCACGGGCATTGGGGAAATATACATGATCACTGACATGTGCTGACATGGCATCCAGGAACTGGTGCAGTACCCTGGAGGCTGATGCCTGTGATATCCCCATCATATCACCAGTTGGTCTCTGGAAGGTACCTGTTGCTAGTATTCTTAGGCCAACACATACCTTGGTTTCCACTGGGATGGGTTCCCCTCTGTGTATTCTGTGTGTGAGGCATGGCCTGCACAGCTCACTATTTGCTGCAGGAGGTCTCTGTCCACTCTATAGTGCTCTACTATCTCCAGTTCATGTAACCCGTGGTAGGTGACCCTGGGCCTGTACACTCTTCTCCGTCTCCTCACTGTGGGTTGTCTGGCACCATCTGCATTGTCACCGCCCTCAGCAAGTAGCCTATGTCTCATTATGACAGCTATGGCAGCCCCTAACATTTCTGCTCTGAGTTCAGCTTTTTCAGTTTTCACTTATAATAACTTACTCCTGTCTTGCAGTGTCTCTTGAGAGAAACATCCTGCACTGCTGTTTGCAGAGTTTTAAGTGCTGGGCTGGGCTACTATTCTGCCTGTGTATTTGCCTGCTTCTAATTGTTTTCACCTGCTAGCTCCAGCAGTATTCCCTGCTAGCTTCCTACTAAATCTGTTGCTTCCTTTTTCCTCTCTGTTTCCTCAGGGAGGAGCCGTGTGCAAACCAGCAGAAACACGCTCACAGTGGCTTACACGCGTGCACACATGCTTACATGGTTCAGAATCTGCTTATTCGGATTAAAACACGTGCACACCCACGCAAACAGTGTTAAACATCTCCCAACACGCTCCCACATGCTCAGTCTGCCTTACACGCATGCACACTGTCTTACTCGCGCTTCATGGCACGCACACGTGCGCATGCACGCCCAGCAAGAAACTTTGGTGTAGGCAACAGTGTACACCTTCCTTTTCTTGACTTTCTCATGCTTATCAGTGGCACACCTCTTTCCATGATATCTGTCTGACATCTGTCATGTAACTCTGACCTCCAATGAACTGCATTTCTTTCTACCATTCCCCCCTGTGATGTCACCTATCTCCTACTCTGTTCCTCCCCCTTCTGTAACTCTTACACTACTCAGACTGTGCTTATTTGCTATGTGACAGTGGAATTCAGTATCCTAACACTCATTTGCATCAGATTGCCTACTAATGCTTAGTTACATCTCTTAGACTCAGCTTCCCCCCTTAGCAACCACTACACGGTGGCCATGTTGGTTTTGGTCTGCTGGTCCCTGCATTGACATTCCATGTATTGCATAAAACCCACATTTGTGGGTTTATAACCTTTGTTTTTATGTTTTATACAGCGCAGCCCGTTTGCGCTGGGCTGCGCTGGGTTTAAACATCAGCTTTCACCGAAAAAAAAAATATATATATTTTTATTACTTTTGCATCAGGTTACCTTGCCAATGGCCACATATTTGGCCATTGGCGTGCTGCCTGACACATATGCACCCTTTATTTGGAGCTGACATGGCTCCATTGCAGTTTTTGCAGAAACGTACTCAGTTGTCAACTGAGTACATTTCTGTAGCTAAAACGGCTCTTACACGGGCTGTTCTGGGATTCTTGGATCGCTAATCATCCTCATTTGCATGCTATTCGGCTGCAAGTGAGGTGATTAGCTTATCCACGCCCACTCCGTGTAAGAGACGTTTTAGCTTGTCTCTTACATGGACTTTGGGCTGTTCCTGGATCGCGAAGGCTGCATGGAGTCTTACACTACTCTTACACTCCGTGCAAGCCTTCGTGAATCCTGCCCTATCTCAGTTTACTAAATCTCAACTCCAGAATGATCCAAATTCAGCAAGTCTGAAGATGTAAAATCTAAAAAACAAAATGCACAACAACACAAAACAGTATACCCTATTGTAAGTGAACAGTAAATAAACAAAGCCAGCCCCTGAAGGTCTCCGGAAATAGTTGAAAAGTGAAAAATACACTTAATTTTCAGGGATGGAAGTACATCTCTGTGAAAGTTAGCCTCGTTATTTAATCTCTTGAGTCTCTATATCTCAAGTTTGGGGCCACATACTTTCTGAAGGACATCAACAAAATGCTTCTTGTGAAACCTGATGGTCATGTGGCATAATTAAAATTCAACATCTGTGGGATGCCGACTATAAAGGCACAGGCAGAACATCAATCAGTGAAAGGAACTCAAACATTACAGTGTTGTAAACTGTGGCTATCTATAATGTTTTGCTAGTCTGATAAGTCTCATAATCAATAGTAATAAAAAAATGTCACCTAGGAACAGACATACCAACACACATCAGTAAAAGACACATTGAGGCACTAAAACCCAATAACTGAACAAGATGTAAAAACAAATAATAATTAAATAAAGACATAATGAAAAACTGTCCAAATATTGTCAGCCCGGTGCTGCCATTTTTAGATATACTCTGTCTCTAGTCCCTGACTTCTGCCCTTTAGGTTTACTCATTAGCCTTTTATATGGCATCAAGTCAAAGGCTATGTTTTGCAACCCTCTCTTTGTGGACTGGCTCTGCTGTAGCCTTTTTAAGGTTTTCTGGCATCTTCTTAGGTCAACAGTCTATGAAACACTTCTCTCACAGATTTTACCAGCATTATGGCTAGATTCCTGGGGATTTTGGGAGTCAATTAATTTGGTTACTAAGCCTTGTTCTATCTTAACCTGGTTAGTTTGCATTTCACTTTTTTGATTTGCATGATACTTGGATGATTTGTTGGTCTGTTTTTCACTTTTCTCTGGTACTTATCCCCACCAAATTGTAATCTTTCTATCACTGCTTTATGAGGACAGCTTCATGAAGTTATATAGTAACTCATCCTTCTATACTTATATTGTAGTTTCCTTCACTTCTTCAGCTTGTTTGACTAGATCTGTCCTTTTCCTTGTTCTCTTTCTTATCTACCTGAAGAAGTCCCTCTGTTCTTCTTTTAATTTTGCTGCCAGTTTATTTCCTAGCATTGATTTTGCCTCTCTGATCTCTATTGTTACCCTTGTTCATAACTTTGACGTACTGCTTTCTATTACTCCACACCCTTTGATTCTATTGAATGGCCTCTTTTTTTCTAACTTGTACCCCTTGACTGTTATAAAATTAATTAATATAGAGTTGTTGGACTGGTCTCTTCTTTTCCATGTTAACCTTCTTGACTGTTTATTAATTTTGCTGGACCAGGCTTAGAACATTTCAGCAGTAGTCTAGGGAGAAATGCTTGACACCACATAACAAGAAACACAAAATGACAAAATAGAAACGTCAAAAAATGGATGATGTATAAAATACAATTTACAAGTCAGAAGCCAGCACTGTTAAAAAAGAAGTGACAACACTCTCTGCAAAACATAACTAATGAAATGAAATTATTAAGGACATACAGAGAAAAATTAAAGAGTGAGGAAAATGAATCTGCACAGTCATATATTTTGCTAAATACAAGCAAATAATATGGGGGTGTTACAAGACAGTGAGACAGGAGGAGTAAGAGGGTAAATAAAGGCATGTAGGCCTTGTGAGATATTATGAAAGTAACTAGGTGATGTCAAAGGAGCAGGAATGGGATCAGGTGATGAAAGGGAGGAGTGCATCATGGGTAATTTGTTGCAATGGAACAGCAGAGTACAAATTGCAGCTGCCCAAAAGCAATGAGTTCAGTAAGTTCCAGCCATTGCAGAGCTGTAAGCATGACATGGTGATGAGTTGTAAAGGCATTTCCTGAAAGAATGCAGTTGATTTATTATAGCATTGCTCAAGGGATGAGAGTTCTGTGGAGTTTATTTGTAAAGATGAAGAGAGAGTTTATGGATTAAGTATGTTACATCAATTCTGACTCTGGAATATTTAGTCATAATGGTTTTTGGTTTATAGAGCAGGTACAGTTTGATTAGTAGTAATTGTGAATGACAATGTGTATCTCTAGTTTTAGGTGCTAATCTAGTGCAATATTCAGAAGTTTAATAAAACACATTGCTATTAGAAAGTAATTAACTTTAGTCTGTATTTTCATCTGTGAACAGCCTTCTTTATATTAAAATCAATGAAAGAGACTATCAGTTAAGTTTTCAGTGCACTTAGCACAAGTCCAGCTTGCGCTAAGTGCAATGTTCTAAAATGCCTACTAATTCCAACCGAGACTTGATGAATGAAATTTTCTTGAAGATCTTCGGTGAAATCAGAAATAAATGGACCAGAGAAGAATATCGTTAAGACATCAACATATTGTTAACTTTGGATGGCCTCTAATGAAGATGAGGTCACAAAAACAGTAAATAGAATAGGTCCAATTAGACTCTAGAAGGAACAACTAAAGGAAAAGTTGTAATATTGGCACATCTAACTGAGGCCTGCTATGCAGATAATTAGAGACCCATCCCACTGTAGACTCTCTTATCTATAACTGACCAGTTAGCATAGAAGAATACAATTCTTTAACATATCAAATGTTTTTGGCAGAATGAGAAATATCACTTTGAATATATGGCCTCGATGAAGGTTACCTGGTAAAAATTGATAAGGGTTAGTACAACCACTCTCTGCTGTGCTCCTGTTGTGTTTCACAAATGTTAGATGGAGGTGAGTGAACAGTAGCTGAAGAGAAATGATTATACCTTTGAGGATGAGACTCTGGCAATGATGGCAAATTATCACAATTTAGAACATTGAAATACACAGTTTAATTAGAATGGACACAGAAAATGCTATGGGATTGGAAACAAGCCTATTATACTATGAAGGAAGTAAGTCAACAGATGGTGATGATAGCTTTAATTTTTTTTTTTTTTGGGGGGGGGGGTAATGACCAAGCTGCTGGGGCTAATAGATTGTCAAAAAAGAGATGCCACAATGCATGAGTGAGGAAGATTGACAGGAATGGTAGGACAGATTGATGATGTGGCATACAAAAATTATTGACAAAATCATTTGGGATTCTCTAAAGGGGAAATCTGAGAGACTGGATGGAATGGATTTAACATTCCAAGTGTGACTAATTTATTGTCTCCATGCCAGAATACTTGTGAGCAGTTTGTTTAGTACTTCATAATAAGGATTTAGATTTTGTCCTTTTAAATGTAATGGGAGCCTTACATAGTACAATTAAGTGAAGTATTATTACAATATTTTATGGCTTTATTAAGATTTAAACAGTGCAATAGATTCCACTCATCTCATGAATGTATAACTGAAAACTGAAACTTCAAGGTTTTTCTAAGTGTTTCTAGAGATTGAATATTGCCTACCTATGGAATGCTGACAGATGAAGAAGAGAGTATCCAATACAAAATGTTTCTTTTCTTTTTTGAGATTTTATCTATCCTCATGTTAACTATATGAGCTAAATCATACAGGTACACAGGAGTGTGTTTGTGTCCTGAGCATCAGACCTAATGTATGATAGCCTTTTCTTATAGGTTCATAGGTGTTTACTAGGCTAATGACCACACGGGTCATTTTAAGCCTAGCCATTCATCCCAAATCTCTGACAAGTTCTGATACCCTTGATAAGTGTAAGCATGGGCCTGGGAGATGAACCATTTACAGGTTACCTGTGTCCATAGATGCCATAGACATAGATGCCAAACCAGGGATGAATTTCTGGTTTCCCATCCAGTTGTCCAAGTTGCACTTGAATTGGGTTAAGGGACTCTGCTTCACATGGTTGGGGAACCTGTTCCATAGTTGGAGTAGTCTCTGGGATAAATACCTATCTCTCCAGCAGGTCCTATTTGTATCACAGGCAAGGTTTAACTCTTTATAATTGGTAATTCTGGCACTGTTTGTTTTGTGGATATGCAGGAGGTCCATCAGAGTGAGGTCTGACAATGCCCTGTATGCCAGGCATAGATCTCCCCTCAAAAGCCTGTAGGAGACAGAATACAGGGATAGGGCCTTGAGGTGGTCTGCATAGGACATATTACTTATGCCCTGTATTCTTTTAGTGAGGAACCTCTGTGGACATTCCAGTTGTTGGATATGCCTGGTTAGATACATACCAAAGGGGCATTGTACTCATTGATAGATCTGATTAATGCCGAATACAGTGGAACAGTGACTTCCTTGGACTTAGATACCATACCTTTGTTTATAAGTTGAGCAGCATAGAATGATTTCCTTACCACTGTAGACATGTGATAATCAAAGGCTAGATTACTAACTATATGTGTCCCAAAGTCCGAGACTACTGGGTCAACTTTAAGGGGTGTGTTGTCATTATGATAGTTATTAGGGATAGATGACTTCTGAAAGCAGAGTCCCTTCTGACTCAGCACTTCTGTGGATCACTAGTGATATCTGCATTGCTTACTGTACTTATTTCCTTGTTTCACTTGAAAGAAAGTTACTGTTTGTCGTTTTTGCATTTAAGTTACCTGTAACACATTGCACTTAAGTTACCTGGCACTTGCTCACTAAAGCAATTTTATAAGTCAGCACTAAAAATTAAAAGCACTACACCCTCACTCCCCACTGGCCCTGGTTTTCAATTATTAAGGAATTCCCAATATTATTCTAGCATGTCCAAAGGTCAGTTGTCAATCTCCTCTCCGGTCCAGCTGGTGAATCTGGGAATCTTGAGGCAATGCTACAACTGCCTCATGTACACAGACAACCCTCTCCTCCACCCAACAAATTCCAACACATGTGAGAGATGCAACCATATAGCCAAACTGGAGGCTAAGCTCTCTCAACTCAGTACTGGCATAACCAGTCAGGAGGAGAAGGAAACCACACTCACTACAATTCCAGTCTCACATAGACCTACCATGACAGCAAACCAAACACATAATCACACAAAAACATACTTGGAGGCTCTAAATAAAGATCTGCCGAAGCAGCAGAGACCTTCAAAGCAGACACCCAAGCAGCCGCTACCCCAAAACAAAACACGTGCAACACATATCTCACAAAGCCAGTGTGCCAAACAGTCACAGCCCTTAAGATTAAACAACACACCTGATAGACTTGTAATAGGTGACTCTATCGTCAGGCACACTGACGTCCCGCTCACCAGGCTGAACAAGGAGAGGGTCACGGTGAGCAGCCTGTCAGGCGCTAGGATCCACCACATAACACAAGCACTCAGGTCACTCCAAGGCAAGTACAAATATGACTCAGTCATTGTCCATGCTGGTGTGAATGACCTGAGACGTACCTCCCTGGACTACATGAAAAGAGACATAAAGGAGCTCTCTGAGCATGTAGCCCAGGCCGGTATGACCCTGACCTTGAGTAGCATCTTACCCTCACCAAGAATGATGCCAAAATATGAAGACAAGATGATCAATTTCAACAATTGACTTAAGTACTGGTGTCATTCAAAGAGGATCCAATGCCTGTCAGCTTGGGATGATATGCTCGACAAGCCACGATGCTTCGCTAGGGACGGCTTGCACCTGTCACCCCTGGGCTTTCGGATATTGGCAAAGGCTCTTGCTACCCCCATAGTGCCTTTTTTAGGCAAGGCTCAAAAGACAAACCCACCTCCATAGGTATCACAAGGGATAAGAAACTAAGAGTAATGCTACTTAATGCCAGAAGTCTAAACCTCAAGATGCACGCACTCGAAACTCTCCTTAGCATGGAGAACATCGATATCTGTGCAGTAACAGAAACCTGGTTCAGGGCTCCTGAGAGCACCTCAGCACTACCAGGTTATCCTCATACCATGCTTTTCAGCCCCAAAACTTGGACCGAACCACAAAAGGAGGGGGAGTATCGATATTCATCAAAGATACCCACACCTCCAGGTTGGTGGCAAAGCACGAAGCATCAGAGACTATCCATGTGCAACTAACAGTGGGTAAAACTGCCTTCCAGTTTATAGCCTGCTACAGACCACTCTCCCAAACCCAGGAACCCCACTCGGCCTTCCTGAGAACACTGGAAAATATGAAGGTCTCTCCAAACACCATTATATTGGGCGACTTCAACTACCCAAACATAGACTGGGAGCATTACTCTAGCTCCAACACCCTAGCCCAAAGGTTCCTAGAATTTATAAACTCAAATGCTATGGAACAACTTGTTACCACTCCCACAAGAGGAGAAAACATACTGGCCTGATCATCACCAACATGGGGACTCGATGCTCCAGACCAGAAGTGTATCCCTCACTGGTAAGATCAGACCATAAACTAATTTCACTGGATATTCACATCCCGACCCCACCCCCTGCCCAGAAAACCACAGTGAAAAACATCTCTAAAGCAAATTTCACACTCCTCAAAACTGAGGTGGAATCCTTCAAAGCCCCCGGGCCTGTGGAAAATACGGCCCAGACCGCAGAATCCTTTATAAACGCATTCTATGAACACCTTCAGGAATGCATGGATCATGCGATCCCAAATAAAACCAAGACCCAGTCCTCCAAAGGCAGATGTCCTGTCTGGTGGACCCCAGCCATAAACAAACTATACGATAGAAGGAGGAGCTACTAAATGATAGAGCAAAATCCCAAAAATGGAAGGCATCACTGATCAGTATTAGCAAAAAACTACGGGCACACATAAAATTGTCTAAGGCCAGCTTCAAGAGAAAAATTGCACAGGACACTAAGGATAATCACAAGGCTTTCTTTAGTTATGTTAGGAACCTGGGTGGTAATTCCCAGATATGCTCAGAATTAGTCCAAAATGACAAAAAATACACCGAACCCACAGACATTGCCAACATCCTAGCTGAAAGGTTCAGCACAAACCCCCCCCCCCCAAAAGGGCAAATATCTATCCCAGCAGAGTGCTGCCCCCCTGACATCTCAGATGATCAGGTAAGAGCCGCCCACTCCAAAGCAAAAAACACAGCATCAATGGGAACAGATGGTGTCCCGGGCTGTGTCCTACATGAACTCCAAGAAGAGCTAAACCCAAACATAAAACTACTGTTCAATCTCAGCCTTACTACAGGATATGTGCCCAAAGAGTGGCGTACAGCAACAGTGGTCCCTCTCCATAAAGGTGGTGCCTCAACGGATCCTGGAAACTATCGCCCTATAAGCCTGACTAGCTTGGTCTGCAAAGCTATGGAAAGGATCATCATGGACCTCATAAATAAAGATATTGGGGTCCTACAAACACTGGATCCTACCCAGTTCAGCTTTGTTAAGGGCAGATCCTGCCTCTTAAACCTGGTTGATTTCTTTGAAACAGTCACCAAGGCCATTGACGAGGGGAAGGTGGTCCACACAGCCTGCCTGGACCTCGCAAAAGCCTTCGATACAATACCCCACTCGGGCATTATAGATAAGCTCACCAGCTTAAATATAAACCCCTATGTCACTAGATGGATTGCAAACTGGCTCAAGGACAGAACCCACATGGTTAGAATTGCTGGAGCCATGTCAGACTCCAAACCAGTTACAAGTGGTGTCCCACAAGGCTCAGTCCTGGGACCTCTCTTGTTCGGTATATATTTCTCGGAGGTACAGGCCAACACGGAAGGACTGTGGCTGACCAAGTTTGCAGATGACCTCAAACTAGGTGCCATATTCGACTCTCCAGCCGACACAAGCATCCTCCAAAAGGGCCTCATAGAAACAGACAACTGGTGCCAGAGCCATGGCCTCAAGCTAAATGCCAAAAAGTGTATAGTCATCCCCTTTGGCAAAAACAAAGTGCCTACAAATTACCACATAGGTGGTAATCCATTAAGTATGGAAGAAGTAATTAGGGACCTGGGGACCCAAGTTGATAGCAATCTCTCATTTGACAACCACGTGGCCAAAGTGGTTAGAAAAACATTTTATATAGCCCACCTAATCATGAAGGGATTCACATCTAGATCAGGGGAGGTCATCGTGCCTCTTTACTCATCCCTCATCAGGCCCATAATTGAGTACAATGCCCCTTTTGGGATGTACCTTACCAGACACCTGCAGCAACTGGAAAGACCCCAAAAGTACCTCACCAAGAGGATCAAAGGGCTCAAACAGATGCCATATGCTGCCCAGTTAAAGAAACTCTAGCTCTACTCAGTGGCATACCGCCTGTTCAGAGGCGATCTGTGCCTGACGTATAAAGCCATGTCCAACCTGGAATTAATGAACATGCTGCACCTCAGAAAATCCAAATCCCATCGAGCTATGCGCTCGAGAGACTTGAACCTCAGCACTGAAATAAATAGGACATGCTGGAGGGACAGATTCATAACCCAGAGGCTCCCTTCACTCTGGAATAAAATCCCAGTCCAGGTTAGGCAGAGTCCCTCATTGACTCTCTTAAAGAGGAATCTTGATGAGTGGATGGGAGATCGTAGGTTTACCCCGGGTATCACTTCTGTGTCACTGTTAGACAGAGGCACAGTATACTAACCTTGAAAAAGGGCATAGCAAAATACATTTAAAATGGGTGGCGAAAGCCAAACACATTGTGGCTAGGCTTATAAATGCCCTAGGGCAGATAGCCTAGTATGAACCTATGAACCTATGAACCTATGAAAGGGTACTATTATGCATTTATTGGTATTTAATTTTAGTCCATGGCTCTGACACCAGTTATTTGTCTGTGTCAGCCCCTCCTGAAGAACCAAACAAAATAACGAAGCTGGATACTGCTCAGTTCAGTTGAAAGAAGTTTAATTCCAACAAACAAACAGTACAAGATGAGCGCTTTCGGGCAATAGCCCTTCTTCAGATAAAAACTTTACTAATAAAACTTCTATTTAAATATATGTTTGACCAATCAGAATCAATAAAAAACCCGCCTTTTACTTAAGGTGGACTTAAGGGGGACAACATCATTCAAGCCTGGATCCCTATGTGCTGTTAACTCTAGTATCCATCTAGATTCGGCTAACTCAGTGTTTAATTTAATGTCACCCCCCCCTATTAGTCAACCTGCTATTGGTTTTCTGCGTTTGCTGGATTTTGGCAGAGCAACACCCTTTATTTTCTGGATCCCTCCTGAAGAACATTTGTGTCAGTGTGAGATTCAATGACAGCTCCTAATTTCTAAGATTAGTAACTCACTTTTTAATAATAAGATGGATCAGGATAAGGTGTCACAACATTATCATTAAAGGAATCAGTGTGTGTGTGTGTGTGTGTGTGTGTGTGTGTGTGTGTGTGTGTGTGTGTGTGTTCAGACATCAAGTGACAACCTAAACAAAAGATAGCATGTACACAGTATGCATACAATCAATTACAACACATTACCTCCACTTCTTGAGGAACTACTCTGTCATCAAAGCACTACAAATTACAAAAGCAAATCTTGCAGGAGTCCTTTTGCAGTCAGTCAGCTGACATCCTCAGTAAGTGCCATTTATTTACAGACACCAAAGCTGAAGTTTGTCAGCCATCTGCATTTGACGCCATTAGTTGTACAATCTGCTGAGCTTTGGAAATTACAAAAGAAGACTGTATTCATAGGGTCATAGGTAGGTACTAGGCTCTCAGCACAAGGGCCTAAGTAAGCCTAGAAAACAAGATTCCCTGGCTTATGTCACCCAAGAAAGTTAATTTCCTGTGCCCCTGTCGAGCAGAGCCACAAAAGTGATCCCCGGGGTGTATTTCCTATTTCCCATCCATTCATCAAGATTTTTCTTGAAGAGTGCTAATGAGGAACTTTGCTTGACATAGATGGGTAGCTTGTTCCAGGGTATAGGAAGTCTCTGGGACAGAAATCTATCCCTCCAGCATGTCCTGTTTATTATGGTGGCAAGGTTTAGGTCCCTAGAGCATGTAGCTTGGAGGGATTGGGATTTCTTTAGGTGTAGCATGTCCAACAGCTCTGGCTTTAACATAGCTTTATATGTTAGGCAGAGATCTTCTCAGAGTAGGCGATATGATACAGAGTAAAGATGGAGTTTTTTGAGATTGTCAGTGTAGGGCATCTGTTTGAGGCCAGTAATCCTCTTTGTGAGGTACTTCTGTGGCCTTTCCAGCTGCTGCAGATGTCTTGTGAGGTACATTCCAAAAGGGGCATTGTACTCTATAATGGGTCTAATGAGTGCCGAGTAGAGGGGAACAATGACCTCTTTTTTTCTGGATGAGAACTCTTTCGTGATGAAGCGTGCCACATAGAAGGATTTCAGACTATTGTGGTGATGTGATTATCAAAGGAGAGACTACTGTCCACCTGGGTCCCAATGTCTCTTATCACACATTCGGCGTTAAGTAGTCTGCCGTTTATTTGGTAGTTCATGGGTACAGAGTTTTTACCAAAGGGGATGATAATGCACTTTTTGGCATTGAGCTTGAGGCCATGCCTCTGACACCAGGCATCTGTCTCAATGAGGCCCTTCTGCAGGATGTCCGCATCATTTGGGGACTCGACTATGGCTCCTAGTTTGCAATCGTCTGTGAACTTCATTAGCCAGAGGCCTTCTGTGTTAGCCTGTACTTCAGAGAAGTAGATACCAAACAGGAGAGGTCCCAGGACTGAACTCTGTGGTACTCCACTTGTCACTGGTTTGAAGTCAGATTTGGAGTCTGCAACTTTTAGAGTGTGGGTTCTGTCAGGGAGCAAGTTGGCAACCCATCTTGTGACATAGGGATTTATACCTAGTTTAGTGAGTTTAGCTATAATTCCAGATGGTGTTGAAAGCCTTGGCGAGGTCAAGATAGGCTGTGTGAACCACCTTACTATCTTCTATGGCTTTGGTGACTGCCTCAAAGAAGTTGATCAGGTTCAAAAGGCATGATCTGCCTTTCACAAACCCGAACTGGGTGGGGTCCAGAGTTTGGAGGTTACCAATGTCTTTGTTTATGAGTTCCATGATGATGCGTTCCATGGCCTTGCAGACCAGGCTTGTCAGGCTAATAGAGCAATAGTTCCCAGGATCAGTGGTGGCTCCCCCCCCCTTGTGGAGTGGGATAACTGTTGCTGTGCACCATTCAGTGGGCACAAAGCCTGACATGAGACTATGATTGAACATGTTGTTTAGGTGGGGAGGCAGTTCGTTCTGAAGTTCATGTAAAACACAGCCTGGGATGTTGCCTGGATGCTGTATTTTTGGTTTTAGAGAGTGCAGCTTTTACTTGCAAAGATGTGATTACAAGGACTCTGCTTTCTTCCTGTATAGATATGGGCCCCTTAGGGGGTGAGAGGGGGGTAAAATTAGCACTGATCATATCTGCCAGGATGTTGGCAATATCAGCTGGTTCTGTAATTTTCGCGCTGTTGTGCTGTAACTCAGAGCAGATCTGGGTGTTGCCATTGAGATTCTGGACATAGCTATAGAATGCTTTGTGGTCACCCTTAGAATCAGTGGTGATTTTGTTTTTGTAGCTAGCTTTGGAGGATCTTATAAGGGATCTCAGCTTCTTACTGAGGCTGACCATGAGCTCCTCCACTCATGGGATTTTACTCCCTTTTGCAACAGTTTCTTCCTTCTGTTGTAGAGTTTGTTTATGGCAGAGGATCACCGGATTGGCTTCCTTTTTTTGGAGGATAGTGCCTTGGTTCTGTTTGGGATAGCACGATCCATGCAGTTGTGTAAGTGCTTATAGAGTGCATTTGTGTAGGATTCAGCAGTCCTAACTGTATTGTCCATCTGCATGGGTGTCATGAAGTTCGCCACTTCTGTCTTAAGAAGCATGAAGTTGGCTTTGGAGAAATTTTTTACTGTGGTTTCCTTAATGGTGGGTGGGGTGGGATGCGGATATCTAGGGTGATTAGTTTATGCTCAGATCTGACCAACGAGGAGTTGACTTTAGGTGTGGCACACCAGTCACTCATGTTGGTAATGACTAGGTCTAGGATATTGTTGTCCCTGGTGGGGGTGTGGATAAGTTGATCCAGGGCATTGGAATTTATGAATTCCAGAAAGCGTTGAGTGAAGGAGCTGGTACATAAGTAGTTTTCCCAGTTAATGGTGGGGTAGTTGAAATCACCCATTATTAGTGTGTTTGGTTGAACCCTAATATTTTCCAGTATATCAAGAAAAGAGGAGTGGGAATCCTGGGGCATGGTGGGGGATCTGTAGCAAACTACAATTTGGAGTGCAGTTTTGCCCAGAGTTAGTTGCACTTGGATAACCTCAGATGCATTATGCTGTGCAACTAGCCTGGAGGTGTGGATATTCTTAATGAATATGGATATGCCTCCGTCTTTGGTGTTCTGGTCCAGGTTAGTTGGCAGGAAAGTGTAGTATGAGTTATAGCCTGGTAATGCAGGGCTGCTCTCTAGAGCCTTGAACCAGGTCTCAGTCACTGCACAGATATCAATGTTCTCCATTTTAAGGAGTGCCTCGAATGAGTGCATTTTGAGATTTAGACTTCTAGCATTGAGCAGCATTACCCTCAAATTTTGCTTGCCTGTTCCTGTTACGGTGGTGAATTTGTCATTTGAACCTTGCCTAAAAAAGGCACTGTAGGGGTGCCAAGACCCTTAGCCAGTATCTGGAATCTCAGGGGCGACAGGTGCAGGCCATCTCTGGCAAAGCATCTTGGTCTGTCGACCATGTTGTCCCAGGCAGACAGATACTGGATCCCCTTAGAATGACACCAGAAGCTTAGCCAATTGTTGAAGTCAAGCATTTTGTCCTTGTACTGCGGTATCATTCTGGGCGATGGTAGGTTGCTACTCAGGGCTAGGATCATACCTGCCTGGGCTACAAGATTGGAGAGCTCTTCCTTGTCTCTTTTCATGCAGTCCAGGGAGGTACAGCTCAGGTTGTTCACACCAACATAGACAATGACAGTCATATTTGTACTTGTTGTGGAATGACCTGAGTGCATGGGTTACGTGGCAGATCCAGGCACCTGACAGGCAGCTGACAGTAACCTTTTCCTTGTTTAGCCTGGTGAGTGGGACATCAGTGTGCCTGACTATAGAGTCACCTATGACTAGTGTGTTGAGTTTGTTGTTTTGCCTTATGGGCTGTGGTTTATTGCCACACTGAGTCTGTGGGCTATGTGTCATTTGGGTTGTGTTGGGGGGTGGAGGTTGCTTGTGTTTCTGCTTTGGAGGTCTCTGTTGCTTGATGAGATTATTATTGAGAGCCTCTGCAAATGTGTTTATGTTTCTATGTGTGGATTTTGGTGGTGTAGGTTTAGTGGGACTATGTGAGGAGTGTGGTGTGGTACAAGTGTTTACCTTCTCCTCTTGACTGTCAAGTTCAGTCTTGGTTGGAGAGAGCTTTATCTCCAGTTTGGCTAGATAAGTGCATCTCTCACAGGTTGTGGCACTGGGTGGTAGGAGGAGAGGGTTGCCTGTGTACATGAGGCAATTGCTACATTGCGCCAAATTGCCCAAATCCATCAGATAGACAGGAGAGAATACTGGGTGCTGACCCTTGGACATGAACTACTTTCCTCTAGACAAGTGAGAAAAGTAAGTATAAGAGCTGTTTTTCTCTAAGCAAGTGAGGAAAATAAGTAAAAAACTGTTTTCCTCTAAGTTAAGAGGAAGGTTACTAGAAAGGTCATCCAGACTCTGCTACACTTTGCTGTGAAGGAAAGGTTAGTTTGCTTTTTATTTGCTGTATTTTGTATTACTTTATTGCCGTTTTATATCTTGAATACTGTAATTTGTTTTCTTTACCTTGTGTTTTACTTGTATTCTGCTTTTAACTGCATATTAAAACTTCAAGAGACTACAGCTCTGTCTCTTGCGAGTCAGGCAGAAATTTTTCCCCACCCTGTTACTATTGTGTTCTTATATACCACTGTCTTTCTAGTTGCCTGCCTCTTATGTTAATATGACCATATATCTCATTTCCTCTCTGCTTTCACTGGCTTCTGTGAGTAAGCACAAAAGTATCATTTTGTGAAATCACTTCCCTTCAACAATTTAAATTTAATGGCCATCCTACTGTATTCCATAGTACCAGAATACAAAAGTGACCACCCCAATCTATCTTGCTGTTTTAAAAATAGTGACTCTCCATTAAAACCTCACTTTTTAGACAGGTAAAACTTAAGTTACCTACTTTCACATTTAACTTCTCTAGTGCACACTGCAATGTTTAGGATAAACCATTTTTTTTCATCTTACCTTTAAGCATCCCTGTGACTAGCACTTGCTCTAATACCTACTGGAAAGCACTAGGAAACCTTAAACTGATACAAGCACTCAACTCTCCTTGTTAATAAGGACAAATTAATCATAGGCACTAAACAGCCTTTAATTGCAAAGTACCTTGCTAAGGTAAGGGAAAACAGCTCCTGTACATTACAAAAAAGCACCAAACCAGGCATGTCCAAGGGTCAGCTTCCGTTGATTTTTCCTGTCCACCTGGTGAATCTGGGCATATTGGGGCAATGCAGTAATTGCCTCATGTACACAGACAACCCTCTCCTTCTACCACCCAACACTACAACCTGTGACAGATGCACTTACATAGCCAAACTGGAAGCAAAGCTCTCTCCACCCAAGATTGTGCTAGACAGTCAAGAGGAGAAGGTTAACACTCGCACTACACCTCAAGCAACGCATAGCCCTTCTAAACCCACACCACCAACACCCACACATAGCAACACTAAATCCACATATGCGGAGGCCCATAACTGTAACCTGCCCAAGCAGCAAGGACCTCCGAAGTCGAAACGCAAACAATCACCAATCACAACCAAAGTGTCATATAGCTCACAACATCAGTGTGCCACCCAGCAACAGCCCCTAAGGCAAGACAACGTACCTAACACTTTAGTCATAGGTGACTCTATAGTCAGGCACACTGATGTCCCACTCACCAGGCTGAACAAGGAGATAATTACAGTCAGCTGCCTGTCGGGTGCCAGGATCAACATAACGCATGCACTCAAGTCACTCCACAAGAAGTACAAATATGACTCTGTCATTGTCCATGTTGGAGTGAATAACTTGAGACTTACCTCCCTGGACTACATGAAAAGAGACATGGAAGAGCTCTTGGATCATGTGGCCCAAGCAGGTATGACCCTAGCCCTGAGTAGCATCCTGCCTTTGCCCAGAATTATACCACAATATAAGGACAAAATGATTGACTTCAACAATTGGCTAAGCTTCTGGTGTCATTCAAAGGGGATGCAGTATCTGTCTGCCTGGGACAACATGATAGACAGACCCCGATGCTTTGCCAGAGATGGTCTGCACTTGTCGACCCAGGAATTCAGGTTACTGTTTAAGACTCTTACCACCCCTATAGTGCATATTTTAGGCAAAGTTCAAAGGACAAAACCACCACTGTAACAGGTACAAGCATGCAAAATCTGAAGGTAATGCTACTCAATGTTAGAAGTCTAAACCTCAAAATGCACTCTCTCAAGGCACTCCTAAAAGTGGAGAACATCGATATCTGTGTAGTAACTGAGACCTAGTTCAAGGCTCCAGAGAGCACCCCTGCAATACCAGGCTATAACTCTTACCACACTTTTCGGCCACCAAACCAAGATCAAAACACTAAAGATGGAGGAGTGTCCATATTCACCAAGGATATTCACACCACCAGGCTAGTTGCCCAGCACAATGCATCTGAAATTCTCCAGGTGCAACTAACACCAGGTAAGACTGGAATCCCAATTGTAGCTTGCTACAGATCCCCCACCATGCCCCAAGATTCTCACTACACCTTTCTAAACATACTGGAAAATATTAAGATACAACCAAACACATTGATACTGGGTGATATCAACTACCCTGCCATTAACTGGGAAAACTACTCATGTAGCAACACCTTTGCCCAACAGTTCTTGGAATTCATAAATTCCAATGCCCTGGATCAACTAACCCACAGTCCCACCAGGGGCTCCAATATCCTAGACCTGGTCATCACCAACATGGGAAATTGATGCTCTACACTTATGGTCACCACCTCATTGGTCATGTCAGACCATAAGATAATCACCCTTAACATCCACGTTCCACCTCCACCTCCCAGTAAGGAAACCTCCATAAAAAACTTCTCCAAAGCCAACTTCATGCTACACAAGTCAGTAGTGACAAACTTCATGACACCCATTCAGGTGGGAACTGAAAGTTCAACTGTTGAGTCCTACACTAAGGCACTGTACGAGCACATCCACTCATGCATGAATTGTGCCATCCCAAATAGAACCAAGATGCTCTTCTCCAAAAAAAGGAAGCCAATCTGGTGGTTCCCTGCCACAAACAAACTTTACAACAAAAGAAAGAAACTGTTGCAGAAAAGAGTAAAATCCCAGGATGCAAAAAACTTCCTTACCAGCCTAGGTAAGAAGTTGAGATCCCTCATAAAATCCTCCAAAGCTAGTTATGAAAATAAAATTTCCAAAGATTCTGACAACAACCACAAGGCATTCTATAACTATGTCAAGAATCTAAATGGCAATGCTCAGATCTGCTCTGAGCTACAACAGAATGGCATTAAATATACTGATCCCAAGAATATTGCCAATATCCTGGCAGAACGATTCAGTGCCAACTTCATCCCCCTCTCACCCCGTAAACGGCCCATCTCAATACTGGAAGATTGCCAAATTCCAGTAATAATGGCCACACAGGTAAAAAACACACTCTACAAAGCTAAGAATACAGTATCCATGGGACCAGATGACATCCCGGGCTGTGTACTACATGAACTACAAAATGAAATGGCACCTCACCTAAGTGTCATGTTTAATCATAGCCTCACCTCAGGCTTCATGCCCACTGAGTGGCACACAGCTACAGTTATCCCACTCCACAAGGGGCAATCCACCTTGGATCTTGGGAACTACCGCCCCATCAGTCTGACGAGCCTGATCTGCAAGGCCATGGAATGTATTATCATGGGACTTATAAACAAAGACATTGGCAACCTTCAAACACTGGACCCCACCCAGTTTGGGTTCGTGAAGGGACAATCTTGTCTCCTGAAACTGATTGACTTCTTTGAATCAGTCTCTAGAGCTGTGGACAAGGGTAAGGTGGCCCACACAGCCTATCTGGACCTTGCCAAGGCCTTTGACACCATCTCCCACTCTGGAAACATAGATAAACTTAGTAAGCTGGGCATTAATCCCTACATCACTCATTGGGTTGCAAACTGGCTCACTGACAGAACCCACACTGTAAAAGTAGCTGACTCCAAGTCCAGCTCCAGACAAGTGACAAGTGGAGTACCTCAGGGTTCAGTCCTGGGACCGCTCTTGTTTACATCTACTTCTCTGAAGTACAGGCCAACACTAAGGGACTCTGGCTAACAAAGTTCACAGATGACTGCAAACTGGAGCCATTATTGAATCCCCAAATGATGTGGATACTCTACAAAAGGGCCTTACAGAAACAGATGCTTGGTGCCAGAGCCATGGGCTCAAGCTCAATGCCAAGAAATGTATAGTTATCCCCTTTGGGAAAAAACATGTACCCGTGAATTACTACATAGGTGGCAGTACACTAAACACTGAAAGTGTGATAAGAAGCTTAGGGACACAGGTGGACAGTGGTCTCAACTTCGATAACCACCTCGCCACAACAGTCAGGAAATCCTTCTATGTGGCACACTTCATCACTAAGGGCTTTTCTTCCAGAAAAAAGGAGGTCATTGTTCCACTGTACTCATCCCTCATTAGACCCATTATAGAATACAATGCTCCATTTAGTATGTACCTCTCAAGACATGTGCAACAACTGGAAAGGCCACAGAAATACCTCACTAAAAGAATCACAGGCCTAAAGCAGATGCCCTATGCTGACTGCCTTAAAAACTCCAGCTATACCCTGTTGCATATCGTCTACTCAGAGGCGATCTCTGCTTAACATACAAGGCCATGTCAAACCCAGAGCTGTTGGACATGCTAAACTTAAAGAAATCCCAATCCCTCAGAGCCACACACTCCAGGGATCTAAACCTTGTCATCACAATAAACAAAACATGCTGGAGGGATAGGTTCCTGACCCAGAGACTCCCCAGTCTCTGGAACAGACTGCCCATACATGTCAAGCAAAGTGCCTCTTTGGCCCTCTTCAAAAGGAACCTTGACGACTGGATTGGAAAAAGGAAATTCACCCTGCTAGACAGGGGTCCAGGGAAGTAAATAGTGTGGGTATAAATAGCCAGGGTATTGTTATGGCTAGGCTTGTATAGGCCCTAGAGCTGATAGCCTAGTACCAACCTATGAACTTATGAACCTATTAAGTGCTGTAGTAATTTGTAGCTTATTTAGTGCTAACAAGTTCTGAACAAGTGCTGAGCATGAATAAGCAAATTCAAGTGCAAAAACTAAGAATCTGTACCTGGATCTTGTGGTAGATAGGCTACCTAGTGTTCACCACTCCCACTGATAAGCTAGAATGCTTCCCTACAACCAGAAAGGCTTGGGGGCTCAGAAGCTTACAAACAGTCCTGGATACAGCAAATCTGTATCTGGACAAGACTATGTACAGGAAAGGTGGGAAACAAGCACAAATGCACGTTTTTAAACCAGAAAGTTGAAAGAGATGGAAAACTGCCCAAACAGCCAATAAACTACAATTTCTGGGCCAGAAACCACTATTGTGGTAGATAGACTACCTATTGCTTACCACTCCCACTGATAAGCTAGAAGGCTTCCCTCCAACACAGAAAGGCTTGGGGGGCTCAGAAGCTTACAAGCATTCCTGGATACAGCAAATCTGTATCGGGACTAGACTAGTTACAGGAAAGGTGGGAAACAAGTGCAAATGTGGGCATTTAAACCAGAAGATTGAAAGAGATGGAAAAACTGCCCAGATGGCCAATAAACTACAATTTCTGGGCCAGAAACCACTCTTGTGGTAGATAGGCTACCTAGTGCTTACCACTCCCACTGATAAGCTAGAAGGCTTCTCTCCAACACAGAAAGGCTTGGGGGGCTCAGAAGCTTACAAACAGTCCTGGATACAGAAAATCTGTATCTGGACTAGACTAGTTACAGGAAAGGTGGGAAACAAGTGCAAATGTGGGCTTTTAAACCAGAAAAGGAAAGGCAGGAAACAAGCTTAAAAAAATTTTTGGAAAGTGGAAAGGGAGAAAGGAGAAACATAAGATAATTCAAAATTAAGGACCTAAGTAGCTTGCCCTTCACAACTGTTCTCTCTGTATTAGGTAGAATGAGCTAGTGACACCAAACTGGAATAGAGCTAGGACAGTGCTGAACAGATGGGACTGGTAGGAGTGTCTGAAGTCCAAATATGATCCCACTATACTCAGTTGAGTGAGCAAATGAGATAGACCCAGGAGGAGTGTTCAAACACAAATTTACAGGAGGGGCGGAGAATTCCAAAGCCACAAGATTAATACCACAACAAGAACAGGGAGGACGACGGGAAACTAACTGCAGAGACAGAGAGAGGCCACAGTATTCTATGAAACAATTAAATAGAAAAATAAATAACTACAGAGAGACACAGACCACAATATTCAATGAAGCAATTAAATAGACAGAAAAATAAAATGCAGTACAATCTTTAACACTGCAAGTTTATACTTAACTCAGCTAGTAATTGCAGTTGATTGTAGGTATGTAGCAGAAGCCAAACAACTCAGATTTTGAGCAGTAATAAATTTGAAGATATGTGACTAACACTTATAAAAACAGAGAAACCCTCTAGGCCAGTGGTTCCCAAACTTTTTTGAATCTCGGCTCCCTTGTTGAATCCAGGTTTTCCCAAGGCACCCCACCCCTCCCCATCAAATTCTAACAAGTATACTTTGCAAAATAGTAATTTTCTTTTTAATTAAAAGGGTTCATTATCTAACAATAAACAACACACGTATTTAAGATCACAAAAAATGTAATTGTAATTGAACAAATTAATAACACAGTTACCAAAGCCATAGATGAAGGGAAGGTAGTCCACACAGCCTACCTGGACCTCGCAAAAGCCTTCGACACAATACCTCACTCGGGCATCATAAATAAGCTCACCAGCTTAAATATCAACCCCTATGTCACAAGATGGGTTGCAAACTGGCTCAGGGACAGAACCCACATGGTCAGAATAGCAGGTGCCATGTCAGACTCTAAACCAGTTACAAGTGGTGTCCCACAAGGCTCAGTCTTGGGACCTCTCTTGTTCGGTATATATTTCTCCGAGGTACAGGCTAACACGGGTGGACTATGGCTGACCAAGTTCACAGATGACTGCAAACTGGGTGCTGTAATTGACTCTCCATATGACACAAGCATTCTCCAAAAGGGTCTCACAGAGACGGATAACTGGTGCCAGAGCCATGGCCTAAAGCTAAATGCCAAAAAGTGTATAGTCATCCCCTTTGGGAAAAACAAAGTGCCCACAAATTACCACATAGGTGGTAATCCATTAAGTACGGAAGAAGTAATTAGGAACTTGGGGACCCAAGTAGATAGCAATCTCTCCTTTGACAATCACGTTGCCAAAGTGGTTCGAAAGACCTTCTATATAGCCCACCTTATCATGAAAGGGTTCACATCTAGATCAAGAGAGGTCATTGTGGACCTCTACTCATTACTTATCAGGCCCATAATTGAGTACAATGCCCCGTTTGGGATGTACCTTACCCGACACCTTCAGCAACTGGAAAGACCCCAAAAGTATCTCACCAACAGGATCAAGGGGCTCAAACAGATGCTCTATGCAGTTCAGCTAAAGAAACTCCAGCTCTACTCTGTTGCGTACTGCCTACTCAGAGGCGATCTGTGTCTGACGTATAAAGCCATGTCCAACCCAGAATTAATGGATATGCTTCACCTCAGGAAATCCAAATCCCTTAGAGCTACACGCTCCAGGGACTTGAACCTCAGCACAGAAATAAATAGGGCATGCTGGAGGGACAGATTCATATCTCAGAGGCTCCCCTCACTCTGGAACAAAATCCCAATCCATGTTAGGCAGAGCCCCTCACTGACCCTCTTCAAGAGAAATCTTGACGAGTGGATGGGAGATCGTAAGTTTACCCCTGGGATCTCTTCTGTGTCCCTGCTTGACAGAGGTACAGTAAACTAACCTTAAAAGGGCTACCTTCTGTGACCTACTATGCAGAGGCACAGCCAACTAATCTAAAAGGGTGGTGAAAGCCAAACACACTCTGGCTAGGCTTATAAATGCCCTAGGTCAGATAGCCTAGTATCAACCTATGAACCTATGAACCTATAAGATCACAAAAAACATGCAATTGAACAAATTCAATTAATTATAATTAGTGGGATGGATGAGCCTGTTGATCACTGCATATTTTCTCAAATCTTGAAATCTAACTGGACACAGCCACTCTCATTTCCTTCTCCACATTGATTTTCACTCAATACTTTTTTAAATTTCAATGTTTTCTAAGGTAATAAACTAAATAAATAAATAACCAAATAAATAAGCAGAGAGTGACCTTTGTAAATGGCTTGTAGTATCAGTCTCTTAACTACGCCAAAGCCAAACAACAGTACCAGTATTGGAAACAGTGTTACATGTGACTGCCATTGCTAGTTGGCAACAAAGTCTTCCTCGTGTTGTTGATGCCCCCCTCCCCCAATGCAAAACAAAGACAACTGAAAACTTAACTACCGCAGCAATTCGCAATGACTAGCCCAAATGAAAACAACCACTGAGAGAGACCACAGTATTCTATGAAAAAATTAAATAGAAAAACAAATAACTACAGAGAGACACAGACTACAATATTCAATGAAACAATTAAATTGACAGAAAAATAAAATGCAGTACAATCTTTAACACTGCAAGTTTGTACTTAACTCAGATAGTAATGCAGTTGATTGTAGGTATGTAGCAGAAGCCAAACAACTCAGATACTGACCAGTAATACATTCAAATGTATGTGACTAACACTTATAAATACAGAGAAACCCCCTAAGCTAAAAGTTTAACACTGAATATGAATGTAGTGAAACACAATAGCCCCCACTTACTGCAGAGACAGAGAGAGACTACAGTATTCTATGAAACAATTAAATAGAAAAATAAATAACTACAGAAAGGCACAGACCACAATATTCAATAAAACAATTAAACAGACAGAAAAATAAAATGCAGTAGAATCTTTAACACTGCAAGTTTGTACTTAACTTAGCTAGTAATGCAGTTGATTGCAGGTATGTAGCAAAAGCCAAAGAACTCAGATATTGAGCAGTAATAAATTCAAAGATATGTGACTAACTCTTATAATACAGAGAAAGCCTCTAGGATAAGAGTTTAACACTGAATTTTAATGAAGTGAAACACAATAGCCCCCACTTACTGCAGAGACAGAGAGAGACCACAGCATTCTATGAAACAATTAAATAGAAAATAAACAACTACAGAGAGACACAGATCACAATATTCAATGAAACAATTAAATAGAAAAATAAAATGCAGTAGAATCTTTAACACTGCAAGTTTTTACTTAACTCAGCTAGTAATGCAGTTGATTGTAGGTATGTAGCAGAAGCCAAACAACTCAGATACTGACCAGTAATACATTCAAAGATATGTGACTAACACTTATAAATACAGAGAAACCCTCTAGGCTAAGAGTTTAACACTGAATATCAATGAAGGGAAACACAATATTCCCCACTTACTGCAGAGACAGAGAGAGACCACAGTATTCTATGAAACAAATTAAAACAATAAGTGAGAAGGTCACTGAAAAACCAATCAGTAAAAACAAAATGAAAACTCCAGCAATGCTATATCCCATGTGCCTCTGATACAAGAGGTTTGGAAGGTCACTCAGTGGAAGTTCTAGCTTTACTGAAGTTTTCATTTTGTTTTTAATGAAACAATTAAATAGAAAAATAAATAACTACAGAGAGACAAGGACCACAATATTCAATAAAACAATTAAATAGACAGAAAAATAAAATGCAGTACAATCTTTAACACTGCAAGTTTGTACTTAACTCAGCTAGTAATGCAGTTGATTGTAGGTATGTAGCAGAAGCCAAACAACTCAGATATTGAGCAGTAATAAATTCAAAGATATGTGACTAACACTTATAAATACAGAGAAACCCTCTAGGCTACGAGTTTAACACTGAATATCAATGAAGTGAAACAAAATAGTCCCCACTTACTGCAGAGACAGAGAGAGACCACAGTATTCTATAAAACAATTAAATAGAAAAATAAATAACTACAGAGAGACACAGACCACAATATTCAATAAAACAATGTAATAGACAGAAAAATAAAATGCAGTACAACCTTTAACACTGCATGTTTGTACTTAACTCAGCTAGTAATGCAGTTGATTGTAGGTATGTTGTAGAAGCCAAACAAACCATAGTTGTAATACACAATAGCACTTACTTCAAAACAGCTAAATTCTAATTAACAGTATAATAAAAAGGCAACTCCTTAGTCAAAACATAAAGATAACCATCATCCTGTCTCCTTTCCTTTATCATTTTCTGTTAGCCCCATTGCTACATCTACATAATAAATTAGCTCACAAACTTTGTACTAAAAATAAGAAAACCTTATCACCACACATCTTAGAAATAATTAGTGTCCAGCTTGAGAAAAACAATTGAAGGAGACATTCTGCTAACAACGCATTTTAGTGATGATGTAATTACTTCATAGTTTAACTTTAAGTGGGGATTTTTGCCACCATACTCCCTTAATCATTTATATTAACTCCATGCTGGTATATCCAGAACTACAATCACCACAATAAGTGCACAGTCAAGCATAGCATATGGCAAATGATGTTATAGTAGATGGAAAGTCACAATCTGATGGCAGGTCATCTAAATGAAGAAAGGATAAAAGGAATTGCTTTGCTTTGCATATAAGGGTGTCTACCCTTATAATGAAGCTCAGAATGCTTGAAAGAAATATAAGTGGCAAGTGCAATTACATGCAGGACAAGACACTGTTTTAAATGGTCATGTTAATGTGAAATAGAATATAGTCATATATAATTTTATTCTGATGAAATTTTGTATGAAATATGATGAAAACATTCAGTATGTTAAATTTTGATTTACTTTCTCAGGCCAAGTAGTTTTGACTTTTATTTTATTTTATATACAGTATCTATACATGGGCTGTTTTTCATGACTTATATACATCGTCTATTTTTCCTCTTTTGTTTTGTCTTTTTTATATTGATGTAAAGAGCTTTTTCTCTGGACCTCAGCTGAAAAGGTATTTACTTTTGCTGACCCAGATGGACTATTCTAGTAAATAAATAAATAAATAAATAAATAAATAATTTGTCTGCATAAGCTGTCTGCCATCTGCATTGCAAAATGTAGTCTTAGCTGCAGCCACAGGATTAGAAGTGTTTACCTTTACAGGATCCTTTGGTTCATAATGTTCTAGTATCTCCAGGTTAGCAAAAACAAATGTTTCTTCCTTCTCTATGCTGTGTGCTTCCTCCATCTGTACACTGAGCACCTAACATGCTTACATTACTTATCTTTTATTCATCTTTCAAGATTGATTACCTAGGAAAGAGCTGCTTTGTCCTCTGGTTTCTCCCCCACAACCATCATTTCTCATAAAATTTGAAGAATTTAAACCATTATCTTGCAAGTTAGTAATTTGGGCAGCCAATAACTCTGTTGTTATGCAAAAATACTTTTTTCAACCATATCATTATCAACATTTGTGAAATGTGAAACTACATGCTCAAGTCACAGTATATTTACCACCTTAGCAAACATTTACTTCCACAGTACCTTCTGACTACGCTCATGAAACGAGTAGGGGTTGCTATATTTATACTATTTATATTATATTCAGCACTATATATTTACATATATATGCTATTTACAATATTTACATTATTTGCAACCTCATATTCACATTATTACTTCATATGATACATGATAGGATACAGTTTTGAACAAAATACACACACTCCCCCCCCCCCCACACACCCATAAACTTAATACAATTTTACATCCAAATTTCAACAAACTCAAACATATCTTTATCCTTCTATTTCTCCATAGCCACCTCCTTTCTTTCTTTCAATATATCTTCATTCTCAGTATTTTTATTATATAGTAAACTTTCACATCTCCTTGTCCATAGCTTCCATATTGCAATAAAAAATATCCCATTTTTCAATTTCACTTTTCCTTTCCTTTCCATATTTGTAAAACAACATCATTTCCATGTTTATTTTTTTTTTCAGATTCATTCCATTTATACTCACTTTTAAACTTTCCCATGTAGACTTACTTTTTATACAGCTCAAACAATTCTAAATTTTCTCTGCACTGCATTATTTATACTGTATCTCTTCCAGCGCATTATATTTCATATTATTTTTAATAGGTCATTTGTCCAGCATTAACCTTCATGAAAAATCACTTGCTTCATAAAAAATTTCAAAGGTTTTCCTTCTTCCGCATATTGTTTTTCTGACATTTTTCCTTATATTTCCATGGATTCATTAAATAGCATTTATTTATTTGACATTTGACATTTGACATTTGATGACTGGGATAGTCTGACTGAGCAGAAGCCATTTTTCAGCAGAGACCCAGGGAGAAAGGCTCCACAGTAAAAATAAGCAAATAACATTGTACAACACGTTAGATACAGTATTTAGTATACATTAAAACAAGCTAGCAAATTATGATGAGCAATGAGTTCTGAGGATGAAGTAGCACAGATACCATGTGTAGTGCAGTATGGGACAATATTAAGCAAATTATATGTAACAGTAGAGTAAAGGTAAACTGCAATTAAGTACAGAGAGTTCAGAAGATGAGGTGCTGATAACATATGAAGTATAGTCTTAGACAATAATAAGCAGATTTTTGTAAAATTAGAGTTAAGATAAACTGCACTAGATGCAAAGAGACTAGGGTTTGTTGTAGGTTGGATTCTAGGGTAATAGAATGCAGTTTAAAGTTACTTTCAGTAGTTGGGGAGGGGAAGAGATAAGGTGGTTGGTGAAGGAGAGTACGAAGAGTTTAGGCTGGATGACTGCAGTAGCAGGACCAGGTGCTGTTGAGGTATAATTTGAGTTTTCTTGAATTCAAAAGTGTGGGTTATATTTCTTATGGTCAATGGAAGCTTGCTCCAGGAAAGAGCAGGCCAGTAGCTGTAGAGATTTTGTCCAGCAGATTCTTTAGGCTCGTGAATCTTTAGAAGGTATTGGTCAGAGCTTCAGAGAGATGGAGGGGGCTTGTAGAGAGACGCAAGTGAGGAGTTACTAGGGCAGGAGGAGGTCTTATTCAGAACAGAATGAATAACAAGTAGTTGAGTAAATAAGAGTTGGCTTGGAAACTCTAGTCAGCTGAATATCTGGAGAACCTATCAGTGGTGTGATCTGGAAGGGAGGTTGGCAGCAAATCTAGCAGTTTTGTTGTAGGTGGTTTCAAGTTTAGAAAGTAGTGAGATTTGAAGGTTGGTTAGGATTTGGGAGCTGTAGAAGATATTGGGAAGAAGGTAGGCTTGGGCCAGTGAGATCTGAGAACTGGGTGTGAAGAACCTTATGTTTCTGTACAATAGAATGAGCTTTTGATTGTTTTTCCTGATATTGTTGAGTATGTGTAGGTCAAATTTAAGTTGGTCATATATTATTGCTCCCAGAAACTTGTTGTGGGTATCCTGTGTTATAGAAGTGTTGTTTAGGGAGGAAATGGTAAATGTAGATTTAACATAGTGACAAGATTTAGGGAGGAAGAGAAGAAGTTTGGTCTTTTTAGAATTTAGTATAAGCTAGTGGTTAGTAAGCCAGGTTTCAGTGAGTTTAAAAGATGTTTGAGTAAGGGTTAGCAGATCAGAGGGGTTGTCAGCAACTGAGATGATTGCTGAATCATCTGCATACTGTATGAGGGAGGACTGAGGTGTGCGGAGTTGGCTAGTGAATATGTTAAAAAGGAGGTGACCTAAGACAGAGGCTTTGAGAACTCCCATTTTGAAGGGGAGAAAAGGAAATAGAGCAGACAGCCATTTAACAGACTGTTGTCTGTCTGAGAGATAGCTGTTGAACCAGGAGATAGTTGCAGGAGAGAGGGTAAGTTGGGAGAGTTTACAGAGAAGAATGGGGTGTGAGATAGTGTCAAAGGATTTAGAAAGATATAAAAAGGCAGAACACTAGCATATTATTGTCTCTTGCTTGGGAGATGATATTAGTGAAATATAGAAGTGCAGTAGTGGTGCTGTGGTGGGAGCACAATCTGTGTTGAGTAGGGGGTGATCAGATTTTCTTGAGTGAGGTAAGCAGTGATTTGTTTGTGCATGCAGTGCTCAAGAATTTTGAAGAGGGGAGAGAGTATGGCAATGGGCTGATAGCTGGAGAGCTCAACAGAATTACTACCTTTATGGATGGGTATGGTGTGATTTTTTTTTCCAGAGATTGGGGATAACTGGATATGCTATGGAGTTAGCAGTAGCCTTTAGAAAGAGGGATGACAGGTTGTCAGCAGAAGGGGAGCAGGGTTTAAGGTTTAAGTTTAAGAAGAGGTTTTGTAATAAAACTGGTTGGAACAGGATTTAGAGAGAAAGGGCTATTTAGTTGTAGGGGGGATGATGGATGTGTGGGCCTGGATGGGTGGGAGTTTTGCATAAGTTTGTTGATGGTATCTATGAAGTAAGTGTTGAATATGGATGTGGTTTCTAGGGGAAAGTGACTGAGGCAGGGTTTTGGGTTGAGGGGTTTCCTGGGTAGAGAATTTGATTAATGGTGTTCCAGAATTTTGTAGGATTTTTGGGTTGTGCAGATTGGGGTGTGAGGTAGAAGTTCCTTTTGTCAATGTTTATGCATTTTTTTTGGTTAGGTTACAGAGTTCCCTGTACTTTTCCTAGTGTGTGGGAGATTTGGTCTTGGTCCAGAGTTTCTGGGCTAAGTCTCTGATTTGTATCAGAGAGTGAGTTGAATTGGTGAGCCAGGAGGAACAGAGAGATTTGACTCTAATGGTGTGGACAGGGGGGAGGGAGTCCAGTCTATTTAGAAAGATGGAGTTGAAGTAGAGAACAGCTTCGTTAAGAGGTAGAGACATGAGGAAGGACCAGTTAATGACTGAGAGAGAATTGTTGAGTGTGTTGGGGTTAAAGTTAGTTAGCTTGTGACAGTCTCTAAATTTATTAGGTCTGGTGGGGTGAGGTTAGGTGAGTATCTTAGGAGATGCACGGGGGAGTGGTCGCTGATGGAATCAGGGAGGGATATGGGGTGAAGATAGAGGTTAGGTCTGGATACAAGAATCCAGTCAAGTAGAGATTTTGAATTAGTTGGTATATGAAGAAAGGTAGGAGTAGAGATGAGCTATGTATAGCCAAATAACTTAATGCTGGTGGTAGGGAATTAGAGGAGAGGAGAAGCCAGTTGATATTAACATCTCCCAGTATTATGATTTTATTAGCTATGTTTTTAGACATCCAGTAGAGAATCTATTCTAGTAATGGTATGTTATCCCCAGAAGGTATGTAGATGGCAGCTATGGTGAGAATTTTGTGATTGTTGAGTTTGCAATTTGCAGTCATGAGTTCAGCTGGGTGGGGGTGGGGGTTGGTTAGTGGGGTTAAGGTTAGGAGGTCACCGTATATTATGGCAATGCCTACACCTTTTGTGTCAGCTCTATCGAGGAGTAGTTAGTGAATTTCTGTCCCCTGGTTATAATGTAACTATCAGCTTCAGCCATGTTTCAGATAAAGCTACAATGTTGGGGGAGTGTTGGGCTATCCAGGAGTGGAATTTAGTTATTTTGTTAAGAATGCTGTGAAGGTTGATAGAGTAGAAAGAGAGATGCTTGGAACTTGAGTTAAGAAGGTGTAGGTTGAGTTGTGTAGAAGTAGTAGCAGTGGTAGAGTTAGAGTGAGGGCGGGATTACGGTTCTCTATTTCTCTATTATATTTTATTGCATTCTCTATTATATTTTATCGCATCCCTTCCATTTAATATAACAATTCTCATTTCTATTTTCCATAACTTTATTTTATTCATGTATTATTTCCCTGTTTTTTTTTCCATACTGGCTTATATCTCATAGTCAGCATTTCTCCCAGCATATTTTATGTTTCACATACTTTTAAATTATCCAGAACAAATGCATATATGCTAAGTATATAATTGCGTTTTCCAAATTCAGTACTCCTTTTTAGTATCTATTATGCCCCCTTCTAACAGGATTTAATCTTGTCCCCAAAGAAAACTGAAAAATCCATTATGTCTTTTACCCTAATACTCAGAAAGATATAAAGTCCTCCCTAATATACTAATTTCCCTAGCACACAGGCATATACAGATACTTTTTGTATAATTTCAGAGTAAAACCTTTCTACCATACAGTCAGTTTCCTTACTTCTGTGGTGTATTCAATGGACTGTGTTGTCTTGCCTTAGCTAGTGCTCTTTGGGGGCGGGGGAAAGTGCATGACGCAAGGGCGTGAGACAGGAAGTTGTTGTGTACTGTATGTATGTTGGCCGGTCAATAAAGTTTGGAGTTGGTACCAACTGCACGCAGTTGTCCCGCGTCTTCTTTCTTTGGTAAAAGAATACGACATGGTGTCAGAAGTGCTGTGTGGCAGTGCCTGGGCGTGCTGACCTTTTGCTGAAGACCATACGAGTGGCCAAGTGACGTGGAGAGCGGACATGTCGGACGACGAGAATGGTCGGCAGCCACGTGCTAGAATCAACATGGCAGCAAGTGCTCCCAATGCTACATTCAGTATTCAGCCGCCAGAGCCCTTTGACTTCTCCAAACCCCACGAATGGACACGATGGATTCGCCGGTTTGAACGGTTCTGGCAGGCCAGTAATCTATCTTCCAACCCAGAGGGAACCAGGTGAACACCCTGATATACTGTATGGGCGAGGCCTACGATGTCTTGAGAGGCCTTAAGCTAACCGAGGCAGAGCATCAGGAGTATGCCAAAGTGAAGGAGGGTTTTGAAAGATTTTTTATTGTCAAAAAGAACATTGTTTATGAACGTGCACGATTTAACATGCGAAAACAAGAACTGAACGAGACTGTTGATGGTTTTGTTACTGCCCTGCATGCTTTAGCCGAACATTGCAGTTATGGGACGCTGCACGACGAGCTTATAAGGGATAGAATTGTTGTGGGCTTAGCGGACACCAGATTGTCCGAGCGGATGCAGATGGAGAAAGAGTTGGACTTAGAGAGAGCTGTAAATATGGCCAGACAGTCGGAGGAGGTCAAGAAGCAGCAAACGGCCTTGCGGTGTGACAGTACCGCCCTGCAGTATAACGTGAATGCTGTGCAGACACCACTGGACACCCGGCGCAGGCCAGAGGCCTCGAAAAGTTGGGGTAAGCCTTTGGCACCGATTTTTCAGCGCCAGATGCAAAAGGGTAAAGACGCCCCGAACTCGCAGTGTTACAGGTGTGGGGGGCCATTTCACCATAGACTCCTATGCCCGGCGATTGCTGCAAGATGTCGCTCGTGTGGGAAGAAGGGCCACTACCAGCGGGTCTGCCGACAGTTCAAGGCGGTGCAGAGTATTGAGGAAGACGAGGAGCGGGTGGCGTGAAGAACAGGGGTTCTTCCTTGGTTCTGTCTCCTCCGGGAACCATTCCTGGATTGTGGAGGTGAAAATACAGGGCACACCTATGACTTTCAAGCTTGACACGGGGGCGGATGTTACTGTTATCTCCAAGTCAGACCTGCACAACGTGTTCAGTGGAAAGAATGCTCCTGTACTCCAGCAGCCGGAGAAACCCTTGTTGGGTCCGGGAGGGATGCCACTGGAGGTTACAGGATCCTTGGAGCTTCAGCTTGGCTATGGACAAAGACAGACCTGTGAGAAAGTGTACGTTGTAAAGGACTACGCATGCCGCTTTTAGGCCTTCCTGCTATTTTGGGGCTGGGCCTCCTGAAGCGTGTTGATGCTATCACCATGGAGTCTTTGAAGACCTCATACCCGGACTTATGCTCTGGGTTGGGGGTAGTGCAGCGAAAGTACCACATAAAGCTTCAGCCAAAGGCGGTGCCATACTCTCTGAAGACTCCCAGGAGGATACCACTGCCATTGATGGGGAAAGTGAAAGAGGAGTTAATGAGGATGGAGGCGCTGGGTGTCGTTACCAGAATGGAAGAACCTACTGATTGGTGTGCAGGCATGGTGGTAGTCCCAAAGAAAGACAGTAACAGACTGAGACTATGTGTAGACTACACTAAGCTAAATGAATACGTATGCAGGAAAGGTTCGTGCTGCCCTCGGTTGAGCAGAGTCTTGGGATGCTCGCTGGGGCGAAGGTGTTTAGCAAACTGGATGCAAATATGGGATTTTGGCAAATTCCTTTGTCAGAGGAGTCGGCCGCGCTTACCACATTTATAACCCCTTTTGGGCGTTTCCGTTTCAATCGCCTTCCTTTTGGCATTAACTCTGCACCCGAACACTTTCAACGCATGATGGCAGAGGTCATTGAAGGCTTAGAGGGTGTGATTTGTCACATGGACGATGTGTTGGTCTGGGGGCGTTGCCAGGAGGAGCATGATGCCCGGCTTCACGCAGTATTAAAGAGACTGGAAGAAGCAGGTATTACGTTGAATGTAGGGAAATGTGACCTGTCGAGGGGCACAGTGACTTTCTTGGGCCATGTCATTACGAATGCTGGTATAAGCCCGGACCCAAGGAGGACCGCGTCCATCACGGAGATGGCGGCACCTGCTACAGTAGGGGAACTTAGGAGTTTCCTGGGCATGGTGAATCAGGTGGGGAAGTTCATCCCTCATTTGGCTGAGAGGGACAGAGCTTTGAGAGACTTATTATCAAAAAGGAACAGCTGGTACTGGGGTGGGGACCAGGAAAAGGCATTCAAGGACTTAAAAGAGGCAATCACCTCACCTCCAGTTTTGGCTGTGTATGACCGGAGAGGGATCTGAAGGTTTCAGCGGATGCTTCTTCCTTTGGGTTAGGGAGTGTGTTGCAGCAACAATGGGAGGACGGCTGGAGACCCGTAGCATATGCATCAAGGTCACTCTCACCCACAGAGCAACGATACGCAGGTTGAGAAAGAGGCCCTAGCGTCTACCTGGGCATGTGAACGCTTCGAGATTACCTATTAGGCAAATCGTTCTGTCTAGAGACTGACCATAAACCCCTGGTTTCATTGCTGGGAGGTCAAGCGCTGGATCTTCTACGCCCAGAATCCAACGCTTTAGGATGAGATTGATGCAGTTCTCATACACGGTGCAGTACGCTCCAGGGAAATCACTGTGGGTGGCAGATGCCCTGTCACGTTCTCCACTTAAAACCAAGCTAACCCCGGAGGAAACGGAGTTAATGGAGGACACGGATATTTACGTGAACAGTATTGTGGAAAACATGCAGGTGAAGCCATCTTTCCTCCAAACACTACGGGAGCAGTTGAAAGCGGACAGTGTGTGTGCGCGGGTCATGGACTTGTGCAGCCAGGGGTGGCCGCTGTATGCGAACCAGGAACCCTTACTGAAGAGCTACTGGCCAGATCGGTCCACACTAACAGTGAAAGATGGGTTGCTTTTAAAAGATTCGCGCCTTGTTATCCCCTCTGCCATGCGTAATGAGGTGTTGTTGAAATTACATGAGGGACATCAAGGCATCGTGAAGTGCAAAGCTAGAGCCTGTCAGACCGTCTGGTGGCTGGTCATTAGCCAGCAGATAAATGAGATGGTTTTAAGATGCAGGACGTGCATCTCAGAGAGAAGGAATCCTCCTGAGCCCCTCATCCCAACAGAATGTCCGGACCGACCATGGCAAAGAGTGGGGCGGATTTATTTGAATTAAAGGTCACACTTACCTCCTTGCTGTGGACTACTTATCCAGGTTTCTGGAGATCGCATTGTTGAAACATAGCACATCCAACGAGGTCATCACCCACCTAAAATCTTTCTTCGCTCGCCATGGTATCCCAGAGGTACTGGTGTCTGATAATGGACCTCAGTTTTCAGGGCAGTCTTTTGCGGCCTTTGCAACCGCTTATGGCTTCGAGCATGTCACTAGCAGCCCCAGGTTCCCGCAGAGTAATGGGGAGGCAGAACGTGCGGTGCAGACGGTGAAGAACCTGTTTAAAAAAAGTGCTGACCCGTACATGGCTCTTTTGGCGTACAGGACAACGCCACTGCAGAATGGTTATAGCCCCGTGGAACTTCTTATGGGACGACGGTTGCGGACCTCTCTTCCGATTCATCCTTCGCAGTTGGACCCTGTGCAGCCGGACTGGAGAAGGCTCATGGGGAAAGAGGGGGAGAAGAGGGTGTATAATGGCGAAAACTACAATAGACGCCATCGGGCGAGGCCGCTGGGGGATGTGTTGCCCGGTGACCAGGTGTGGGTGACAGATATGAAGACCCCAGGTACTGTAGAGCAAAAACATCACTCGCCGAGGTCCTTCAAGGTGGATGTGCCCCAAGGGACTGTGCGGCGAAACCGTGTGCATCTGATCCCCCTATCTGAGCCTGACTGTGAATCAAACCCTGAGTGTCCAGAAAGTGTGCTAAGTCAGACCAATGAGGCCTTGCCATTTTGCAATGGTCCTCCCCCGGAAGCCCGGGCACACAGTGATGTTGTGAGGACCAGATCAGGAAGAGTTATTAACAAGCCGGACCGTTTGGATCTGTGAAGATCAGTGTATAAATAACAATGTCATTTGGGGTTTATAGTAATCTGAATGTGGCTAAGTGAGCATTTGGTGTCAATGTACCAAGTTCGTAGTGAAGTGGGAGAAATTGGAGAGACCTGGGTTTGTGTTAAGTGAAAGGGGGCCTTTTTGGAAAGGGAGATGTGGTGTATTCAATGGACTGTGTTGTCTTGCCTTAGCTAGTGCTCTTTGGGGGCGGGGGAAAGTGCATGACGCAAGGGCGTGAGACAGGAAGTTGTTGTGTACTGTATGTATGTTGGCCGGTCAATAAAGTTTGGAGTTGGTACCAACTGCACGCAGTTGTCCCGCGTCTTCTTTCTTTGGTAAAAGAATACGACAACTTCTTCCAATTGTTCTTTCCACTCTTTCATTAGTCTTTTGTATTCATAAGATCTTACTCCTTATATTTATTTTCAGTTACAATATATTCCATTTATTTTTCTTATTACACCAAATCATTTACCTTTAGTTCAATGTGACTACAGTTCTAAATAAAAAAAACAGATGCAAAGCATGAAGTGCAATAAACAAGCAAAGGACTAAAAAGATAACCACTTGCAAAAAACAAATGGTGAAAACCCCCAAACTTTTTTTAGCACTTTTGTTCTTTTAATTTGAAACAAACCTCATCAGAAAAAAAAACATAAAGGAATGAATGAATGACCATATAAATATGCATATCAAATAACATAAATATTCACATCACAACTCAGCATTATCATTATTGTAAAACTGAACTCCAAAGCAACATTTCATAAAAATGGTGACAGATCATTATACGACATACCTTAAAAACTTGAGAGGCTACAATATTTGCAACTTAAAAAAAAATCATATGTTGATAGTCTCATTTAGACTGGCGATTTATCTGATGCTAATGATTATTGATATTTGACTTCCTTGGCTTCAGGTATTGAATTAATATCTCCTGAAAATGAAATAACTTTCAAATGATCAATAATAAAGAAAACATTTTTTTTTAATTTGTGCATATCAAAGAATGTTTAGCTAATGCATTGTTTACTTCTTTGTTCCTTATGGCTAACTTGTGTAACCATATTCTGTGTGAAATCTTTCTAGTAGTTTTACCTACTTAAAGAACATCACAGGAACAACAGGTAGTGAGGTAAACAACGCATTCAGTGTTGCAGTCCTATCTCTAAGTACTGATGATTTCCTTGTTTATATGCTTAAGATCAATATTACGTCTAACATTTCACACATATAATTATTGCATTGTAATCCCACATTAAGTTACTGGTTTTATTACTGCTAATCTCCATCTCTCAAATACTATCTCTGCTTCACTTCCAACATACTCTCGACTCTTCAGTCAGCTCTCATGCTCCCTTCCTTCACTCTAACATTTTCGTTTGAAACATTGGACAATGTTTCACAGGTACAGACTCTCTGTGGTCTTTATTACCAGAATCGCTTTTTGTTTCTTAGCTCACTTTTTGTTGGACAGACTTTTGTATGTTCTTCTTAACATGTATTTCATCAAAAAATGGTTTTGTCCTTCCAGGGAAGAATACTTTGAAGAACTGGGTACAGTAGTTTGAATCTCACACCTGCGTCTCAACATTTCCTGAATACTGTAATAAATTTACTTCTCTTCTGCACACTGTACAATGAGTAATCATTCTCCACAAACACTCTGCTGTCTTCCACTTTAAGTACTTTGTCCTTCTGCCACAGTAATGAGAGGATATATGTATGTCTTCTAAATATGCAACAAAATCTAGAAGATTTAGATTTTTGCTTGGAAATGTTTATGTAGATATTTTTATACACCAAGTAGACTCCAAAGAATTTTTCCTCAAGTAGACAGCAAATGTTGGAGGTGTAACAGGGAAGAAAGATATACTTGGGAACATATTTTCTGGGAGTATGGTGGGTTGGCAGACTTTAAGGATTCCCTGCGCACTGTTGGAGATGCTGGGTGGGCAGATTGGTGTGACGAAGGAGATGATTTTTCTGAGCTGTGATGAAGGAAATTATTTTTCTGAGCTGTGATACAGAACTGGAATTGACTAGACATGGTAAGGCCTTGTTGTGTCTAATTATGGTGGCTGCCAAAAAAGCAATTACTAGAAAATGGAAATCAGAATCTAAACCAACTACATTAGAAGTAGTGAATATAGTAACAGAGATAAAACAACTTGAATTGAGATATTTAGAAGAGGGTTGGAGCAAACTACATAGGAAACAATGAGAAGTGTGGGAACAATACATACAGGGGAGTAATGAGGTTTAATAGAAGGCAGGACTTAAGTGGGCTATGTAATGTTTGACTGAAAATGATTGGGTAGATTATAAGTGATGTATAATGTTTGCAACTGGGAGTGTGTCAGTATGGTTTGCGATGTAAACTTGCATCTAGGATTGTGTCAATGTGTTTTTTTTTATTTATTTATATAAATGTATGATTGCTTATATCATAAGTCGTGGTTTAATAAAGATGTTTCTTGTTTAAAAAGGGTGCAGAAATTGAATAATGTATGTAATGTTGCTTAAGTTATTTGATATACAGCAATATATATGAAGTGTAATGTTTGTTAATGTTAATTTGTTAATACAGTTTGATTACTTTTGTATAAATATAAATTTGCCTATATCACAAGTGATAATTCAATAAAGGTGTTTTAAAAGCATTATATCCAACATTACTAAATTAATAAGAACTGCAATCAAGACAAGGATAAGTGCCAAATGGATCAAGACTGCAAGAAGGGACCGCTCTGTTAATCTTCTCCATAAAGTTCTTAATTTTACAGATTATTTTATAAATAAACTGCAGACAGGGACCTGCAACATCATATAACTCTTTGTTACCCATAATCATTTTCCAGTTGTCCACTAAAAATAGTCCTAATGTTGGCCATGTTCAAACTGATTGACAGAAGGAAAGCCATGTGTTGTGAAGGTTTGTTTGAATTAAAAATTCAAAGTGTATAACCACATATAAGGATCTGAGAGAACTTCGATGCTCTAAGTGCTTCTACCTCAGAAATAATTTTGTCAAATTTCTCTTTCATATACCCTCAAAATAAAAACATGTTCCTAAGTGTAAATGTTCCATGCTTAAAATCAGTATCATCACTGATTAGTCTAATGAGCCTAATAATCTGACCATGAATGATGTTATATTTCATAAAAGTTGGATGTTGACTAGCACTGTACAAGTAGTTCACAAATATTTCTTTCTTGTCAATATTACTGTGAAAACACCAATTTGATTTATCTATGGGAATTTTTAAATCCAAATAGGTGACTGTCTCACCGCGACCACTAATATAAAAAGAAAGAAAACAGTTTCTACTGTTAATATTCTGTAAAAAAAGTCTAAAAATCCTTTACATCACTGTTCCAAATGAAGAAGAAGTCATCAATATAACACTTGTAAAAAGATACATATCAGAAAAATAAATTTTTTATAAGAAAATCATGCTTCTATCAACTTAAAATTAAATTGGTGAAGGCAGATAAGATTCAAGCACCCATTGTTACCCCTTTCAATTGATGAAAAAGGACATTACTAAAAATGAAGAAATTGTTGTATAAAATAATTTCAAGTAACAATGAAATGTTGTTTATTAAAATATTTTTAAATTTAGAGAAAGTGCAGAGATAATTTCTAACACAAATGACACCATCTTATATAATAGATGTATATAGAGCTTGAACATTGTAACTAAAAAAGTTTCAGTACCTAAGAATTTATAATTCTTTAATTGGTCCAAACAAACACACAAATCTTTTAAATACAAATTAGTACTTTGAATAATAGGGTTAAGTAAACAATTGAAATAAACAGAAATAGACTCACCCCCGGATTCATGAAGCTCGGCGCAAGGCCGGTGTAAGGCCTGCGCCGGCTGTGCGGTGTATATATGGTGCAGTAGCACCATATGCATATTAATGAAGGTGCGCTGCCACCACATGTGCATAGGACACGTGCGCGAGTGCATGGGGCGTTACTAAGCTGCGCCTGGAGGCGTGTCAATGTCAGCTGTCGATGAGCAACCTAAACTGCTGAATATTATAGTCTGCCTGCAATAGTAATCACACCTATCAGTGTCCGTGGATAATGAAACGTATGCAAAGCATGCAAGACAGTTCCCGGCCACACAAAATGGAGAACCAAACAGAAATGCACGCAACACAATATGAGTTTCCGTCCATGGAACAAATGGTATTTAAAATCATGTGTCCGTAATGTACTGCACTGTAAGTAGTTATACCCAGTGGAAGTGAAGCGCATCATGTCATCACGCCGCCAATACACATGTCTAGCCCCATGGGCAGGGTCACCAGCAGTCCCACAGTGGTAGTGATAGTACACAGCTGGGCAGTTGTCGCTATATAACAACCATAAAGAAACCTGACAGTCCAAATTGTATACCAAACACACACAAACATATGTATATTAAAATGTGCTATACACATGAGCAGGAACGTAACCGGCACATACACATAGGATGCTATATGCAGAACGGGGATATCCAAAAGCAGAACCCATGCATGCAAATGCAATACGCAACAACCCCTGTATAGCACATAACCTGCACCCATGTCTGAATGTCCAACAAATCCAGCTACCAGCCTTGCGCAGCCGTACACCTACACATAGCGAGTATTCCCCATATGTAGTAGGAAGTATCGTCCTAGGCAGTGTCAGGATTGCAAATATGTATCCCACGTTTGTAAACATCCCATCACAGTTACGTAAATCCAAATGCCCGCATGTTCATGTTTCGGCAAAATGTGTGTACATCCCGCGTGGGATAAGTAACCTGTTGAAACCTCAGAGTTGTTTACACACCACGGTGTCTAGTACTGTACACATCTGGACAAAACATGTATGTGTAGTCACGGTACTGTTCAGTTTCTAGACAGACATGCAAAACATACTACGCAGGATGGAACAGCTGTCCACCATGCAGGTCTCCCCACTAGGGTTGCCACCTGTTCAGATGCCTAAGGTGGGACATCCATTGTAGAAATGTGAGAATTTGCAGGATAAAACATACCCCCGGCCAGTGCAAAGGACAGAATTACACTTGTATGCCAAGATAAAAGCTTATTTCATAGCATTTGAATAGCTTATGCTATCCCAAATAATAGTTATGTGTTCCAGATACAAAATACCTGTATCATGCAACTAGTAAAGAAAATAAGAAATATATTTTTGTCTTAAAATCACATGACATTTGCCATGTTTTAGGTTTCATCGCAGGACACAACTGTCCAAAGTGGGACTTCCCCTCGCAAAGAGGAACAGATGGTAACCCTACTCCCCACTGAATTATCGACAGTATATATTCAACTCAATCACATACCGACACCACCTCTCAACCTATTACAGCAACAAAATCTGGACAAAGCCTAAAAGGATGGGTGGACAAATATGGACAGATATAATTACTGCTCTCACAAACTTCGAAAGTTCACAGAATAATAGTATGTACATTAGCATGAAATGTTGTGAAGGATGTGGGGTAGTCCCCGAGTATTACAGAGGTCCGTACATTTATACTGTAACAAACCTTCACATATGTTGACTGTACTACTGCATACCTGTAGTTAATTCATAGTTAAGTCATGTGCAAAATAATAATCCTCGTATGAATGAATACAGGAAATAGTAAAATGTGAATGGGAACACCACTCACTGTGGATTATGTATTGTAACCACCCCCACTCATATTATGTATTGTCAACATTATAAGCTGCTGACAGGTGCCCAAACACCTGTGTCTGTAAACACAGATAAAATGTTTAAAATGGACAAACCCTGTCCATGTGCTTTGTCTGACATTTGAACACGGTCAGGGCAGTTCCATTCACCAGGCGGACAAGCCTAAACCCAGATCACCACATGAACACCCTGACAATTAAAGACCTGTATGTGTCAGGACTATAAGCCTTGGGGTTCTGAATATCCCTGCAGTGATTAAATATGCAGCTTGGGTCCAGAGCAGTAGGGAATAGGGAATGTGTAACATGTAGTACCACATTTTTCCCAGCAGGGGAATGGATGCCTGTGTCGTAAGTGAAGTGGTGAGGCATATGTTAATGTAGCCATGTGCTATGGGTATGCATATAAATGAGTCAGAACACCAAAAGTATAGTGGTTACAGCATCCGGCCAACGTGAATGCAGTCCCGGTTCAACTACGACTACAGCACATATAATGTGAAAGTGTAATTAATGCGTCTGTGCTGTACAGACAGTTAAATATGTAAAGGTGAACATGTGTTTCGCATACGTCCGTTAACCAGATTACAGATAATTTACTGGTACTGTCACAAGTAATAAAGCCCACGTAAGCACAAAGACTTAGTAAACATATGTAACCCACAATAAGGATATGCATGTGCGCCTGCGCGTAATCCACAATAAGGAAATGCAAGTGCGCCTGTGCGTGTGTGATCCGCTCACAGCATAGTAAAAGAATGCTGTTTCCCCCACGTTAGATATACATGGCTCAAACCTGTTAACCCCGTAAAGTATGAAACCGGACAAAGGCATGCAAACTACCGGTACAAATAGGGACAAACCCCAGATATGTGCCAGAACAAACATAGAAAGTGGATAGAATAATGGGTGTGTCAGTAGCATGGATTCTCTGAAGGGTATGCAGTCGTAACCTGAACTGCTTGCCAGTATTTCCCACCATAAGTCTCAAATGAAATGCCACTACATTGCCAGATAGACACAGGTTTATGTAAAACACACTGAAGATAAAGAGGCAACCAGCTGTACACTCTGCGACAATCTGTACAGTGGAAAGGTATGGTATGGATATAGATATATGTGTATACACATAATCCACAGACGTAAACCAAAGCAAGTTATGAAATGAGGATTGTACATGTATATATGTATACACAACAGACATATGTCCCGTAGATATGACATATGTACATAAATAGGCCACGTTATAGCTAATATGGGTAGACAAACAGACATGCACGAAAGGTGAATAAACCGCTGCCTTCCAAACCATTGGCCAGAAAGTGACAGTCCAGCAAGTTCTACACTTTAAACATGCATATAGGTGTCCTTTGCAGGACCCCAAAAATTGATCCATACGTAGTGTCAACCGACATTGACACAAAATAAGTGACCTCAGCAAATACGATATAGCTGTACATGCAACAGTAGCAGGTGCAAGGGTGATGACACATGTGTAGATAAAATGTATGACGTACGAACTGATATCCGGAGAGTCGGGAGTGCATATAAGTGTCTCCACACTTCAGTACCACTCACATTAAACATGTGTAATGGGTACTGTAGAGGGTTGTCAGGTATGGGAATCATGGGTATGCAGGAATGGGCCTAGGTGTTGTTTGGCAGAGATTTCGTAGGCCCGCCCCGTGGGAGTGATGTGGGTATAGCACACACCTATATTCTCAATAATGGGGCAAACCATCCACTGGATATTGCGTAAACCATTTTGGGAATATGTAGGGCCCTATATCAGTGTCATGTAGGCGATTATCATGGATGGACATGCGTACGACCAAGATGGTAACCATAACTGGCAAACTGTCAGAATAAGACAGCTGCACTAAGGCATAGTACATGAAATACAAATAGGGACTATACTAGATATACCCCAGACAAAGTCAGAATGTTGTGAGAATACTGGCGTAGCCAGGAATATGAATGTTATGAGTGTTACTAATCATGTAATGGAAATGTCAGTCACTATTATCTAACCACACATAATGCCTTGCCAGCAATTTACCAGAAAGGCACATTACTATGACAAATGTAACAAGGGCAAAGGTCAAACGTCAGGGCGTTTACCCATAATGTGTACAGGTTAGGGGTATGAAGGTAACCTGTCCAAAATACATGTACAGAACTAGTGATACTAGGTGGACAGGTGAGAAGAAAGACATCAGGACAAATGAGAAAACATGTACAAGTCATACGCATGTACTCCGACAAATGTGAATGACAACGTATGCCCTGTGAATGTCAATGTGGAAGGTTAATAGACACAAAAGTAATGTGTCCCTCAGGGTGTCATGCAGTGTCGCCGTAACAATGTCCAGTCCCCCATACTCGTACGTGAGCTCTACCACTGACGGAAAGCGCAAATACCGGTGCACACATACGGTACATGATAGACTAATTAGTGTGGATAAGCAGCTGTTGGCCTGTGTGAGGAATACCACTCTCTGGGTGGGTGTGTCCTGCAATATAAATGTAATGGCATGTGGCCTGTGATGCCGCCATACAGTGTGTGTATTGGTGTCAGAAAGTTGATATCTTGTATCAGACACATACTCCGCAACTGTACAGATTTACGCAGAATGTGCAGAGTTCTGCCTCATATGTTTGGTGTGTTCCACGTAACATCAGTACCATTCTGGCACATTCCTGATAACTGAAGTCATGCAATAATGACAAACATGTGATTAAGACACCAAATCCATCAGAAAAGCCATACTAATGCAAAAAATATTATTGTGCCAACTATCTACGTTTGTAAGAGCAACATGTCAATACTGCCGCTATGTGTCCCACTATCAGATAAGGCCTTGTCCAGAAGTCTGCTCTAGGAGGTGGAGTGGTATGATCAGAAACAGATACATGTGTGAGGAAACAGCATTATCGACTGCGAGATAATGCAGAAGGTATGAAATGCGCTGCAGTAGGACGTTCAGTACTGTCTGCAGGTATGTGCTGACATGTCAAATGACACAGCAGTCTACATGAAGTACCTATAGGGCTGTCACCTTTACAAATTATGATAGTGGGACATACCCACAGCCATGCACACAGCACAAATAGACATACACACAGCAAAACTATGTCATGATACATGAAGCCTCCGGCGTGTATGAGTACAGTGAGAGTACAGCAAGGATAGATGTCTGCCAAGATATACAGCAAACACCTGTAAGGGTGTGTAACACCGCCCGTAACATGGACGTTGCATGGACAATGTTGGGATTTGCAACATACCCCATTGGTATGTGAAAGCTATGCAAATATGCGATACATGAAACAGTCAGCTGTCCATGCAAGAGCAGAGTTATGGGCAAAAACAGATTATATATATATATATATATATATAGATAGAGAGAGAGAGAGATACAGACATACACACACACACACACACACGTGGCAGGGCTGGTAATTGAACTTACACATTACTACCCTATCACACTACAGCATGACTCATTTACAGAATGCGCTACCAAGATTAATAAACACAGCAGACCCACAGGCATTCTACTAGGTGCGTGTCAACATCCGCAAAGACAAAGACGTCAGCAGGATATATCTGTGGTGCGAAGCGTCTAAAAGCATAACCTGAGTCCCCAGGCAGACGGGAGCATGAACACACACACTTGGCAGGCCTGGGAATTGAACTTACATCTAACTACCCTATCACACTACAGCATGATGCATTTACAGAACGCGCTACCGAGATTACTGAATACAGTACTCCTAGAGGCATACTTCTAGGTGGGTGACATCATCTGCAAAGGCAAAGACGCCGATAGGGAATGTATGTGTTGTGAGGCATGTAAAAGCATTACTGTCTCCCCAAGCAGCTGGAAACACACACACACACTTGGCAGGGCCGGGAGTTGAACGAGCACCTAACTACCTTATCACACTACAGCATTACGCATTTACAGAACGCGCTACCGAGATTACTGAGCACAGCACTCCCAGAGGCACACTTCTAGGTGGGTGACATCATGTGCAAAGGCAAAGACACTGATAGGGAATGTATGTGTTGTGAGGCATGTAAAAGCATTACTGTGTCCCCAGGCAGCTGGAAACACACACACACACACACACACACACACACACTTGGCAGGGCCAGGAGTTGAACATACACCTAACTACCTTATCACACTACAGCATTATGCATTTACAGAACGCGCTACCGAGATTACTGAACACAGCACTCCCAGAGGCATACTTCTAGGTGGGTGACATCATCTGCAAAGGCAAAGATGCCGATAGGGAATGCATGTGTTGTGAGGCATGTAAAAGCATTACTATGTCCCCAGGCAGCTGGAAACACACACACACACACTTGGCAGGGCCGGGAGTTGAACATACACCTAACTACCTTATCACACTACAGCATTACACATTTACAGAATGCGCTATCGAGATTACTGACCACAGCTCTCCCAGAGGCATACTTCTAGGTGGGTGACATCATCCGCAAAGGCAAAGATGCAGATAGGGAATGTATGTGTTGTGAGGCATGTAAAAGCATTACTGTGTCCCCAGGCAGCGGGAAATACACAAACGCAGACATACACACTTGGCAGGGCCAGGAGTTGAACATACACCTCACTACCTTATCACACTACAGCATTACGCATTTACAGAACGCGCTACCGAGATTACTGAGCACAGCACTCCAAGAGGCATACTTCCAGGTGGGTGACATCATCCGCAAAGGCAAAGACGCCGATAAGGAATGTATGTGTTGTGAGACATGTAAAAGCATTACTGTGTCCCCAGGCAGCTGGAAACACACACACATACACACTTGGCAGGGCCGGGAGTTGAACATACATCCAACTACCTTATCACACCACAGCATTATGCATTTACAGAACGCGCTACTGAGATTACTGAACACAGCATTCCCAGAGGCATACTTCTAGGTGGGCGACATCATCCGCAAAGGCAAAGACGCCAATAGGGAATGTATGTGTTGTGAGGCATCTAAAAGCATTACTGTGGTGCCAGGCAGCTGGAAACACACACACACACACTTGACAGGGCCAGGAGTTGAACATACACCAAACTACTTTATCACACTACAGCATTACGCATTTACAGAACGCGCTACCAAGATTAATGAACACAGCACTCCCAGAGGCATACTTCTAGGTGGGTGACATCATCCGCAAAGGCAAAGATGCCGATAGGGAATGTTTAGAGAGTGTGCAGTCTGAAAGCATATTACTGTCCCAAGGTAGATGTAGACAAACACAGCAGTGCTGTCATAGGGCCAACTAAATATCTACAGAGCACTACAACACTAAATAGATACAGGATGCACCACAGACAGTACACCCTTCAAGACAGCAACCAGTGTGTTCAATGTAGGCATCCATCGTGACATTGAAAATGGACATCTGTTGCCTGGATGACCACCATGGCTATACAGGATGTCAATGGCCATGCCCACACGCTTAGTATCATACGTCTGTTTGGAATGTACTGTGTGTCCATCTACACAATGGCGTACTGGGCATGCTCACACACTTAGCAGTTGCAAAGGGCCATCCTGCATGCACACGGAGTCTAATCATGGAAGGGCACAGTGTGGAATGTACTGTGTGTCCATCTACACAACTGCGTACTGGGCATGCTCACACACTTGCAGTTGCAAAGGGCCATCTTGCATGCACACGGAGTCTAATCACGGAAGGGCGCAGTGTGGAATGTAACGTGTGTCCATCTACACAACTGCATACATGGACTGTACTGTGTGTCCATCCACAAAACAGCAAACTGGGCATGCTCACACACTTAGCTGTTGCAAACGGCCGTCTTGCATGCAGATGGAGTGTAAATACGGAAGGTCTCAGATTGGACTGTACCGTGTGTCCATCTACACAACTGTGTACATGGACTGTACTGTGTGTCCATCTACACAACAGCATACTGGGCATGCTCACACACTTAGCTGTTGCAAAGGCCTGTCATGCATGCAGATAGAGTGTACACACAGAAGGTCACAGTACAGAAGGGCACAGGAAGGTATAACTGTCCTCACGCACAGGGCGGTCACACATGCAGTGACCTGTACACACACAGCTGCCATCACAGCTGTCACAGGTGCAGGTCACACATGTACACACTGCAGTGCACACTGTAGCTGTCAAGTCAGCACCATGTCATCGGTGCAGCACTACACAGCCTTACAGTACCACAACACCATGTGACACATGACCACTGGGCTGTACAGAGGTGTACACCAGCTGTGCAGAATACACATGTACCAACAGGGATCCAACAGGTGTTATGCATTGCAATGATACCAGTATACATGCACAGGTAGGCTCAAGACATACCACGGCCCTTACACAGCTGTGAAACTTGACTGTTGCTGTACACCAATGAACACACATCTGGATATGTCATACATGTGATTGTGTGGATGTGTGCATGGACTGCACACACAACACATACATACATAGCCTGTGATGTACCTCGTGCATAACAGTGGCCTAATCAATGCTACACACGCGAATGGAAGGTGGGCCCATGTCTGTTGAATGCTCACACTACAGGGGGTAGCAATGTTGACTGGGACACATACCCTTCTACTGGTCACCTGTGACACCCATGATATCATACCACAGTCCATGTGTTATGTATGTCAACACACATGTCCAACAATAGCAATGCATACAAACATGGCAACAGGAGACACATGTGACATCTCTACTGTGCATGCAGCAACCATGCATGTGCAGTGGTCGATGTCCGTAACATAGTTGCACCTACCTACAGCATGCAGTCGCAATGCAGACCCATCATTGACACCTGTATATGGTGACATTCAAACAGCACATATGGAGGGATGTGTGTACATAACATGGTGTACCACCTGTGTAGATGTATGTGTGCAGGGGGTGGCTCACAGTTGTGTCACACACCATCCTATCATGCCATGTGCAAACAGTACGCTATGTCATTGTTACGTGACGGTGCTGACATAATGCATACACAGCGGTCAGGTGTTACCAACTATAAGTCACATGGCACCTGTAACACCTACAACCTCCCGTGTGCATATAGCAGCACATTTGCCAGATATAGCGTTGGTACACATAATGCAATCAATACCGCTGCATGTCTATCAAACGTGTCATCATATGGCAGGTGTATCATTCCCAGTACTGCCATGTGTGTCTGAATGTGTGACCAGAGATGCCACATATCACAAGGAATATGTCCCAGTTGTTACACATCCTTGTACACTGTTGTAGAGATCTGTACATACGTCAGTGTGGGAAGCATGATGTCGGCCGGTGTGGTGCATCACACACGTTGGCTGTCCATATACACATGTGTGGTCACCACAGTGTGTGTGTGTGTCTGTATGTATGTGTCGTGCTTGGTGTGAGGGTGTATGCTAATATACGGCGAGAAATGATCACTAACCCCACGTGGTGACTAACCCATAATGGTGATGCATTGCACAACCCTGTTGATGCCATAGGTCCCAGCCATACTGGCTACCTGTGCATGTTCCTTCTCTGTGACACGTCGTGTGGGTGCATAGTACTGTGAGGGTGATGACCACATAGGCAAGGGTCCCCACCTGCACATTATGGGGTGTGCATTGTAGTGGTGTACACCCCGTGAATGTGGCCATGTTCCCATACTGTTACAGGGTCCTACTGCTGCACAGTGTGGCCTCCAGCTACCAAGTGACACCTCACAACATCATTGGCCAGACCGCTGTGTACAACCCCTGCACCATGTCACCATACCTGTAATGTGTCCTCCTATGTATATCACGTCTCTGTCCAGTGTAGCCTGTGGCACTGACCACATGCATCAGGTGCAGTATATGTGCAGACATCTGTGTCATGTTGGTGTTTCCAACAGTCAGGTTGAGGGTACATGTAGCATGCTGATATTGCCAGATGTGCCTGTGAGTAATCCACAGTTATACGTGGGGATCTGCAAACACTGCTACCTGTAGGCACATGCAAGTACACCATAGGAGGGAACCAGGGTATCACAACCAACATGGTGCTACAGATGTAACCAAGACACATACCGTGAACACATCACAATGCATGCTGCACCTGCACTACATGGTATGACCGGTGCATGCCGACAGTACACAACCTATGTCACATACACATCTCTCAGTATTCACACACAACCACTGCAGCATACACATCCCTCACTATGAATACACAGGTAATATTACATACACCTCTCACTATGCTGTTCACCCTGTGCATCAGAATATTTGTGCGTAACCCTGCACCGATGGTGTGGATGACAGGGATGCGGCACAGGCTTCATCATATGCACAGGGTGATATGTTTGCCAGGGGCATAGGCTGCACCAATGGATAACATCATGTGTGTGTGTAAGGGCCGATGAGTTGACTGGACATGTCTGTGCAGAATGCATGTGGATGTTGTGGAGCCCTACAGTTGTGTTTGCTGTGTGCGTGTATGTGTGTACATAGTTCTGCCATTTGTGAGGCCTACACGGGGTATAATTGACAGCCCCAGATTGTACAGAGCAGGTTGTACAGCTCACTGTGTCCGTCCACGGCCATGTGACCTGTGCCTGCCTGGGGTTGCACGGGTACTACCAGGTGGAGGTACAGAGTGGCTACTGTCTGACGACACATGTCCGCTGGAACCGTGTCCCTGCTGAGAACACCCAGGGCCATGTCCACGTGGCCTGCGGTGTCCTGATGTTGACAGTGCAGCACCAGCTGCACTGCTACTGCTACCGGCACTATGGGAGCGGACATGTGAGGTGGCACACTCACGTCGACCTACACTAGGTGGTGTTGCCGGCCTACGTCCATGTGGCCTACGCCTCACTCCTACCAGATGTTCCGGCACAGACAGCTCCCGCTTGCGGATTGCCATGCCTCGGTCAAGGATTCCTACCATTTCACCTAATTGCCTCTCCAGAACATTAGCAATCTGCTGTTGAGCATTTGCCAATGCCTGGATGTTGTCATTTAGGATATGGATAGCAGCCCTCTGCAGCCTCTGCCCTTCTCTGTTCTGCCATTCAGCACGTGCCTGTGCCACCATTACAGTCTGGAACATGCGTCTGGTGATACCAGCTGCTGCGCTCTGTCCTGCAGGTGCATGTCTGCCAGAGGTCCTCCTACGAGCAGCACCAGCCACATGCCTGTGTGGCACATCTGCAGTCATTACACTGACACCATGGTGTGTAGACACACCTTCTGTAGCCACCACACGTTCCTGTTCCACATTAACAGACGCTGACTGTCCTTCCTCTATGGCCACTGGTGATGCGGTATGTGTTGGCAGCAGAACTGTGTGCGGGGAAGAGGGGGACATAGCTGGGATGGTAGCCATTGGCACAGATTCAGCCCCTGACAACCCTGCCTGTACCTCATGCATATGTTCATCACCACTAGTATCTGTGGGGACACTAACATCAGATGGACCGCAGGAGGGTAACGCACCTACATCACCTGTGAATGCAAAGAAATACTGTAAAGTACAATAGACACAGACACACACACACACACACACACACACACACACACACACACACACACACACACACACACACACACACACACACACACACACACACACACACACACACACACACACACACACACACACACACGCAGACACACACAGACACACACACACACACACACACACACACACACAGACATACACACACACACAGACACACAGACACACAAACACAGACACACACACACAAACACAGACACACAAACACAGGCACACACAGGCACACACACACACACACACACACACACACACACACACACACACACACACACACACACACACCATGCATGTGATTTGTCAGATGGCATGCAGTATGCCTGCGATACAGCAGAGGGCATGCAGCTCAGACATTAATAGTGTTATTAAGCATACCTCCCTGGGGTGCACACTAGAGCAAGCAGGTGTCATATCAGTAGCCATGCAGTTCACACAATCATGGTAGTATGCATGCATCCCCGTGATACACCATGTGGCCCAGACACGGATAACAGTACAAATGGCTGACGTGACCTTGACATGTAATCTGCTGACATGTGCATTAACATGCATACATGTCTGACACAATGGTGTCCTGACACATGTACAGCATCATAATGGGCGTCACATTGCAGTGTTGTGTGTATGCCCCACAGATAGAATGCATGTTTAGCAAATGTGCATGAGCATGGGAGGGTAGTGTGAGCTGTCTACATTGCTATACAGTGTGAAGTACAGACACAGTGCCATTGCATGGCATCATGAGGCATCTATGTTGCTGTAGAATGCATAATATGTACACATTGCATAGCCATAACTGCAACACAGTCGTGATGTTCAACAGATCGTATATGGTAGACTTCAGTGACACCTCCAGTAGCTGTGCACAGGCTTTTAGGTTGTCCAGTGTACCACATCAACTGTATAATCAGTCAACTAAGGCTATAATTGGACCATGTGTGGACAATGTGCAACAGGGTGTATACACATCCCAAGTACTGTGTGGCTACATGTCTCTGGCCATCCCCCATGGCCATGTGTGCAGATGTGTTGGGCAGTTGTGTGTGATGGGCATCTATCTCACATGTCTGTGCTGTCCCATATGACATACACCCATAAATGTCAGATATGTCACAATCCACAGGGCCATGCAGACAACGGGTTGTATGTTTGGTATGTGGGATATAGGTCATGCAATAGTGTGACAATATTGAAGACAGAACACTACATGTCTGGGACATGTTAGGTGGCACATCACAATGTGTGCACCCAATGCAGGGGCATATGACACAATGGTGACACCTGTGGGCTGCCCATATCACAGCTCACTGTGTGGTACTGTGTGCGTACCACACATGTTGTTCCAATGCATACTACATATGCCTCCATTGTAGAACACCTCCACCGTTGTATGCACAGCTGACCACACATGTCGCAATGACAAGTACTGTGGTTTCAAGTCGGTGTATCGTTACGTTTGTATATATTGCACATGGGTGGCCTGTGTGAATGATGGGTGGTGCGACCTGCATATTGTGACTGGAACAAACATCAGGTATGCAAGTGTTAACTGGCCACATGGCAAATAGATCTACACTGTAACATGCCTGATACTGATGACAGTCTCACCTGCAATGGACTCATGTCTGTGCGGCACGCCAGAGGTACCTGTATAGGGGTGACACACCAGTATGAACATTATCCATGACTGTATGACAGCCACAGGTTGCACTGTGCATGTGAACACATTCACATGTGTAATAGCATATGGTATGCACATGTGTGTATACACAATGTAGCATACTGTAGTATGCAGCATGTGTGTCCACATACCTTGCATATGTTGTTACTTCACATAATGTACAGTGACACATGCAACTACATGGGATATAATAGCCATATGTGCAGTTCTGACTTACCAGGCAACTCCAGGCTCATTGGTTGGGAGACACCCACCTCCATGATGGCAGCTAGTGTTTCTGGATGCTGTTCCCTGGGTGTGTGTGAGTGGGGGCTGGGTTGGTGGCCCACCACCTGTTCCACCTTGTTCCCTGGCGATTGCAGTGGCATGCTGTCTTGCATGTCGTATCAAGTCTGTGCAGTGTCTGCGCACCTGCTGGTAGGCGCAGTTATGGCCACCCACATCGTTCACCCTCCTGTGTAGATCCTGCCACAGGTCATCCCGCTGCTGGGCATGCTGTGGCACATGGCTGAACAACAAGTCATAGTTGTCATGGAGCTGTGGGATGAGGACATCATCCTCCTGGCGGGTGTATGCTGGGAGGAGTGTACGGGGCATTATCTGTAAGACATAATGATGGTGACAGGTCACAGTTTCAGAGATGTACAGAGATACTGCTGCACATACATTTCTATGACATCTACTACACCTGCACAGTTATCTTTGCAAAGCATCATGACACTGACACGACTGATGTGTTTGTGTCACACATGTCACACCCATTATGCATTGGATATCATCACCATATATGTGTGTCACCTCATTACAGTGTTCATACTCCATGTAAATGCTGTCTTGCTGTGGGCATGTCTATTTGCCTGCACTTGTGTTCTTACCTATCTGCACATGCCTGGATGTGTCCACGGTACTACTGTTGACCTGGATGCTGTGTATATGTCACATATCAACACAGACACAGCCGTAATGGACTTGAGCAGTGACAATGCACACATACGCATGAACACCTGTACATGCATGTGTTTTGCCATATACATCTACACAGCACTGTACAACTGTTCATCATCCTGCCACGGATTGCCTGTATTGCACATGTGATAGACATGGGACAATGGCTAGTCAGATGACATTCGCAGGGATGGTTATCAACCATAGCATGTGCGGGCACGGTTTCCAAGCTGTAACAGACAGCCATTGTGCCACCACAAGGTGCATCAGTGCCACATTACTGATCCAGTCAGTTGATAGTGCATCTACCATGCGGCCATCACACCATGTATGACTGGGATGACATGTGCAGCTTTGATGGACAGGGTTGCATGGTATGGCAGGAGTATGTCACATATATGGCAAAGGGATCTGTCCAGCCTGTGGTGATCCTAGTATTAGGATGGTGGCTGTCCATGACATATGTCTTATAGATCAGGATATGGACATGTAGCATGTCCATCATCATGGTGTAGCAAATGTCCTTCTGCAAGGTAGACAGCATGCTGCATAGTGGAGGTGAGGATTGTGAAGGCTGGTATCACACATCCATGCATAGCTATTACCCCTTACAGGTGGTATGTGATCCAATATTGGTCACCACAGTACTGTATATGCCTGTCCAGTGATCTCCGTGCTCATGGATGGCACCCTGACATGACATGGGTACCTCATATGACTACCTAAGGGGCCTGGAGACATCACCATGTCGGGGGGTGCACTGCACAGCACCATCCCTTACACAGTGTCCATAATGTTGACCACAGCCTAGGTAGTAGTTTATGGGTACAGGGATGTTCACCTAGTGGTGACACTGCTGGTATCATCCATCAGACTGTGCACATATGTCACACACCTCACCCACACAGCCCATTCTGTATGTTGTTCACAACACTGACACAGCTATACTGAGAGGTCATGGCCATTCACAGCCTTACATACACAGATGCCTAACATTTGTCTGTGTGGTATGGGCTACAATGAGGGTGGGGAACAACACATTAACCCTGTTCTACTGTAGCTGGCACTGGTGTGCTGTGCACATGTCACTCTTGCATCTTTTGTAGTTGTGAGTCTGTCAACAGGCCAATGGTGGAACACTCCTGTGACATGCAAAGGTATTTGTAATCAAATATCCGTGCTGTCTTGTACATCTGTACTGCTAACATCTACAGTGCTAATGGTTCATGGATATGCACACCATACTCAGCAGGGTTATAGTGCAGTGCCACCCTAAATGACTGTCATCACCACTTGTGGGTTGATATTATCCAACACCCTATCTGTATTGTATGGTCATGCTAGGCACTTGTTCAGAACTTGTGAGCATGTCATGTGCTACTGATTACTATAGCACCCATTCCACACCATTTCCCACAGGTACACTGGCTGTCCTACACTTCTCAGCTTGCTTATGGTACAACAGCTGTTGTACACATGTAACGCACATATCCTGTGGGACATGGTTGTATATACAGGCATGTCCAACTGTCACGTACCAGTGCTACTGCCTGTCTATATGAGGGATATGTCGTACATGTGGCAATAGAGCAATTGTCTCATGTACACATTCAATGCTCACCTCCCAACATACGGCACTACAGCCTGTGGGGGATACACTTCTGCAGCCGTGCTGGGGGCATAGCTTGCAGGTGTACCTCATTACGAGGAACGTACCTCATATGGGGTTCTAAAAGGTGCATGTTCCTCAAGGTTCCACATTGGAAGGGTCTGTCACACATTCATTGTTGTAAATTGTTTACCTGCTAGCCATGGCTAAATAGATGGGAATCATATTAATTAATTAGAATATCTTTTTTATACGTAAAACCAGCCTATTTTAGCCATCATATGCCCTTCCTAGTTGAAGCTGTTAGTAAGCCAGTTGTAAGTGTTCCACATTTTGCCCATTTGTCACACAGTATGAGGGCTGATGTTCCTCAGTTTGGGCTCAGGAGGTTGACAGCTATGGCTGGGGGTAATGCTGTCACCAACCCTGACTGCACCTGACAGTCATTTGGGGATATGTAACATTCACAACACACCCCACCCATCACATAATCTCACATGATCTACACCACTGGCCCCGTTTACCCACCAGCTTTGTTTCCAACCTTTGCGCGTGCGCAAATAGCTAGTCCCCTTTTCATTCAATTACCCAGGGGTTCAAGGGGGTCCCCCCTCAAATTCACATTGAAGTTTGCAACACATTGTGAATCCGGGGTTTACCTTTTCCCATGGGGGGATTTTCAGAACCCCCTATTTTAGGGGTTTAGCTTCATACCCCATTGTTTAAAAAAGTATTCAAAATTAAAGGGTCACCCCCCTTTTGGGGGTTATTCCCCTCAGTTTTGCCAAAATTAACAGCATGTTTTTAAGCCGACATTTTAAATTGGGGGTGACTCACACCCACTTCACATTTCATACTACAACTGGGGCCCCTTTGAAACGGGCCCATTCCAAACATTAAAAAATTACCCCATAGAAAAACAACCACTTAGCAACAGCTCAGGGTTGTGCCCCCCAAAAAGGGGGGATGTGTTTTTACCCCCCAAAACCACACCACCATGTTTTGGGAAAAAGTCCTATTCACACGGGCCCAGTCACTTTCTGTGCCCCCCCCCTTTTTGGGAGCACATTACCGGGATATAGGGGCTGTATTAAAGGGTAGGTGACCCTGGTCCTTTCACGGGCCCTCCCGGGAAAAGGGTGCCACAGTTAACCTGGTTGGCTTAAAGGCTCCAAACTGAATACCCCACTTGCAGGGAAGTTTCATGTCCTTTTTTACGGCCCCTTCCCTTTAGATTACTTCACATTCTTGCCCAATACCCCAATTGTACCTGAGTAAAACCAATAGGCTCCTGGGGTCTATATGCCTGTTTGCGTTAAATATTTCCCAAAAAAATTAAAAACACATTTTAAATGACCCAAATGCGCATCTTCCGGGCCCCCAAGAAAACTTATATGCCCATAACATCTGCGTGACGAACCTTCTACCCCTGCAGGCATTTTTTGGGGACATACCCACCATACCTTTAGGAATTTTTGAACCCCTAGTCATCCCTTGTTGCTGGCTTCCCTTTGGCCCATGCTGGTGCCATTTTACAACGTTTTGCCACAAACACATAAAAATACCCCCACTTTTATAGGGGACACTTTAAATTAATGAAAAGGCTTCAACAGTAAAACTAATTTACGACACAAACAAACCTTAAAATTGGGCCTCATACCTTTTCCATGGGTTTTTTCTTCCTCCTGTTTCAACTTACATAGCTACTTTAATTTGGAAAGCATCCATTACGTTTAACTGGGTTATCCCCCAATTGGTGTTCCTATGCTAACACTTGCAACACGGCGCACCCTTTCGCCAATTACCAACATTATAAGATTCTCCACTTGTTCCTTTTTCCCCCACCGGGGGAGAGGCTTTTTTTTTTTTTTATGTGAACTCCTGCTATGCAGGGAACAATTTTTTGGTTTCATGTCCCCAGGAGGTTAAAGGTAAAGGTTAACAGGGGTGTCCTTTTCCCCCAAGCAAAAGGGAGTAAAAACAACATGAAAAGGCTTTTTGCCATTTAAACATCTTTTTGTGCCCTTTTAAATTGTGCCCACAGGTTTTATTCTCAGATGTAATTGACTGCATTTTGGTGTAACAGCTTATTTTTTGGTTTTGGGGGGGACTGTGTTTTTACATATCAGGTTTGTGGGTTTGCATTTCTAAAATTTAATGGGGTTTCCCTCCCTAAAAAAGGGCAACATTGAACATTTTGGGTTGGGGGGGTTTTTTTTTTTTTTTGCCTGGGGATTTGCATTGTATTCCCCAAATTCCAAATTCAAATTTCTCACTCCCCCTTTTTTTTTCTTCCCAGAAGACTTTTGGGGTTTGTTTTAAAAGGCCTTTTTGCCATTTCCACCTTTTCAATTCATTTTCCTTTTTGGGCAAAAGCGGTGTTTACAGGCCCATGTGCCCTCAGTACCGGGTTTGCACTCTTTTTCCCCCTCTCCTTTGTTTTCTTTTATTTCATTTTCATTAAATTTTTTTTTTAAAAGGAAATTTTCGCTTTTACATTTTTTGGGGACTTTTTGCCTCCCATTGGACTTTTGCCCTTTTTTTTAGTCACCAATGGGGGTTTCCCCCCTCTGTGGGACGGTGTTCAGAGTGCTAGTTTAACCCCATCCTGTTGCCTTGTTTGGGCCTCAAACCATTTTTGGGGCCCCCCTTCAGAAAAGGTCCAATCCCCTCAAAAAATTCCGATACCCCACGGTTGCCTACTTCGGGGCCCGGCACCGGCTACAACTGTTTCTTTTTTTACTCCTGTTCGGTACTTGTTTTGGTTTTCAGCCTCGTGGTTGCTGTGTTTTCACATTTGGTTGGGATCCTTTTTTTGCCCCAAATGTTTGTGGTTGTTCTTTTATTTGCGTTCCTGTCCTTGTTCCCATTTTCCCTCTTTTCCCCCTTTTTTGTTTTTTTGCTTTTTACATTTTTTTTTTAATTTTTTTTTTTTTAATTTTAATTTTTTTATTTTTTTATTTTTTTTTTTTTTAAAATTATTTTTGTTTTTAATTTTTTTTTATTTTTATATTTTTTTTTTAAAAGGGATCCCCCCCTTTGAAAGGTATGTATGTTATTTCACCTGCCCACTGGCTGTTGTGTTTACAATGTTTGAGGGCTGCCTATGTAGGAGTCACACATTGAGCCACCTATACATTACAATTTACAGGTGGTCATGTTTGTGTGCCATCCATTTTACTGTGTGTGCAGGTGGAGAGGTGTCAGTCCGTAGGGGCCTACACTGTCAAAGTATGTGCTATATGTTCCCTCTTTGCCAAGGCGTAGGCATATTGGGCATGCCTCCGTCTGCCTACTGGGGCTGGCACAGTGTGTTCATGGTCTGAATCCCTCTGTGTCTGTAATGGCCTTGGCAATTGCGATGGGCTATGAGGGCCTTCACCATTTTGTCCCTGCTGCAGCTGCTTCCGCAGGATCATATTATGTAGCATGGCACATACTATGACGATGTGGGCACACCTGCCTGGAGAGTACTGCAAGGCTCCACCAGATGTATCCAAGCACCGGAACTGTGATTTCAGCATCCCGAACACATGCTCTATGATGATTCTGGTTTGTGCGTGTGCCTCATTATGGCGTTCTTGCATGGGTGTGTGTGCATTTCTGATGGGAGTCATCATCCACGGCTCCAGTGCATAGCCAGCATCCCCCACGAGATGGCCATGTGGGATGTCCCCCCTGACAAATACCTGATACAGCTGTGAGGCATGCCAGATATGGGAGTCATGGCAGCTTCCAGGGCTGCCAGCACACACATCCATGATAATGCCCTGGGCATTGCACACAACCTGGCAGTTGATGGAGTGGAATCCCTTGCGGTTTATGTAGCGCCTACCCTGCTCACCGGGTGGTGACTTGATTTGTATTTGCGTGCAGTCTATCGCACCCAGTACCTCTGGGTATTGTGCCACATGGTGGAAGTGGCGCATATTGCTGGCCAACTCCTCCTGAGTTCTGGGGAAGTATATCTGCTCATTGGCATGTGGTAACATGGCATCCAGGAACTGGTGTAGTACCCTGGATGCTGATGCCTGTGAGATACCCATTATATCTCCAGTTGGCCTTTGAAATGTACCTGTGGCCAGTATTCGCAGGCTTACACATACCTTCGTGTCCACTGGGATGGGTTCCCCTCTGTTGTTTCTGGTTCTCAGGCGTGGCCGGCACAGCTCCACTATTTGCTGTAAGATGTCCCTGTCCACCTTGTAACGCTTTACTATCTCCAGGTCATGTAGCCCCTGGTAGGTTACCCTTGGTCTGAACACTCTCCTTCTCCTCCGAGGCCTGCGGTGGTTGTCGGCATCATCCTCCACAACACCGTCAGTCTCTAACACATGCTGATGAATCACAGCTACGGCAGATCCCAACATGTACATTTTAAAAGTTCCCCGTGTGTTTACACCTATGATGCAGTGTTTGGGAATACACAGGTGTGTGTTGGGTGCTTTCACACTTTATACTATTGTGCTGTGAACACCGATGATGTCATAGGGTGTGTATGTACGATCGTAGCTACAGGTTATCTTATGTGCTTTACTGCCGGAACTACTATTGTGGTGTCTTTGGTGTTGAATTACATTTGCCTGCCGTGGATTACCTCTTGACCTTCCCTTTACATTTCTGCACATTGCACCTACCATTTTCTGGCGTGCATCCTGCAGCCTACTTTCATTTGTACTTTCCTGGACCTGGCGTATCTTGCGTTATGTGTGCTACTGCCAGTCTGCTGTTGGTTTGCTTTGCTCTGCTGTGTCAGGTCTCCTATCTTTGCAATTCAATACCTCCCCTCCTTTCTTTGCATTCCAATGCCTCCCCTATCCTGTTTTGCAGGTTTCTGCAAGCAGACTTGTCAGCTGCCGTCGATTGGCCTCCGTGGGTTGATTGGTGTTGATTGCTCATTAGTACTCCAATTACCCTACTTCCACATTTCCTTCTTTTCTTCCCCTGACCTTCCTGTTTCTGCTATTGTTTGCGGCGCGTGCGTCCGATTACTGGGTTTCGGGCATGTTTTCATCCTCGTACACATGCGCTTTTGCGCACCATGTGTGCTCTCAGCTAAACGATTCCTCCCCACCCCTGTCCTGCAGCTTTGCTTAGCAATGGACAGGCCAGATTTGCAATGCTCCAATGTGCTTACTGCTACGGTGGCACACCCCTCTGCTGATGTCATGTATCTCCTTTGAGCCACTCCTCGGTGTTATACCACTGCGCTGTATGGTACAACCTTCATCCGGCAGGACATTTGCGATTCAGTATTATCTGCCTCATTTGCATGACATTGACTACTAATTCATAGTTACCGTGCCGAACACTATCGCAGGCCCTTAGCAACCCTTGCACCTTGGTTGTGGTGTTCCATGCCTACCATTGTGTATTATGCTGTAAATCTGATTTCTATTACGTTGCGATTTTATGACATTTTTATATTATTTCTTTATGTTACAGCTTCTGCACACATGCCCTGCGGTTGTGCTGTGCGTTACTGTAGACATGACATTAAATGTTGTTATTTATGTGTTGTGCATCTTTTCTTATGCCATTGGCTGTGTATTTCGCCATTGGCATATGTTATCGTTGTGATACCTGGGTCTGGCCCTCTTCCATAGCTCCGATGTTCTGTTTGGGAAAATGTAAACCGTGTTTTTTGGTTTACATTTCCGTGGGCTTACGCTACGCCTGCACCACTTCATGAATCGCTATATGCCTTCATTTGCATGGTGTGACACTGCACATGGGGTGATTAGCATACCTACGCCGGTGGCTGCGCAGTTCTGGCGTTCGCAGGTAGTGCACGTGGAATTGGATCGTACCTGAATCGCTCGACGGCCATATTTGGCGTTATACTGCCTACGCTATGCCTGCGCCTGGCGCAAGTTTCATGAATCCCGGGGTCAGTTTTACTGAATGCAATAGCAACAATTGGATGAAACCATGGATCACTTTTATCTTTATGAAACTTTGGAAGGCAAAAGATCTGTCCCGAATTAGGATGTTCAACTTTAAGAAATTTAAGCAAACTAAAATCAATTTAACCCTGATGAAAGAGATCCAAAAGACAATAATCACTCTTCTTATAACAACTGCACAAAATAAAAAACACTTTTAAGATCCTTCTAGAAGTAGTGTATAGCATGGGTGATAACCAACATACTGAATCTTCTGTTGTTGAATGTGATTTGAATTTAGTTCTATCTAGACATTCAGTGCCAAGTGATTTCATTTCTTACTATTACTTCATTTATGCCAATTTATTTTATTAGACTCAGTAGACTAATCAGTGATGATACTGATTTCAAGCAGAAACATTTATACTTAGCACATGTTTTTAGTTAGGCAATATAGCAAAGAAAGCATCAACAAATTATTTCTGAAGTAGAAACACTCAGAACATCTAAGTTCTCACAGATCCTCATATGTGGTTATTCACCTATATTTTTTAATTCTAACAAACCCTCTTATCACATGGCTTTCCCTTTTCCAATCAGCTTGGACATGGCCACCATTAGGACTGTTTAACAGACAATTGGAAAATTATTACTAGCAAAAAGGACATATTTTCCTAACCATGCAAACACCTTTTTTACTCCTAAAAAACATTTTTGTCTAAACAATAGCAACTTAACTTCTCACTCTCCTTTTTGTATAATTCTCTTTCTAATTTATGCTTTACTTCTCTTTTCTACCTAAAATTCTGATATTTCTGCATTTTTTGTATTTTCTTTTCTTTGTTTCCTTTTAATATCTAAATGCACTATTTTACATTTTCTTTTACATACAGCCTGCCAATATGACCATCTTCTGTAATAGTGTCTCATAATCATTTACTCATACTACAATCTTTCATTACGTTTAATCTATTAAAGTCTGCTGTTAACCTTTTATTTTCCTGCTTTTAAAATATTTTCATTATCATCTGTTAATAACCATTTGCTTTGTTATTAGAAAATTCTACAATTTTGACATATATAATTTCTTTTATATATTTTGAATATAAAGCAGTTTATATCTGTTCTAAATATTTCTCTTTGACAAGTCCAGTTTCTTTTTTTCTCCTAATATTACCCCTCCACATGTAATAACTTCTTTCATAGCTTTAATGTCCTGAGTTATTTTATTTTTCTTCTTCTTTCCTTAAATTACAATAATGATCTATCATAATAATTGACATAGTCACACCAACAAACTTTTTCATCTCTTCAAACATTTTTCCTTTCTATCATACTTGGTGCATGCATAAATAACACACACTCTTGCTATTCTATCTCTTTTTATGTCACATACTATTACTTTACTTAGTACAATTACTATTTGTAGATCAGTTGGTTTAATGATCTGGTTATGCTATGTATGTGTTGATTGGCCATAGCAACTGCAGGTGGGCGTGTTCTACTCACTGCAGTTAACACAGCATTGTAACATTCCAGTGGCAGTTAATAAAGAAGCTGTTAAACTGAAAACAGGTCTCCTCGCTCATTTCAACATCGTGTCAGACGTTGCTCGCCAATGAGCATTTTTTCATAATTTTTCCTCGTTCAAGAAAAAAAAAAAAAAAAAAAAAAGAGGTACGCGTTACAAGTGGCTAATGGGCTAACAGAGCATGGCGGAAGGATTTCGCAGACCAGACCCACTCGGCTTCGATGGAGACGTTGCTGAAACTTGGCGCGTATTTGAAAGGGAGTATTGAAAGCTTATATCCTCCTCAATCTAGCAGGGGCAGAAGCCATCGAAAGGGAACGCTCGTTTGTCTATGCCGCAAAAATTAGGGTGCCACCCACAAGAGACGGGCAGGACGGAGCCATTATTCATCCAGCAGAGTACAGAGAGGACCCCAACTGTTTAAAAAAGAAATTTCGGGAAATGTGCAACACAATATAATAAAATAATGGAGAGACACAAGTTTCATTCCCGAAATCAGAGACAAGGTGAGACTATTGAGTCTTTTATTAGTGATTTAAAGATTAAAGCCAAAAGTTGTCATTTTGGAGATTTAACAGATGAGTTAATCTGTGACAGGATTGTTTGTGGCATAAATAATGACAGTATAAGGAAGGCCCTTTTACGTGACAGTGACTTGACCCTATCCAAAGCCATTTCTATCTGTTGTGTTTATGAAATGACTAAGGAGAATACTAGGGCTCTTGCCAAACAGCCGGCCGCAACGGTGGATGCACTGCAGCCAGGCTCCACCAGATGGAGTCCCAGGACAAATTATAAGCCTGTAAGTGGGCAGGATGTAAAACTCGTCAGGAACTGCAACAATTGTTGAGGCAACCACGCTGCACAGCGAGACAAATGTCCTGCATTTGGCCAGCAATGCCACAAATGTCAAAAATGGAACCACTACAAAAAATGTTGCAGATCCAAGCCTCAACATGAACATCCTAAAAGGAAAAGTTTTGTTAAAGAATACCATAACAAACAACCCGTGCATCAGCTAGAGCTGGAGCTGCCAGACATCAACACTGATGACACGTTCTATGTAGATGGTGTCGAGCCCATTGCAATTGTGGACAATGTGAATACCCAAGTAGAGTACCAGGATGAAGGATTTGTCACCCTGTATGTATGAGATAAGCCTATTAAAATGAAAATCGACATGGGGGCAAAATGTAATGTGATGGCAAAAAGCACTTTTCTCCAGCTGTATGAGGGACAGATTTTGACATGCAATAAAACAATAAACCTAGTGGCCTACGGAGGCAGCAAGATCGAAACAACCAGTTCTGCTACACTTTCTCTGTCACTGGATGGACAACAACACTTACTACCGTTCTTCCTTGTGGATCGTGATGTTGTGCCACTGCTGGGGTTTCGAGCATGTAATGCCTAGGACTTGTCACACTGAGCCCTCATGTTCACCAGGTCAGTACAGAGCCTGACATTGATTTTACAAAAAATGTCCGTGAACAGTATGATGATGTGTTCAACGACGAGCTTGGAGAACTTCCAATAATATATTCCATGACTCTAGATCCTGAGGTGCAGCCCGTCATCCAGCCAGCGCACTGCATTCCTATAGCTATGCAAGCCCGAGTTAAGTCAGAACTTGAAAACATGGCCAGCAAAGGAGTCATTACAGCGGTCCCTGAGCCCACAGACTGGGTTTCATCAATGGTGGTAGCACACAAGAAAGACAAAGAGGAGATAAGGCTGTGCATTAATCCTAAAGACTTAAACACGGCTTTAAAGAGACCCCATTACCCAATGCGCAGTGTTGAGGTAGTTGCCACCCAAATGGCAGGTGTGACTCTGTTCTCAGTGCTTGATGCGAAGAGCTCGTTTTGGCAGATAAAGCTCGACCATAAGTCATCAATGCTAACTACATTTAGCACACCCTTTGGGCGCTACAGGTTTCTACGCATGCCTTTTGGCATCAATTCAGCAAGTGAGGTTTTCCAGCGCTCAATGGAGCAACTATTCGCTGGCTACCCTTGTGCCATCATAGTTGACGACATCATTGTGGGAGGTCGTGATGCTGCAGAACACGACACGAACCTAAAGAAGGTACTTGACCATGCACGAGAGATCAGACTCTGACTAAACCCCCACAAATGTAAGTTTCATCTGGATCAAGTTTGTTACGTGGGACACATGTTCACAAAAGAAGGTCTCAGGGCCGACCCCACAAAGACGGAAGCTATCACAAATATGCCAGTTCCCCAAAATTCCCTGGCTGTACAGTATTTCCTTGGTATGGTAAATTACCTGGGGAAAATTTATCCCAAATCTCAGCAGCATTGCAGCACCACTCAGGCACCTAATACACAAGGATACTGTCTGGTGTTGGCTCCCACAACATCAACAAGCATTCGAACACCTCAAATCATGCCTAGCCAGCTCACCAGTCCTATCATATTTTGATGTAAAGAAGACATTGACATTAACCTGTGATGCTTCATGTTATGGACTGGGTGCTGCATGTCTGCAAAGTGGTAAGCCAGTAGCATACGCATCTCGCATGCTCACCGATACCGAGACACGCTACGCACAAATCGAGAAAGAATTGTTGTCAGTTGTGTTTGCGTGTACCAAGTTTAGAGACTACATATACGGAAAACCCACGGTAGTTGAAACAGACCATCAGCCCCTTGTTACAATCCTAAAGAAGCCAATCCACACTGCCCCAGCTCACCTACAGAGGATGTTACTGCAATTACAAGCTTATGACCTAACGCTTGTTTACAAGAGGGGTAAGCACATGTACCTTGCGGATACTCTGTCACGAGCCCCAAGCAACAGTGTTTCCCAAACTCAAAGTGCAAATAACAACTTCGAGGTGATGTCTGTCAGCTACATCTCTACAGCCAGGCTGGAGGAGCTACAAGCCCACACGGCAAGGGACCAGGTCCTGCAAACTCTAAGCAGAGTGATTCAGAATGGCTGGCCCAACAAAGACTGCCAGGTTCCGTCTGTGCGTCCATTCTTCCCATATAGAGAAGAGTTGATAGTGGAGAACGGCGTTGTCGTTAAAGGTCACAGGACGGTCATCCCCGACTCCCTACAACAAGAATATATTAATATTATGCACAGAGGTCACCCAGGCTTAGAAGCCACAAAGTGCAGAGCAAGAGGCACTGAATTTTGGCCAGCAATGAACAAAGACATTGAAAGAGAGCTGCTCTCCTGCTCTGTATGTAACAGTACCCGACCACACCAACAGAAGGAACCTCTACAATTACAATCGGTTCCTGCCCTGCCTTGGTCTACAGTCGCCATGGATATGTTCAAATGGCATGGACAACAATACATGGTGCTGGTTGACTCCTATTCAGGGTGGTTTGAAATTGACCTTCTCCAGGACACATCTTCAGCAGCGGTGATCACAAAACTGAAAAGACACTTCTCCGTCCACGGAGTACCTCACACCCTGATTTCTGACAATGCAAGACAATACACCAGTCAGCGTTTTAAAGTGTTTGCCCAGTGGTGGGACTTTGTCCACATAACCAGCAGCCCAGAGTACCCCCAGTCCAACGGATTGGCTGAAAGGGCTGTTCGCAGTGCCAAGTTACTGATGGAAAGGTCTCACAGAGACGGGACAGACGTTTTCCTCAACCTACTGAACATCAGAAATGTCCCGCTTGACAAAACGCTGGGATCACCCGCAGAATGTCTAATGTCCAGGCAGACTCGCTCAACTTTTCCTGTCAGCACCCGTCTGCTGGAACCGGCCCCAAAGGACGTGGAACAGGTCAATGTGCAACTTAAAAAGAAAAGGCTCATTCAGAAGCAGTACTACGACTCAACAAGCCACCCATTATCACCACTCAGAGAGGGTCAAGTGGTCAGGTTGCAGGCAATTAAGGGACACGACCACCTGGGCACAGTGAAGGAGGTATGCAGTGAGCCATGCTCATACGTCATCGAATCTAATGGTGGCATCTACAGGAGAAATCATCGCCACATCCTACCTGTTGGTGAACCGCCACCACCTCGACAGATCGATCCTGCCGATGGTTGTTCCCATCCAGCTGACCCTGCCACACCGGACACTCCTTCCCTCACTCCACGGCCCCGGCAGGCACTTCAACCAATGCCTGCGCATGCTCAGCATTCCAGTGTGCAGCAAGTTCCTGTAGCTTGCTCTCCCACCAAGAAGACACACAGTGATACCCCCTATGTGACACGTTCAGGTCGCATTTGTAAGCCTAACCCCAAATACTGTTCTTAAGAAAAAAAAAAAAGGGGATGTGATGTATTAATGCATTGTATTTTGGTTCTTACTTATCTAGTATTCAGTTGCCATGTTAGATAGCCAGTGGTGAAAGCTGAACGTTTTGTTCCATACCGTCTGTTTTACTAGCTCATCATTCATTATTTAAGTTTGAGTCATTGTGGTTCAACTTTGCAATACACAGCATGAGTTGGTTTTCATACAAAGGAGTAACTAAAAGGAGAGGATGTAGATCAGTTGGTTTAATGATCTGGTTATGCTATGTATGTGTTGGTTGGCCATATCAACTGCAGGTGGGCGTGTTCTACTCACTGCAGTTAACACAGCGTTGTAACATTCCAGTGGCAGTTAATAAAGAAGCTGTTAAACTGAAAACAGGTCTCCTCACTCATTTCAACACTATTGCAACCGTTATTTTATTTCCTCACTTTTTATTGTAGCAATTATGCCTGACCACATTTCATTATCCACTTACCAGAATATTTTTTCACCACACAATTCTAATTTTTTTTCTTGTTTCTTTTGTAATGTATCTTGTATCTAACAAACATAAAATGTCAATGTTTATTCTTTTCCACTCTTCCACTACTGTCAGATCCCTAACTTCATTTCTGGTAACTCTTTTGCTGCTAACACTGAGGTATCATTTTACTTTCTTTGCATCACTTTTGGTTCCAAGTTCTATTTTCCTTTTTCTTCTTCTCATTCTTCCCCAGTGGATTGTACCTTTTCCTGTTCATTTTTTTCACTGGTTACCATATATACCTCTTGTCCTTTATCACTACTTAGTATTTCATACTTATTTTCCACCTCTACTTCAGCATTTTTTTTAGTATTTCAGTATTCTATATAACATCCCTTTCCCTCCTTCCTTTCATCCTCCACAGGTCTACCATCTTTGTTTGATTGAGTTTTATCTGGAAATTGTGTTTCTTCCTCGAGTCTTTCCTCCTGTAACAAGGGGCAATCTATCCAAAAATGGCCTATGTCATTCCTATATCATTACATTTCCTACCTTTAGGTATATAATGCCTAGATGTGTGGCTTATTTCTACACACTAACTACATTTTTTTCTTTTTGCATTCTTGCACTAAATGGTCTCCTGCACCACAATAAAAGCAAATGTTTTGCTGGCCCGCGTATCTTATAGTTCTTTTCCTATTCATGTTTATCACATTTGAAACATGGTTAACATTCCCATTACATACATTTTAAGTGCCCCAAACCTCCCATCCTACTGTCCATAGATGTGTTTCATAATATTTTTATTTTTTACATTTCATGTACATTATTACATTCAGATAGAAAATAAGTTTTTAGTTCAGTCTCTTCAAATATCTGCTGTTCTAAAATGAACATTCTTTTTTTCTTAGCTTCTGCCAAAATTCTGAAAAAGATATTCTGTTCATGGAGCAGTTTTTTTTCTTTTTCACTTCAAACCTTAATACTCTAATAAAGCAGATGTTTCAAATGTTAAATCAAAAATATTCTCTGTCCCCAGATGCATCAGCACTCTGATATTTTGTAGTTTAATCCCCAGACATTTACACAGTCAAGTACTTTATCTCTCTCTATCATTTTGTTATTTTTAATTCTGATCCTTATCACTGGCTGTTTTCGTATACTCTGCTGCCCCCCCTACCTTTTCCTGCTTTCTTTAGCATTTCCAATCTGGATGTCAGACATTTTCACTGCTTCTGCAAAAGATAAATGCATAGCCAATTCCACATTGAAATGCTGTTGCTAGTACATAACCTTAAAGCTAAGCTCATTTCTCTACCAGTTGAGCATGCAGCAGATAGACTTTATTCTAGACCTACTTTAATAAGTTCCTTTTCTGATTGCATTTTAATACTTTTCCACTGCTTTCTCACAGATCACTCATTCTAATATATGACTCCATTTTGCAGACTTGCTATTTTCTAGATTGCCCTGGTTAATTGAATTCACCAAAATATGTGCTGATAATCTTCCTTCATACACTGCTGTGACCACAGTCTCCTCAGGACTGGCAATCACCAAAATTTCTATTGTTTTCCTGCTCTCCTTCACTCTCAAAATTTTCTCTCCTCTTCCACCTTGGATCTCTGTCCTCATCACTGCAGCAACCCTCCAGCCCCACCTAGAGGGGAAAACATTCCTTGATGCCCAGGCCAACTTTACCATAGTCAGCATGTACACCACATAAGGTCTACCCTGAAAAAAATTATCAATGCTGTAGTGGGAATAACCCAGTCAAACCAACAAATAAATTAACAAAGTTCTTCCATGATTCTGCATTCTCCATTAATGCCCAAATGCTACATTTTAGTATACTTTTAAAGTTTATCAGTCTCTTCCATCAATATTCCATCAGTCATAAGGTGTTGTTAAATAATGCACAACAGATTTTGGGTGTCATCAGATAAGAAAAACTTTTCTTAAAGACCCTCATCAGAATAATAACTATAACTATTTCTAGGACCATTTTCTGTGCCATAACACTGGACACCATCAAGTTCTCAAATAATCATTATTTGTGACAACTTTACATAAGTGACCCAATCAAAGTTATTATACATCACATACTAGTGACCCCTTCCTAGGTTGTAACAGTCATTCATGGTTCTGCTATGAAAGAGAATGAAAAAGGCTAATCAGTCCTAATAATGGAAGAACTTCTGAGGCTGTTGCAGAAATGTGTCTTGTCCTTTTGTAACTCCTGTCTAACTGTAAAATGCATTAATGTAACTCCTATGGAACAAAACTGAAAGTCTACTCAGGCCTAACACTGGAAGAAAATCTGAAGCCTTATCTTGGAATAAGAGTAAGAACAGCTTCAAGTGAGCCTTCATCAAGGAAGGCAATACAACACATTCGGAAACATTACTAACATACTCTTATAGATTGACACCAACCACAAAAAAATAGTGCAAAGAAAGTTTTGTGTTCCTTTTCATCCCTTTCCTATTAACAGCCTCATAGGTTTTTGTCTATTTATTTCTGTTTCTGCATCTGTGTGTCTGTATGTGTGTGGATATGTGTGGGCAGGGGGCCCAGCTAATGTTACTCAAAAGACAGAGAAGCTGCTTTGTGAAAAAAAATGATAAATTAAAACTTCTGCTCACCATCCTTTGTTAATTTACCATGCTGGCATATGACTATAGATTTCTTTGTCGAGTATATATTTACTATGTTCCAATACATCAAATACTGAAGGCAAGCAAATAAGCTTATATTTTTGTTTCACCACATCAAGAAGAATAAGTCACAAAAGACACATTTAATGCTTAGTCCAAGAAGCTGGTGAAAAAGTGTTTAGAATTTGCACATGCTCAGTGAGCAACTGTGACATACTTGCCACATCACAATTTTGCTGTCTGTTGCCATGCATGCACATACACTATTTAGATATGCTGACTGTGGAATTTCATTTTTTTAACTAAACAATAAAACAATGTGTTTATAATGTCAAGTTACTGTTATATTCAGTCAAAATTTAACTAAAATGAGTTATAGCAGTGCTGAATTTAACAATAGCTCTAAATACACCATTTTGGTTTAGACTGCCTGATAGTATACTGGATGGCCAGAACTGGACACTTTTGGAGGTGTGGGCCCCAAATGGCTGACTGAATTGCCCCTTTTCCAGTCTGCCACTGACAAGGACATGTCACTGCTGCAGCATCTCCAATACTGGTGCTTACTCCAGTAGGTATATGTCTACCAAAATTGCAAGAGTAGCCATGTTGTCATAGCAATCTGCATTTCAGACACAACAAGGAAAGTCATCAACAAGTCATGGGGAAAATATTTTGTGCCATCTTCATTTATTTGTTTGCTTGTTTATTTTTTTTATTATTGGCATTTGTTTACTGAGCAGTGCCCTTTTCCAGCAGAGGCCCAGGGACAAAAGCTCCATTATACAAACATCATATACCTCATGTGCATTGCTACACCATTTACAGTCAGTTTTACTCATGAGCAATAGAACCATTAATTACACATTCTTGACATCAGTTACATCATTTACAAACAGTTGAGAATAAAAATAACAGTTACATGGGTTGTGTATGAATATTTTTTAATACAGGGAGGTATATGCAGTGCAATATCATCAGTACGTATAGATTATCAGGTTGTATTTGTTACCATAAACACTTGTTCAGAATGTTGGAAATAAGAAGATAAGATAAAGAGTTAAAGCAGCTCAAAGAAAGGAGAGAGGGAAGGAGGCACAAAGCAGCTGAAAGAGAAGAGATGAGGTGATAGAGGAGGTTATAGTTGAGATAATAATACATTAAGTTTTATACAGCAGAAAAGTATGGCATGAATTCATATAGCTATATTAGTATGAGTTTAACCAGGAGAGGTGCATTTGTATGTGATTATTTACTGCAGTTCTAGGGTGATATCTGCCATCATGTTTTTTAATACCTTGGTGTTTTGGACATTAGAGTATCATCATGTGGTATACTTTGGGAAATGCCACTCACTGAAACTTTCCTTTTAAATGCTTATATGAAGGCTAACTCTGTGAGCTGGTAATAATACCAGTCACACCGGAGTGTCTGGTACATGTCTGGTAAATTCCAAATCATCGCTAGGTCATATTTATGGGCTGTAGTTCAGTAGCATATGTAACAGTGCATCAACAGTTCTTTGTGCACTCTTGCACAAAAGTCACAACTTTTCTGATTACCAAGTATACCTTCCCAGTTTGTAAAGTCTCCCAACATCCTTACACAATGTCATCATGGCTGCATTCTGAGAACTCAAACTCCTTAAGTGTCACTGTCATGATGTGCACTTTTGGTTACCCAGTCATATTGAATGGCAGTGTTGATAAAAATTTCTATAAAAAAGGGACTTCTATTCTGTAAAAAAAATGGCAACAAACTACGAGCAGTATTAACCATTCATTTATTATGACTGCACTGCCAAATGCCAGCATACTCAATGCATTACGAGATTCAGTAAGTCTTCAAATGGCAACAGTATACATTTATTTTAATGTGGTAATGTTATAATACATATTCAGAGTATCTAGACTTGCATAGCAGCTCTACACGCTTAATCAAAAAAATATATTCCCGGGTGAAACAGACTGCTCAGGAGCCACAAACCAAGAATGAAATGTTTATTTAAGCTTTAAGTGAATACAAGTTAGCTTTTCATCAGTAAGACTTCTTCAGTATACAAGAAACCCACTATATCAATTTCAGTCTATCTATCTATCTATCTATCTATCTATCTATCTATCTATCTATCTATCTATCTATCTATATGTGCACTAATCAGCTGATAGTCTTAATCAAATTTAATTGTGACAAAATGAAAACAACTGAAGTGGAGTTTAAAAAACACACCATTAAAACATTTTTCCTCTGCCATAAAACAGACTGAATAAAATATGAAATGAACTGAGTTCTACACATTTATCAACACATCTCCCTCCAGGCAGACAGAAACCCCTCACTGAAAAAAACAAAGTATGGGTATGTGCACAACCCATGCACGTGTTCATTAGTCTGCAATGACCCTATTAATCTATGCATTTAAGCTTTTTAAATGTCATAATCTATGCAATGCTTTAGACATTTTACATATACCATAATAAAATTATTCTTGAAAACAGCAACATTTGAGGTAGGCATTACGTAAGCAGATTATTTCTTTAGCAAGGAAATTTTTTGAGACAGTTAGTAATCTGACCAAATTACTTCACCAAGTCTTTATAGCATATTAGCACTTGAATTTCTCTGCCCCTGTTCATCACTCAAACAACACATGTACTGGAATGGAACCACTGGAAGGAAAATGTTTAGACAAGCAGTTACATGAAGTAATATCATGCCTGGAGTCACTCTGCAAAACAGTCTCAAAAGGATCAGGGATACTTGCATTTGGTTGCATTGAACACGGTCTGTCTCATACTTTGTAGACTTTGAATTTTCAGTAAGAACTATTTGAGTAAGAACATTATATCTCAGGATATGCATTTTCTTATAATAATATTTATATTATCATACCTATGCATCCTGATGTTGGAAAGAGAAATAATATAAATTGCCTGCAATATCTGATCATGAAAAATTCTGTAAGCAGTAATAGCCTTGCCCCTTCTAAACTGGGAATATAAATTTAATATGTGACATCCCACCAATATGGTAACTTACTATGTTTGCATGCATGCCTTAGGATGGGAAAAATTCTGGATAGACTAATATAGTATGGACTCCAATGATGACTGTCCACCATTCTCTTTTATACACAATTATTCAAGCCAGTTTACTTATTAGTATCAATAATATTATCAAAATCTAAATCATGAAAGTTAAATTTCTTAATAACTCTTGGCTGTTGTGTGAAACCTAAGGAAATATCCAAACTGAGAGAGCAATGATCAGAGTTTCCCAAAGGTAGTCCCACTATAACATCAATTACTTGCAGAACAGAATTTGTGACAATGAGATCCAATATATGATTGCCTTGTGTAGAAGTATTTACCATTTGACACATATTGAATGTCAATAAACACGGTAGAAAATCTAGTTTCAAACTAGATGACTAATCCAACAAATTAATATGCGAGCAGTCATTGACACCAAATAAAATGACACATCTTTGTGCTTAATGTGACTCAAGGAAATTCCTTAGGGAATGAATAGTCCATGTTTGGTTTCCTATAAGGACATATCAACCTCAAAGCATTCAGACCAACAATGTGAACATAAATCCAGTACTATGATTTCAAAGTGCGCATTAAGTGCAATAGGTCTGCGATAAACTATTGTTTAACAATATTAACATACCACCTCCATTTCCTAATGACCATAAACACTCAATCTTTGTATGGTCAGGAAAACATAAATTAGTTGACTCCCAAAATTCTCATACTGTACCCAGAACAAGAAATCCACATAACTGTTACCCAAACTCTTTTCATTACAGTAATACAGATTCAAATGATAAGTAGATCTGTTAATAACTGAGTGGTGTAAAATTCAGGATCTAAAAAAAAGTAAGTAATGAAGCTAATTTACTCTAAACAAAGCTAGACCCATAATAACTTAAATGCAAGTTGTCCCCTGAGAACATGCAATAAGCGCAAATAAACTCTTCCCAACATGTTAAAAAAGGCACATTATAAGCTGTATGTAAAAATCTTAACCAAGTATTGAATAAGAAGGCCTTAGTGTAGAGGTAATCATTCCATTTAGGCTTAGGAATGTTTTCTCCTAACTGCAAAATGACTCACAGATAGAACCCACATGTGAAAGTAGCTGACTCCAAGTCAGACTGCTGACCAGAGTGGAGTCCCACAGGGTTCAGTCCTGGGTCCTCTCCTGTTTGGTATCTACTTCTCTGAAGTCCAGGCCAACATGAAGGGATACTGGCTGACAAAGTTTGCAGATGATTGCAAGTTGGGAGCTATTATTAACTCCCCAAGTGATGTTGACATCCTATAGAAAGGCCTCACTGAGACCAACGACTGGTATCAGAACCATGGCCTTAATCTAAATGCCAAAAAATGTGTCGTCATCCCCTTTCGGAAAAAACACGGTTCCCATGAATTACCACATTGATGGTAGTCCACTGAACACAGAAGGCATTATAGGAAATCTGGGAACACAGGTTGACAGCAATCTCTCTTTTGGCCACCACATTGCCACTATGGTGAGAAAGTCCTTCTATGTGGCACATCTCATTGCTAAGAGTTTTGCATCCAGGAAGAAAGAGGTTATTGTCTCCCTCTACTCTTCCCTGATTAGGCCAATCATCGAGTACAATGTCCCATTTGGCATGTACCTCACTAGACACCTGCAACATCTGAAAAGGCTACAAAAGTACCTGGCAAAGAGGATCCTAGGCCTAAAACACTTGTCCTATATAGACAGACTCAAAAAACTACAACTATTCTCTGTCTCATAATGCCTACTTATAGGCAATCTCTGCTTGACTTACAAAGCCATGTCTGATCCAGCTCTGTTAGAATTGCTACATCGAAAGAAATCCCAATCCCTACGCACCACATGCTCCAGAGACCTCAAGCTCATTACCACAATCAACAGAACATACTAGAGGGACAGGTTGATAACACAGAGGTTGCCCATGCTATGGAATAGTCTTCCCATACATGTCAACTCAGTACTGGCAAAACCAGTCAGGAGGAGAAGGTAACCACGCACACCACAAACCCAGTCTCACATAGACCTATCACAACTGCAAACCAAACACATAAACACACAAAAACATACTTGGAGGCTCTGATTAAAAATCTACCAAAACAACAGAGGCCTCCAAAGCAGACACCCAAGCGACCACTACCTCAAGACATAGCACATGCAACACATAGTTCACAAAGTCAGTGTGCTAAACAGTCACAGCCCTTAAGGCCAAACAACATGCCAGATATACTTGTAATAGGTTACTCCATAGTCAGACACACTGACGTCCCGCTCACCAGACTGAACAAGGAAAAGGTTACAGTAAGCTGCCTGTCGGGCGCTAGAATCCGACACATAACACAAGCACTCAGGTCACTCCAAAGCAAGTACAAATATGACTTAGTCATTGTCCATGCCGGTGTGAATGACCTGAGACGTACCTCCCTGGACTACATGAAAAAAGACATATTGGAGCTCTCTGATTATGTAGCCCAGGCCGGTATGACCCTGACCCTGAGCAGCATCTTACCCTCACCAAGAATGATGCCACAGTACAAAGACAAAATGATCAGCTTTAACAATTGGCTTAATTACTGGTGTCATTCTAAGGGGATCCAATGTCTGTCTGCTTGGGATGACATGCTTGACAAGCCACGCTGCTTCACAAGGGATGGCTTGCACCTGTCACCCCTGGGCTTCCGGATATTGGCCAAGGCTCTTGCCACCCCCATAGTGCCTTTTTAGGCAAGGCTCAAAAGACAAACCCACCTCCCTAGAAAACACAAGTGAAAAAAAACTAAGGGTAATGCTGCTCAATGCCAGAAGTCTAAACCTCAAGATGCACGATCTTGAAGCCCTCCTCAGTATGGAGAACATCGATGTCTGTGCAGTGACTGAAACCTGGTTCAAGGCTCCTGAGAGCACCCAAGCACTACCAGGTTTTACCTCATATCATGCTTTCCGGCCCCAAAACTTGGACCGAACCACAAAAGGAGGGGGAGTATCCATATTCATCAAAGATACCCACACCTCCAGGTTAGTGGCAACGCACGAAGCATCGGAGACCATCCAGGTGCAACTAACCATAGGCAAAACTGCCCTACAGGTTGTAGCATGCTACAGACCACCCTCTCAAACTCAGGAACCCCACTCAGCCTTCCTGAAGACACTGGAGAGTATGAATGTCTCTCCAAATACCATCATATTGGGAGACTTCAACTACCCAAACATAGACTGGGAACATTACTCAAGCCCCAACACCCTAGCCCAAAGGTTCCTAGAATTCATAAACTCAAATGCGATGGAACAACTAGTCACCACTCCCACAAGAGGAGATAATATACTAGACCTGATCATCACAAGCATGGGGACAAAATGCTCCACACCGGAAGTATACCCCTCATTGGTGAGATCAGACCATAAATTGATCTCACTGGAAATCCACATCCCGCCCCCACCCCCTGCACAAAAGACCACAGTGAAGAACTTCTCAAAAGCCGACTTCACACTTCTTAAGACTGAAGTGGTATCCTTCAAGGCCCCTGGGCCAGTGGAAACCACAACCCACACCGCTGAATCCTTTATAAATGCCTTCTACAGGCACCTTCAAGAATGCATGGATTATGCAATCCCTAATAAAAACAAGACCCATTCCCCCAAAGGCAGGCGCCCTGTCTGGTGGACCCCAGCCATTAACAAACTTTACAACAGGAGGAGGAAGCTACTACATGACAGAGAAAAATCCCTAAAAGGGAAGGCATCTCTGATCAGTACTAGCAAAAAACTACGATCACTCATAAAATCATCCAAGGCCAACTTTGAGAGAAAAATTGCAAAAGACACAAAAGACAATCACAAGGCCTTCTTTAGCTATGTTAGAAACCTGGGTGGAAACTCCCAGATATGCTCAGAGTTAGTCCAAAATGACACAAAATACACTGAACCCACAGACATTGCCAACATTCTGGCAGACAGGTTCAGTGCAAATTTCTCCGCCCGCTCCCCCCCAAAAGGAGAAATATGTATCCCAGCAGAGTGTAGCCTGCCCAGGTGAGAGCCACCCTCTCCAAAGCTAAAACACAGCATCAATGGGACCGGACGGTGTCCCGGGCTGCATGCTACATGAACTCCAAGAGGAACTAAACCCGCACATAAGGCTGCTGTTTAATCTTAGCCTTACTACAGGATACATACCCAAAGAGTGGCGTACAGCAACAGTGGTCCCACTCCACAAAGGTGGTGCTTCTACTGACCCTGGAAATTACTGCCCCATAAGCTTGATGAGCCTGGTCTGCAAAGCTATGGAAAGGATCATTATGGAATTCATAAACAAAGACATTAGGGACCTACAGACATTGGATCCTACTCAATTTGGCTTTGTCAAGGGCAGATCCTGCCTTTTGAACTTGGTCGACTTTTTTGAAACAGTCACTAAGGCCATTGATGAGGATAAGGCAGTTCACACAGCCTACCTTGACCTTGCAAAAGTCTTCGACACAATACCCCACTCGGGCATCATAGACAAACTCACCAGCTTAAATGTAAACCCATATGTCACAAGATGGGTTGCAAACTGGCTCAAGGACAGAACCCACAAGGTCAGAATTGCTGGAGCCATGTCAGACTCTAAGCCAGTCACAAGCGGTGTCCCACAGGGCTCAGTCCTGAGACCTCTCTTGTTTGGCATTTATTTTTCCGAGGTGCAAGCAAACATAGGAGGATTGTGGCTGACAAATTTCGCAGATGACTGCAAACTGCGTGCCATAATTGATACTCCAGCGGACACAAGCATCCTTCAGAGTGGCCTCATAGAAATGGATAATTGGTGCCAGAGTCATGGCCTTAAACTGAACGCCAAAAAATGTATAGTCATACCCTTTGGAAAAACAAGGTACCCACAAATTACCACATAGCTGGTAATTCATTAAGTACGGAAAAGGTAATCAGGGACCTAGGGACCCAAGTTGACATTAACATCTCATTTGACACTCACATTGCCAAGGTGGTTAGGAAGACCTTCTATATTGCCCACCTTATCATGAAGGGATTCACATCTAGATCAAGAGAGGTCATTGTGCCCTTGTACTCTTCTCTTATCAGGCCCATGATTGAGTACAATGCCCCATTTGGGATGTATCTTACCCGACACCTGCAGCAGTTGGAAAGACCCCAAAAGTTCCTCACCAAGAGGATAAAGGGTCTCAAACATTTGTCATATGCTGCCCGGCTGAAGAAACTCCAGCTCTATTCAGTCGCATACCACCTACTCAGAGGTGATCTATGCCTGACGTACAAGGCCATGTCCATTCCGGAATTAATGGACATGCTCCACCTCAGAAAATCCAAATCCATCAGAGCCATGAGAGCAAGAGATTTGAACCTCAACACAGAAATAAATAGGACATGCTGGAGGGAAAGATTCATATCCCAGAAGCTCCCTACACTCTGGAACAGAATCCCAGTCCATGTTAGGCAGAGCCCCTCACTAACTCTCTTCAAGAGAAATCTTGACGAGTGGATGGGAGATCGTAGGTTTACCCCGGGGGTCATCTCTGTGTCACTACTGGACAGAGGCACAGTAAACTAAACCCTAAATGGGCATAGTATTCTCATCCCAAGGGGTGGCGAAAGCCACACACACTCTGGCTAGGCTTATAAATACCCTAGGGCAGATAGCCTAGTACGAACCTATGAACCTATGAACCTATAAACAGAGCACCTTATTGGCCTTCTTCAACAGAAGTCTTGATGAGTGGATGAGAAATAGAAAATTCACCCCTAGGATCACTCCAGTGGCTCTACTCGACAGAGGCACTGGGAACTAAGGCTGGGTGGCACTATGCCAGGGTAATCCTATGAGCTAGGCTTGTAAAGGCTCCAGGGCCATTAGCCTAGTACACACCCATGAACCTATGAACCTATGAGCTACCTTTATATTGCTAGTTTCAAGTGGCTCAGCAATTACCAAGCAAAGCTTTTTTCATGTACTTAAGTGGAATAGTTTTCATTTGTTCCACAATGTACAAAAATAGTGGTATAAGAGCTTGTCTTTATTCTTTATAGAAACATTATTCTATACAAAATGGCAGCACATTAAGCATGATGCTAACACTCAGCATGAATACACTGAAAACTTAGAGTGAATGCATCATGGGAAACAGTATCTCTTCAAATGTCAATAATAAACATTTATCTTAAAGTGGCAGTGCTATAATGCATATTCACAACATATGTGTGTGTAATTAATATATATATATATATATATATATATATATATATATATGTGTGTGTGTGTGTGTGTGTGTATGTATACATACATATATCTGTGTATATGTGAAGTATAAAAACACACGTAGAACCAGAACAAAAACCTTCCGAAGATTGCTGGATAAAAATTTAAAATCCTTTAATGGATGAATGTTCAGGACACAAAACCACTGTAAAAATCACTGTTGAGCGCTTATATGTGTATATGTGTGGGTGACACATTGACACTGGAGAACATCAAGTGTGTGTTTAGTCGACAGTTGTGGTGTGTGAAATAGCACAGTTGCCAGGGTTGGGGAATATGCAATGTAATTTGATCTACAATATTGACAATCCATTTAAGGGAGAACTGGTGATGTGGAGATGCTACCTGGATGACTATTGGGCAGTTTGGTTCGGTTCCCTAACAGGCTGGAAATCATTTGTGGAATACCTTAACTTCAATGTGAGCAATATTCATTTTGTGGATAAAATAGAAACGGCAACTATTGATTTCCTAGATGTCCATATTATAAAAACTGAAGATGGAACTATTAATACAGGATTGTATAGCAAACCATTTACTAAAAATTATATTCGACAAGCAGATAGTTGTCACCCAAGGCACACTAGTCAAAATATACCTAAATCCCAATTTAAGAGATTACGATGTATCTGTAATAGAGAAGATGATTATCAGACTGAGGTAGAAAAAATGGGAATTAGATTTGTTGAACTGGGCTATAATAGACAACGTATTAGAAAGGAAGAACAGGTAGCACTCTCATTAAAAATGGAATTAGTACAGCATGATTTACAGAGTACAGAATATTTGGTTGCACCATCTAAACCCAGGTTGGTGACCACATATGGTACCAATACATATAGGGTACGTAATATTATAGATAAATATTGGCACATTTTAAAAACAGATGAGTTTTTTGATGAATGCCTGGATGAACATTGTCTTTATGTATACAAATGTGGTAAAATATTGGAGAATTTTTGTCATGGTTTAAAAAGTTGAATATTAATAATAAAAATTATGTTAGTACTGTTGGAGGAAGTAACCCCTGTGGCAACTGTACATACTGTAAAGTCATTTTCAAATCTAAGTCATTCACATCTACTAACACCTCAAAGGTTTTTGAGATCAGAAATTTGATTACATGCCAGAGTGAAGGGATAATTTATATGGCTATATGCCATTGTGGGGGCTTTTATGTGGGACAGACCTCACGGTCTTTCAAAAGCATGGTAGCAGTACATTTAAGTGACATTAAATGTAAGCGTACTAGGAGTGCTCTCCTTAAACACAAAATTGAACATGCATCTGCTAATTTTGTTTTTGTAGGTATTGACTCATCATGGAGTGCAAATTTTTCTGAAGCTGATAAACATATTTTTTTAGATAAAAAGGAAAGACTCTGGCTCATAAACTTGGGCGCACTTTATAAGCCTGGTTTGAACGAACATTTATAAGAAGGAATGATTCTGATTAAAGTGTTCTTTAAACTATGCTTTTTAATTCCCCACAGTTATTTTTAGTAGATTTGATGTGTTGGGGAGTGTATTTATTACATGCTAAAAATGATGGGTGACTTTATATGCTGTATCTTTAAAATGTGAATATTTAAATGTATGGTTTACAAGGGACTGCATTATTCCACAAAGACGCCAGGGAGCAAAACCGGTTTGGAGTTTTCTTGTTTGCTGTGACTGTTTGTCGGCCAAGGGCATTTGCCTGAATAAACACTGCTGGAAGATTACCTGACTATTTCTTCATTATTATTTGTTATTTATTTTACACTAACAGTTGTGTATTTGGTAGTGCTCATAGGTTCATAGGTTGGTACTAGGCTATCGGCCCTAGGGCCTATGCAAGCCTAGCTATAACAATTCCCAATTCCCTGGATATTTCTTCCCACAATATTTACTTCTCTGGGCCCCTGTCTAGCACATGATCCCCGGGGTGAATTTCCTATCTCCCATCCAATCATCAAGGTTCCTTTTGAAGAGGGCCAATGAGGCGCTCTGCTTGACATGTATGGGCAGTCTATTCCAGAGTATGGGGAGTCTCTGGGTCAGGAACCTATCTGTCCAGCATCTTTTGTTCATTGTGATGACAAGGTTTAGATCCCTGGAGTGTGTGGCTCTGAGGGATTGGGATTTCTTTAAGTGGAGCATGCCCAACAGCTCAGGGTTTGACATGGCCTTGTATGTTAAGCAGAGATCGCCTCTGAGTAGACGATATGCCACAGAGTATAGCTGGAGTTTTTTTAGATGGCCAGCATATGGCATCTGCTTTAGGCCTGTGATTCTTTTAGTGAGGTATTTCTGTGGTCTTTCCAGCTGTTGCAGATGTCTTGTGAGGTACATACCAAACGGGGCATTATACTCTATAATGGGTCTAATGAGGGATGAGTACAGTGGGGCAATGACCTCCTTTTTTCTGGATGAAAAGCCCTTAGTGATGAGGGGTGCCACATAGAAGGATTTCCTGATTGTTGTGGCGATGTGGTTATCGAAAGTGAGACCACTGTCCACCTGTGTCCCTAAGTCTCTCATCACACTTTCGATGTTTAGCATCCTGCCACCTATGTGGTAATTCATGGGTACATGTTTTTTTCCAAAGGGGATAACTATACATTTCTTGGCATTAAGCTTGAGCCCATGGCTCTGGCACCAGGCATGTGTTTCTGTAAGGCCTTTTTGTAGAATATCCACATCATTTGGGGATTCAATAATGGCTCCCAGTTTGCAGTCATCTGCAAACTTTGTTAGCCAGAGTCCTTTAGTGTTGGCCTGTACTTCAGAAAAGTATGTGCCAAACAAGAGTAGTCCCAGGACTGAACCCTGAGGTACTCCACTTGTCACTTGTCTGGAGCTGGATTTGAGGTTGGCTACTTTTGCAGTCTGGGTTCTGTCAGTAAGCCAGTTGGCAACCCATCGAGTGACATAGGGATTTATGCCTAGCTTAGTAACTTTATCTATGATTCCAGAGTGGGGGATGGTGTTGAAGGCCTTGGCAAGGTCCAGATAGGCTGTGTGGACTGCCTTACCCTCGTCCACAGCTCTGGAGACTGATTCAAAGAAGTCAATCAGATTCAGGAGACAAGATCGGCCCTTCACAAACCCAAACTGGATGGGGTCCAGTGTTTGAAGGTTGCCAATGTCTTTGTTTAAAAGTTCCATGATAATGCGTTCCATGCCCTTGCAGATCAGGCTTGTCAGACTGATGGGACGGTAGTTCCCAGGATCCAAGGTGGATCCTCCCTTGTGGAGCAGGATAACTGTAGCTGTGCGCCACTCAGTGGGCACAAAGCCTGAGGTGAGGCTATGATTAAACATAACACTTAGGTGAGATGCCAGTTCATTTTACAGTTCATGTAGTACACAGCCTGGGATGTCATCTGGTCCCATGGATGCTGTATTCATAGCTTTGGAGAGTGCGGTTTCTACCTCTGTGGCCATGATTATCAGAATTTGGCAATCTTTTGGTATTGAGATGGGCCCTTTAGGGGGTGAGAGGGGGGTGAAGTTGGCACTAAATTGATCTGCCAGGATATTGGCAATATCCTTGGGATCAGTATATTTAATGCCATTCTGTTGTAGCTCAGAGCAGATCTTAGCATTGCCATTTAGATTCTTGACGTAACTATAGAATGCCTTGTGGTTGTCTTTGGAATCTTTGGCAATTTTATTTTCGTAACTAGCTTTTGAGGATTTTATGAGGGAATCTCAGCTTCTTACTGAGGCTGGTGAGGGAGTTTTTTGCATCCTGGGATTTTCCTCTTTTCTGCAATAGTTTCTTCCTTCTGTTGTATAGTTTGTTTATATCAGGGGACCACCAGATTGGCTTCCTTTTTTTGGAGAAAAGCATCTTGGTTCTATTTGGGATGGCACGATTCATGCACGAGTAGATGTGCTCGTACAGTGCCTTAGTGTAGGATTCTGCAGTCGAACTTCCAGATCCCATCTGTGTGGGTGTTGTGAAGTTTGTCACTTCTGACTTCAGTAGCATGAAGTTGGCTTTGGAGAAGTTTTTTAAGGAGGTTTCCTTACTGGGGGGTGGGATGTGGATGTCAAAGGTGATTTGCTTATGGTCAGACCTGACCAATGAGGGGGTGACCACTGGTGTGGAGCATCTATCTCCCATGTTGGTAATGACCAGGTCTAGGATATTGGCGCCCCTGGTGGGACAATGGATTAGTTGATCCAGGGCGTGGGAATTTATGAATTCCACGAACCGTTGGGAAAAGGAGATGGTACCCGAGTAGTTTTCCCAATTAATGGCAGGGTAGCTGAAATCACCCAGTATTAGGGTGTTTGGTTGTATCTTAATATTTTCCAGTATGTTTAGAAAGGTGTACTGAGAATCTTGGGGCATGGTGGGGGATCTGTAGCAAGCTACAGTTTGGATTGCAGTCTTACCTAGTGTTAGTTGCACCTGGAGAATTTCAGATGCATTGTGTTGGGCAACTAGCCTGGAGGTGTGAATATCCTTGGTGAATATGGACACTCCTCCACCTTAGTGTTTCGGTCTTGGTTTTGTGGCCAAAAAGTGTGGTAAGAATTGTAGCCTGGTATTGCAGGGGTGCTCTCTGGAGCCTTGAACCAGGTCTCAGTTACTGCACAGATATCGATGTTCTCCATTTTTAGGAGTGCCTCGAGAGAGTGCATTTTGAGGTTTAGACTTCTAGCATTAAGTAGCATTACCTTCAGATTTTGCATGCTTGTATCTGTTACAGTGGTGGTTTTATCCTTTGAACCTTGCCTAAAAAAGGCACTATAGGGGTGGCAAGAGCTTTAGCCAGTAACCTGAATCCCAGGGGTGACAAGTGCAGACCATCTCTGGCAAAGCGTCATAGTTTGTCGATCATGTCTTCCCAGGCAGACAAATACTGGATCCCCTTTGAATGACACCAGAAGCTTAGCCAATTGTTGAAGTCAATCATTTTGTCCTTATACTGTGGTATCATTCTGGGCGAAGGCAGGATGCTACTCAAGGCTAGGGTCATACCTGCCTGGGTCAGATGATCCAAGAGCTCTTCCATGTCTCTTTTCATGTAGTCCAGGGAGGTATGTCTCAAGTCATTCACTCCAGCATGGACAATGACAGAGTCGTATTTGTACTTGTTATGGAGTGACTTGAGTGCATGCATTATGTGCCGGATCCTGGCACCTGACAGGCAGCTGACTGTAATTTTCTCTTTGTTCAGCCTGGTGAGTGGGACATCAGTGTGCCTGACTATAGAGTCACCTATGACTAAAGTGTTGGGTACATTGTCTTGCCTTATGGGCTGTTGTTGGGTGGCACACTGGTGTTGTGAGTTATGTGTCACTTAGGTTGTGACTGGTGTTTGTTTGCGTTTTGGCTTTGGAGGTCCTTGTTGCTTGGGTAGGTTAATGTTAAGGGCCTCCGCGTATGTGGGTTTAGTGTTGCTATGTGTGGGTGTTGATGGTGTGGGTTTTGAAGGGCTATGAGTTGCTTGAGGTGTAATGCAGGTGTTAACCTTCTGCTCTTGACTGTCTAGCACAATCTTGGCTGGAGAGAGCTTATCTTCCAGTTTGGCTATGTAAGTACATCTCTCCAGGTTGTAGTGTTGGGTGGTAGGAGGAGAGGATTGTCTGTGTATATGAGGCAGTTGCCGTACTGCCCCAGTATGCCCAGATTCACCAGGTGGACAGGAGAAATCACCGGAAGCTGACCCTTGGACATGCCTGTTTAGGTGCTTTTTTGTAAAGTTTAAGAGCTGTTTTCTCTTACCTTTGCAAGGTACTCTGCAATTATAGGCTGTTTAGTGCCTATAATTAATTTCTCCTTATTGACAAGGAGAGCTGAGTGCTTGAATCAGTTTCAGGCTTCCTAGTGCATTCCAACAGGTTCTTGAGCAAGTGCTAGTCACAGGGGTTCAGATTTTAGTGCTACTACTGAGAAACCAGCTAGTTCTAATGGAAAATTTGAAGAGCAGACTTTCTGGCACCTGGAATAGTTTAACTGTAACCTCGCAGTGCTGCACGATGTGAAAAATGTGCAAACACATGCGTTTTAAAGCCAGAAATCTGAAAGGGATATAAATCAGCCCAAAAAGGCTACTAAAATTACAATTTCAGAGCTGGAAACCACTCCCCTAGTGTTAGATAGGCAGTACAATGCTCACCAGTCCCACTGGTAAGCAGTAGGACTTCCCACTACCACAGCAAGGTCTGGGTAGCTCTGAGCACAGAAAATAAAGTCCTCAGACAAGCAAAGCCTGGAATATGGACTGGCTAGGAAAGGTGGGAAACGAGCAAACATGATAGCATTTTATAGTTTTTTTTTTTTGTTGAAACAGGCTAAACAATGCAATAATACAGTAAATAAACACAGAAAAGGCTAACACACTTGAGTGTGTCAGTAAATGCAATTAAAACTCTACAAAATTAGCAATTTAAAACTTTTTAAATGAAGCAAGGCAAGTGCACAACTGAAAAACAATTTAAGATGCAGTAACACAGCAAAATAAGTAGCTAGTCTACATATACAGAGAAGTCTATATATACAGAAAAGCAGCTAAAACACAAAAACACTTCAGATGCAGTGCAACCTAGAGCACTTGAGTTGTAGCAATATTAAGGCAATTACAGTTATAATAAATGCTCTAAAATATTCTCTATATTTCCAAAATGTTTGAGAAGCACAGTCAGAACCAAGGAGATTCAGGCAATTTTTTTTAAGGGAAAAAGGAGAAGCAGAAGGCCTTATCAAATGTTCTCTCTGTATTAGGTAGAATGAGCTAATGATACTAGACTGGGAGGAGTGTCCCAGATCAGATTTACAGTAGGGGCGGGCAACTGCAAAGCCACCAAGTATAACAGCAAGACACCAACAGGGAGAGAGGGTGGGGACAACAATACTAAAGCTATTATCCTAGAGTGTAAGCACTACAGAAAGCCACAAAATGAAAGTTTTTAAACAGATAAAGGAGCAATGAGACTCTACAGAATGCTTTTTTAACTGCAAACAAATCAGTTACCCATGCAGATTAGTTAATAGCAATAAAAATATACTCAAAAACAGTGCAGCAGGCAATAAAAAGTGCTATATATAAATTGCTAAAAACAATAATCTGTATAAATCGAAAAAAACAGGATACTTATATATCTCAGCTAACAGTTGTAGTCAACACCTCTCCTCCACTCTGCTCAGTGTGTATAGACAGAAACCCTCTCAAAGTTAGGGCTTAAATACCAGAAGATAAAACCTTAAGACAACTTTTTTTTTTTTTTTTACAAGAACACAAAAGAACCAGCCCCCACCAGCCAGCCTGGACATTTTCTTTTTGGTGTTTTTAATATATATATATATATATATATATATATATATATATATATATATATATATATGTATATATATATATATGTATATATATATATATATATATATATATATATATATATATATATATATATATATATATAGGTTTACTATCATAAATTCGAAAGTAAAAATAAATAATGTCTTTATTGTCGAATTTATGCATCGAAAATGAACATTTTCGAATAATAGTAAACTCGAAAACAAGGGTGTAGTGTCGAAAATGTCGCTTGCGACATTTATGGCGATACACAGTATGCCCACCCTTCCCATAATCACCTACCTACCTAACCGAACACACAGTGCACCCCCCCGTGGAGGACTGTGCCCCCCACAACCCCCCTAACTTAATATTCCAACTCCGAGATCGCACTACAGTGAGGAAAGGGATGCATTTCCCTAACCGCACTGTACCGCGATCCCCTCCCATGACCGAAAGTTAGAATTGCGAATGCACAGTTCATTCGCAATGCAAACCTTCGCTCATGTCACCTGCCGTAATATGAAGTATTCGAACATCTGATGTTCGAATACTTCATAGCCGTGCAAATGCACGTCGACATAATGATAGCAAACCATATATATATATATATATATATATATATATATATATATATATATATATATATATATATATATATATATATATATATTTGTGTGTAGAGAGAGAGAGAGAGGAGTGCTTATGTAAATAATGTTGAAAGCTGGCATCAGTTTTATTGAAACACTTTTGTCAACAAAACAGATAGTTGACAGGTGTGTGAGATTGCACAATCCCAATGATTAAGAATATGCCCTTTCCCCACCTTTCCTCAGTATTGTGCGATCTTTGAGTTAGTATATATAATTAGAAGTGGTTGTGGGGGGCATAGCAGGAACAGGGGGTTGCCCTCCCATGCAAAAAACAGTGTATTATTGTTGCATGCTCTAAGATTATGCCTTGGAGCATGCACAATAATTTGTCACAATTTTTTTTTAGATTTTTGAGTGTGAATATTGGTGATGTTGACATTTCAATTTAATTGTTTAAATTGTTTAAAGTATTTACACACACCCACACACACACACACACACACACACACACACACACACACACATACATATATATATATATATATATATATATATATATATATATATATATATATATATATATATATACACATACACACACGTATGTTTACACAATCATTATTACTACATCCATATATATTATACCTAACGACTGGCAAACATAAATGTCAAAACATTGAAAGCACTGACTTTGGCACATCAGTACACAAACAGACTCAGCACTTGCAAAATTTGAAACTTAAAAAATAAAAACATCACTTTTTATAAGGGGGAAAGCCCTCCTGTCCCCCTCATGTGAAGAATTATATGTATATATATATATATATATATATATATATATATATATATATATATATATATATATAGGAATCGAAGAGGATGGTTGCACAAGACAATAAGGTGCACTGATCCAAAACACTAAAACAAAAGAAAGACCAGCACCAATAATCTCCAGTAAGTATTTATTCTACTTGTAACATGCTCTGCACTCAAAAGCAGACTGCTGTTTCTTAGCAAAAAGTAGCCTTGTCAGTGCTAAATTTTATTTTTATACACACGCACACTCACACACAATCCACACACACAAATACACACACAGATGCACACACACACACACACACACACACACACACACACACACACACACACACACACACACACACACACACACACACACACACACACACACATTTGCATGTACACACTGACTCACACATGCTCATAGCAGCTCTACAACATTTACCATCACAATCATCCACTATCATTTTCTACTCACACCAAACACAAACTCAAATACTAGAAAGACATTGGGCCGGATTCACAAAACCACTGTGTAAGACTTAATATGTCTTACTCAGAGGCTGCAGTTGAACGGTATGACGTCAACGTGCCATGAACATTCATGAGGGTACGCTGACTCATCCGTAACTCTTACACAGACTGAGTAGGCAAGCAGGGGGTGTGTCCAACTGCAGAGCAGTCTAAAAGTCCACGCCCCTGCAAGTTTTTAAAATGCACAATGTCAACAGACAAGAGCGAGTTCGATCAAATGTACTTGCACCCAACACCACACTCCCTGACACTGTAAACCCCCAGCAGAGTTATAAAACGTAAAATATTATTATTTTTTTTTTAAATCCACGATTTAGCTGCCTGTATTTGTGCTTGTTTGCGCTGGTGTGCCCATTGCTTAACCACAGTTAGCAATTGTGACATTGAAGAGCATATAAGAACTACTTATGCAAATTAATCCAAATGGCAATAGCGTAATGGTAGAGTATATGCACAATGAGAAGACATTCACGGTTCGAGTCCCACCACTCCCCTTCTTATTTATGTTTTAAAGCAGTATTTGAAATAATACCAGACAAATATGATTAAAATTTTATTAAAAGCAGTGACATGGCCAATGTATCAGTGAACAAAATATATATTTTTAAAGGACCCAGATATATAATAGCCTGGTGTTAAGCAATGTTTTACACAGCTAAACACAGGTGCCCATAGTTTAATAACGCTATACCCATCTAAACAGAGGTGCCCATAGTTTAATAGCACTTTACCCAGTTAAACAGAGGTGCCCGTAGTTAAATAGCGCTTTACCCAGCTAAACAGAGTTGCCCATAGTTTAATAGTGCTTAACCCAGCGCAATAGAGTTGCCCAACGTTTAAAAGTGCTTTACCCAGCGCAATGTGTTTGCGCAGATGTGCGCGCTGCCCCAACCAGGGCACCGTAGGGCACCATGGAGCAACGTAGAGCTAAGTTGCTTAAATGCAGCCACACCCCCTAGCCTGTCTAGACATTATTAAAATAAAAGAATGACAAGGTTTGAACCCAGGACCCATAACATCATAATCAAAGTACAGAACCACTAAGCCATGACAACCTAAGGGAAGCAGCCACTATTAACATTCATAAAAATGGTAGTTTAACCATTACTAAGCAGGCCTGCAGTCAGCCTAGAATTTTACAAAACGGCCAATCACAAAAAAGTGCAGGAAATGCGGCATATTTAAGCCCCACAGGCGGGAATACACACCATAACTGATTGTAGCTCACATCTGCGGTCAGAATGTCTGGTGTTGGAGAGGGAGCACGCTTCTGAGTGCAGAGATGGGGCATCGAGGAGTCCATATACATGGTTTGGCTCCTAGTCCACCATCACGAGGCAAGACTCCTGCAGGGCCAGTTCCAAGGGACGGAGTACAAGGCAGAGGCTTGGAACCGGTTAACTCATGACCTCACCAGTGTCACAGGCATTCCTCGGACTGGTGAGCAGGTCCATCACCACCATGCAGACCTGAAGAGATGAAAGGAGGACCACCTGAACCAGTGGATACAGGAGGCCCGTGGGATGCGGGATGCCCCAGTACTGAGTATGTAGCCATGGAATGCAGTATGTAAGAATTTCAAATGGAGTATGTATAATGGATAGGAATGTCTCAATATCCCTTCATCTACTTTACAGCTGCAGGTGACCATGTTACGAATATGCTGATAGGCTGCTAAGGCTGCGCCACCAGGCAGGTTAGTGATTATTCTGCCTGTATTGTTATATAAAATATGGGAGAGAGCATGAAAGAAAGTGTTGTAGTCCAATAATACAGCCATAAAATGTACTGAATAATTCCTCTGCATGTACTGTCAGATAAAAATGTTAGAGAGGCAGAAAAAGAGTGTAGTAACCCATTAAGAAAGGTAACAAATGTCTGGAATGATATCTCTGTAGGCACTGTCATATAAAAGAATATGTGAGTGAGCCTGAAAAAAGAGTGTGCTAACCTATTAATAAAGGTATAATATGTTGTGAACATGTCTGCCATATATACCGTTAAAACAAATAAAGGAGTGAGCCTGTGGAAAAGTGTGTAATGTCATTAATAAAGGTCTAAAACCCAGAGTGTGTCTGTTTCACTTAGTATGAAATGTTGTTGTACGCTTGCATTATACAAATAGTAATGTGTTAGAAAGTGCTGGCAACCCAGAGTTCTGCAGTCCCATCTAAAGTGGGTGATGGAAGTGCTAGTAGCTGTGAAGCAAATAAACAGTCCTCAACAGTCAGTTACTGGCTGGCATGCATAAGTAAATCTGGCACATGAGTAGCATGCAAATGTGTTCCCCAGAAATGTAAGTGTGCTTCAATAAATGCAGGGTTCTGTACAATTTAAAGTGAAAATGTCATGTGAAAACATCCAGATATGTAGATAAAGAAATATAAATGCAACCATGAAATATGTAGCAGTAACATCTGCATCCTGGACAGTTAGTATGCAAGATATAGGTCAAGTATAGATTGAACTAGCCAAACCCACTACATAACCTAATGCATGGTGGCAAGTGTAATAATACATGTAGGGAATATACACCTGCAGTCACTAGGAATGTAGTGTAGAGTAAAACTGTTTATAAGATGTTAACAGAATTTTTTTCTACACCCTACTGTTTGTGCATAAACCATGCAATTCCACACCTCAATGGGTATGTGTAATCTTAAATATTTGTTGGGATATATGTCCAATTGTTCTATAAATATTTGCACTCATGTTGATGCATGTGCCCTGTTCAAACACCACGTTCATGGTGGCCTGTTGCTACCAATCATCCCTGCATGCGTTTGGAATAACCACTGTTGTTCAATATATGCATGTGTTATGTTTGCTGTTCAACTGTTGGAACTGTGGTGTGTTGGGTTAATGGGAATATTACTGCATGTTGTTACAACTAATCTGGAATGCTGTTGTTTATGTTGTAATGAAACACACCTAATCACAGAACGTATGGGAAGGCCAGTCCCAGCGGACCCACCTGTCCCTCGTCAGTTGGCGAGTGCACCTGGCACCAGTGGCTCTGGTGCCCAGCCCGGACTCCCCTCCTCTGTTGGTCCTGTGCCACCTTCGGGTGAAAGCGCTGCAGGGGATGGGGCTCGTCCCCCCATGCAAGCATGGGTGGAGAAGGGCCACCCGTCACCCTTCAAAGCATCCGGGTTGTGGTGCGTAGGGAGATCCAGCATTCAGTCGCTGATCCCCTATGCCAGCTTGAGGTGAGAGTGGTGCTTCTCACAGGTGAGCCTGCCCATCTTACTCAGCCCCCAGCACAGCCACCCCCGGGCTGTGAAGGTGCAGTGGTGACTGCCCATGGGTGGGGATCTCAGTTCCACTGTTACCATCTGTGGGCTCATGGGCTTGTGATTTCCAAACAACCTTCCCCATCAATTGTGTTCACCCATCCCATGTGTCAGATTCCATCCCTGCATGCATCTTGTTTGTCTTGTCTGTTTACCTCCCCAACCTACCTCCCCAAATATACCTACTTCCCCTACCTCACTTACCACTCTCACCTGAAAAAAAAAATGGTCAATCTGTACCCGAAAAAAAATTACGCCCTATACATAGCTTCCCATTTTGCACACATGTCCATAGGACATATACACCGATAATTCCAATTGGCAGTGCAACAAACTATGTTGTCCTTACCCCTCTCTCAGGGGTGGAAGGTCTCAAAACTCACTCCAAATTTTTAACATATGCACAGCTGTTGCTGTTAAAGAAATGGGCAGCTATGGACCTTCCCTACACCCTTCCTGCACATCCCGAGCTTGTTTTCCTACTGTCTTTCCCTCTCTGTGCCCCCTTTTTCACCACTTTCCTATCTCCCCATTTTCTTTTCTTTAAAAGAAATTAGTGCGGGGGTTAGCTAGAGTAAGCACTGTTAAGCAGTAGTAAGCGAGGGTGCACTTAGCTAAGCATCGCTAAGCATTGCGCAAACCCACGCAAACCCACTTACAACTGCTTAAAAGTGCCTTAGTCACTCTGTATGACAGGGCCCTTGTATTGCTCAGCAGCAAAATAAAAATACCCTTGTTAGTCTCGAACCCGGGACCTTGGACTCACCAGTCTGCATGAAGTACCACTAAACAGCAGCAGATATACAATAACTTAGTGCTGAAAGCAATTTAACATGCATTACCATGAATGAATGTAAAGGGAAATAGGAATGGCATAACACAAATCTTGTTCTGCAGGCCTTAACCAGCAGGTGTTGTTGAAGTGCATGAAATGACTGTGAAAAGAGAATCAGCCATGCTAGTAGGGAATAAGGTTACAGTAGCAGCGTACAAATCCCACACAGTATCAGAGCAGGATACACACTGGCATATTAGTATAGGTCACAGGCTAGACCTCCCAACAGTGACTGCTCTACAGTGATGACCCTGATTAGTAAACAAACATTAGCTGTGCCCCTCTGACTCCCTGTAAAATGTACTAACCTTAGGCAGAAAGGTGTTGAATCTCAGTTCATAACAAATGTCAATAAGTGAGAGTAGACACCGCTTGCACATCAGAAAATGTGTAGTAATAGAAATGCTCTGAATCACCCAAAGTCTGAACTGAAAAATGTCAGAACTATATCACAGGTGTATCCCAGTTATATGTACCTTTCCCTGAGGCTGTTCAAATATATACGTGAGAGTATCTGAGGCCTGGAAGAGTCAGAAACACACAGGCATATCAGCTTGTCTGCTGTTATACACTCTGCAAATAGCTCTATAATGAATCCCACAAGCATGCCCTTATGTAGAAGTACAACACAGAAATAGCAAAAGATGTAGCCATGTACTACTAGCAACCACCTGTGACAATGCCATTGTTCAGGTGCTGAAAAGACTGCTGTGGTGCACAGTCAAAGAATACTAGGCTGACCTCTGTCTACCATCTGGATATGTCCACAGGTGGGAGCTACTCAGACAGACTACAAGCCTTCATAGACTTGCAGGTACACAGCAACTCTGCATGTTCAGCAAGATAAACATCACACAATAATAAATAATGCACACTGCAGTTCTGCACCCCTACCCAAAGGTACTATATACCCGTGTAGTCAGGCACAACCAAGGGTGTAGACAGGCATACACAGTACAGAAATATGTCCAGTCGTTCTGAGCAGACTGTGCTAATGTCAACACAAACCACAAACTGTTCAGATGTGAGTAACGTACTAATGACAGTATAGCTGTTCACAAACAGTGCATGTGCCTGATATTCATAATTGGTAGTACAACATACCTAGCTCACCACTCTCTCAGGGGTGGAAGGTTTCAAATATCCCACCTAATGTATTGCATATGCACAGCTGTTGCTGGTAAAGAAATGGGCAGTTATGGACCTTCTCCACACCTATCATGTACATCCCAAGCTAGTTTCCTTACTGTCTTCCCCTCTTTGAGCACCCTTTATCACCACATTCCTATCTCCCCATTTACTTTTCTGTCAAAGACATGAGCGCAGGGGTTAGCGGGAGTGAGCACTTGTAAACAGTAGTAAGCGGGTTTGCACCAGTGTGCGCATGTGTGCGCCTAGCTTAGCATTGCTAAGATATGATAAGCTCCGCCAAGCTTAGTTTACTATTGCTAACATATAATACGCTAAGCTACGATTAGCTTAGTATTGCTAAAATACAATAAGTTAAGCTAAGTGTTGCTTAGCATCGCTAAGCGTCACGCAAACCAGCGCCAACTCGCTTACAACTGCTTAAAAGTGCCTTTGTAACTCTGTATGACAAGGCCCTTGTATTGCTCAGCAGCAAAATAAAAGACCCTTGTCAGTCTCAAACCCCACACCTTGGGCTCACCAGTCTGCATGATGTACCACTAAGCCACTGCATATACACAATAACTTGGTGCTGAAAGAAATATAACATGCATTACAAGGAGTGCATGTAAAGGGAAAATAGGAAAGCCATAGGAATACATTGCAATAAAGAAATATAACATGCATTACAAGGACTAAATGTAAAGGGAAAATAGGAAAGCCATAGGAATACATTGAAATAACTACTGTTGTATGCCAGTTAATTCCCTAATTCCAAAAGAAAGTACATACTCCCATGTATCCAGTGCTAGCATTAGGAGGTGTGAGTAAACTTACACACTGAGAAGAGTGTACTTGAAGAAGCAACAGTCAGGTTTCAGTACAACATGCATTTCACTGGCTACAACCCAGCTTCAGATATGAGACATATACCAACCTCCTGACTGACACAACAGTGTCCACAGCAAACAAGCATGGTCTCCAACTTGCAAAACTGAAAGGCCTATGCCTACCTAACCTATCATTTTATAGCAGTGTCCTGAAATCACAGTGAGAAATGCAATTACCACACAGCAGGCTGCATGCAATTACTAAATGTTGGGCACCAACTGGCGCAGAGGCCATTACATGCTCATGTGCAGATACCTACAAAAGCAGCCTGTACTTGCTGTCCACACATGCAATAATATCATTGCAGCAACTGGAGAGAGAGAGTGAGCGAGAGAGACAGACAGACAGACAAACAGTTGGAGAGACCAAACCAAAAAAAAAAAACAGAGGCGGTTGGAGACACCGACCAACCAAAACAAAAAATAAAACAAGCAGAGGCAGTGGAGGACACCGACATAAACAAATAAAAATAAAAAAACATCAACAGGTACAACAGACTGAGATGAGAAATACAAAGGTAAGGTATGTAACACAGATGTATTTGCTGGCATCCGAATGATGTGTCTGAAGGGTACTCTACATTCTGTGAACACTCCTTATGTGGTAGCAGTCTGTATCTATATGTATATGCAGATGTGCATAGGGCAAGGGACATACTGCAACTGTTAGTGAAGGCTGGACATATATATATGTATTTGAAGGTTGCTATGTGCACATATCTATGTAGGTTGTAGTGTGTGGCATTGAAAACAGCAAGCAGTGCAGGTATATGTCATGTGGTGCTTAAATGCTGTGGGACTGAGTTACAGCCAGTGAGGTCTGCTACGGTTATACTGCCTGAGGACAGCTAAATGCATTCTGCACAACACTGTGCAATATTATTACATAATCGTATGTCTCACAACTGTTCCATATTCCCACCATGAAAGGTGGCCAGTATATCTGCATATATGTGCATGTATATGTACAGCAGTGGCTGTTTACAAGTATGTGTATATATATATATATATATATATATATATATATATATGTATATATATATATATATATATATATATATATATATATATATATATATATATATGTATATATACATATATATATATATATATATATATATATATATATATATATATATATGTATATATACATATATATATATATATATATATATATATAGAGAGAGAGAGATATGTATATATATATAGATATATGCATATATACATATATAGATATATATAAATATATAGATATGTAGATATAGATATATATATATATATATATATATATATAGATATATATATATATATATATATATATATATATATAGATATATACATGTATACATATATAGATATATAGAGAGATATATAGATATATACAGATATATATGGATATAGGTTCATAGGTTCATAGGTTCGTACTAGGCTATCTGCCCAAGGGCATTTATAAGCCTAGCCCATAGTTATTTGGCTTTCGCCACCCCTTTAGTTTGAATAAAACTATGCCTATTATTTTGCTGTGCCTCTGTCAAGCAGTGACACTGAAGTAATCCCTGGGGTATATCTGCGATCCCCCATCCATTGGTCAAGATTCCTCTTGAACAAGGCCAGCGAGGTGCTCTGCCTCACATTTACCGGGATTTTGTTCCACAGCATAGGGAGTCTCTGGGTGATGCATCTGTCCCTCCAGCACGTTCTATTAATAACCGTGTCAAGGTTTAAGTCTCCCGCCCTTGTGGTTCTGAGGGATCTAGATTTTTTGAGGTGAAGCATATTCATCAAATCAGGGTTTGACATGGCCTTATATGTCAGGCACAGGTCACCTCTGAGCAAGCGGTATGAGACTGAATAGAGCTGGAGTTCTTTCAGTCGGGCAGCATAAGACATATTTTTGAGACCCTTTATCCTTTTGGTGAGGAACTTTTGGGGCCTTTCCAGCTGCTGCAGGTGTCGGGTCAGATACATTCCAAATGGGGCATTGTACTCAATCATAGGTCTAATGAGTGATGAGTACAGGGGGACGATGACCTCCCTTGATCTAGATGTGAATCCCTTCATGATCAGGTGGGCAATGTAGAAGGTTTTCCTAACTACTTTAGCAACATGAGTGTCAAACGAAAGGCTACTGTCAACCTGGGTCCCCAGATCCCTGATGATTGCCACCTATATGGTAGCTAGGGGTAACCTTGTTTTTCCCGAAGGGTATGAATATGCATTTCTTGGCATTTAACTTTAGGCCATGGCTCTGGCACCAGTTATCCGTTTCTGTGAGGCCCTTCTGAAGGATATCTGTGTCAGATGTGTTTTCGACTATGGCGCCCAGTTTGCAGTCATCTGCAAACTTTGTCAGCCATAACCCTCCTGTGTTTGCTTGTACTTCAGAAAAGTGGATGCCGAACAAGAGTGGACCCAGGACTGATCCCTGTGGGACACCACTTGTGACAGGCTTTGAGTCTGACATGGCTCCAGCAACTCTGACCCTGTGGGTTCTGTCACTTAGCCAATTTGCAACCCATCTTGTGATGTATGGGTTTACATTCAAGCTGATGAGTTTTTCGATGATACCTGAGTGGGGTATTGTGTCGAAGGCCTTTGCCAGGTCAAGGTAGGCTGTATGGACTGCCTTTCCCTCATCAATGGCCTTGGTGACTGTCTCGAAAAAGTCAACCAAGTTTAAAAGGCATGATCTGCCTTTGACAAAGCCAAACTGGGTTGGGTCCAAAGTCTGCAAGTTCCCTATGTCTTTATTTATGAGTTCCATTATGATCCTCTCCATGGCTTTGCAGATAAGGCTTGTCAAGCTAATGGGACGGTAATTTCTAGGGTCGGTGGAGGCACCGCCCTTGTGAAGTGGGACCACAGTCGCCGTGCGCCACTCCTTGGGTACGTATCCTGAGGTGAGGCTAAGATTAAACAGCTGTCCTAACTGCAGGTTTAATTCCTCATTGAGTTCATGGAGCACACAGCCAGGGACACCATCCGGTCCCATGGATGCTGTGTTTTTTGCTTTGGAAAGAGCAGTTCTCACCTGGGTGTTGGAGATGTTTGGGGGGCTACAATCCTCTGGTATAGATATCTCTCCTTTTGAGGGGTGGGGGGGAGAAGTTTGCACTGAACCTGTCAGCCAGTATGTTGGCAATGTGTGTAGGTTCAGTAATCTTCACATAATTTTGAACTAATTCTGAGCATATCTGGGAGTTTCCTCCTAGGTTTCTAACATAGCTAAAGAAGGCCTTATGATTGTCTTTTGAGTCCTTGGCGATTTTTCTCTCAAAATTTGCCTTGGATGATTTTATGAGAGCTCTTAGTTTTTTACTTATAATGATCAAAGGTGTCTTACCTTTCAAGGATTTTGCTCTATCTTGTAGTAGCTTCCTCCTTTTGTTGTAGAGCTTGTTTATGGCTGGGGTCCACCAGACTGGACGCTTGCCTTTGGTACAAAGAGTCTTAGTTTTGTTTGGGATTGCCTGATCCATGCAGTCCTGTAGGTGCTGGTAGAAGGCATTTGTAAGTGATTCAGCGGTTTGAGTAATGTTTACCACTGGCTCAGGGGCCTTAAAGGAGACCACATTAGTTTTTAGAAGTGTGAAGTCGGCTTTTGAGAAGTTTTTCACTGTGGTCTTTTTTATTTCAGGTGGGTGCGGGATGAGGACCTCCAGCGAGATTAGTTTATGATCTGATCTCACCAGTGAGGGGTATACTTCCGGTGTTGAACATTTTGATCCCATGTTCGTGATGATGAGATCAAGTATGTTTTCTCCTCTTGTGGGGATGGTGACTAGTTGTTCCATGGCATTTGAGTTTATGAACTCCAGGAACCTTTGGGCTAGAGTGTTTGGGCTTGACTAGTGTTCCCAGTCTATATTAGGGTAGTTGAAGTCACCTAGTATGATGGTGTTTGGAGATACATTCATCCCCTCCATTGTTTTCAGGAAGGCCATGTGAGGTTCCTGAGTTTGAGATGGTGGCCTGTAACATGCTACAAATTGCAGAGCAGTCTTGCCTATGGTTAATTGCACCTGGATGGTCTCCGATGCATCGTGCGTTGCCACCAACCTTGAAGTGTGGGTGTCCTTTATGAATATGGACACCCCCCTTTTTTCTTGGTGTTGTCTGGATTTTGGGGCCGGAACGCATGATATGAGGTGAAACCTGCTAGTGCTGGGGTGCTCTCAGGAGCCTTGAACCAGGTTTCTGTCACAGCACAAACATCAATGTTCTCCATACTGAGAAGGGCCTCGAGTGCATGCATCTTGAGATTGAGACTTCTGGCATTGAGCAGCATTACCCTTAGTTTTTACTTTTTGTGTTCTAGGGTGGTAGGTTTAGAATTTGAGCCTTGCCTAAAAAAGGCACTATGGGGGTGGCAAGAGCCTTTGCCAATATCCGGAAGCCTAGGGGTGACAGGTGCAAGCCGTCCCTTGAAGCAGCGTGGCTTGTCCAGCATGTCATCCCAGGCAGACAGACATTGGATCCCCTTTGAATGACACCAGAATTTAAGCCAATTATTAAAGCTGATCATCTTATCACTGTATTGTGGCATCATTCTAGGTGAAGGTAGGATACTGCTCAAGGTCAGGGTCATACCTGCCTGGGCTACATAATCAGAGAGCTCCTCAATGTCTCTTTTCATGTAGTCCAAGGAGGTGCGTCTCAGGTCGTTGACACCAGCGTGGACAATGACTGAGTCGTACTTGTACCTGCTGTTGAGAGACCTGAGTGCTTGTGTTATGTGGCGGATTCTAGCCCGACAGGCAGCTTACTGTGACCTTCTCCTTACTCAGTCTGGTGGCGGACGTCAGTGTGTCTGACTATGGAGTCACCTATGACAAGTATGTTTGGTGTTGTATTTGGCCTTAAGGGCAGTGACTGCTTTGCACACTGATTTTGTTGTTTATGTGTTTGTGTGGTGTATTGAGTTTGCAGTTGCTTGGGTGTCTGCTTTGGAGGCCTCTGCTGTTTAGGTAAATTTTACTCAGAGCCTCCAGTATGTCTTAGTGTGTTTATGTGTTTGATTCAGTGGTGTGGTTGAGTTAAGTGAGACTGGTATTGTGGTGTGTGTAGTTGCCTTCTCCTCCTGCCTGGTCTTGCCAGTCCTGAGTTGAGAGAGCTCAGCCTCCAGTCTGGCTAAATAGCTGCATCTCTCACAAGTGTTAGTGTTACGTGGGAGGAGGAGAGGGTTGTCCGTGTACATGAGACAATTGTAACATTGTCTCAGAATTCCCAGATTCACCAACTGGGCAGGAGAGGACGCCAGCATCTGACCCTTCGACATGCTAGAAAGAATTATGAGTTGGTATGAGACAGAAAAGTAGTGGGCTTAGCAGGGAAGTGGGCACCTGGGGGTTTTGCTAGTGAGAGATTTGTATAATATAGGAGTGCTTGACCTGCAAAGAGAATGCTTATAAGACAAGGGATATGCTTATAAGACAAGTGCTGAACTTTTGAGAAGAAAAAGCTATTTGGAACAAGTGCTGCACTTTTAGTGTAGGTGTAAACTGTTTAGGTTCCTAACAGAGCAGTTCTAAGGGAAAAATTGAAGAACAGACTTTCTGGAGCCAGAAAGAGTTTAACCTTGTTTAACCGGCTGCCCGATGCTGCTCTAGTGGCAACTCCAGCTAAAGCACGTTAAAGCGTGCTTGATAGCAGGGGCTGGAAAGAAGCAGGAATAGACCCAAAAGGGAAAATAAAACTACAGTTTCAAGTCAGTAACCACCTCTACGGGGGGCAGGGAAGCTGCTCAATGTTAGTCACTGCCACTGATCAACAGAGAGACCCTCCTCCAGCCCAAGCAAAAATGGCCTCACAGAAACTTTCAAACAGTTCAGGAACAGCAAGCCTGTAACTGAACTTTTTTAACTCTCAGAAAAGTGTGAAAAAAGCAAGATTTTTTTTTTGTTTTTGTTTTTTACAGAGATAGCAGAGGTTCACAAGTAATATCAAGTTATAACAGTGCAGTAAATGACCCCACACAAGAGTGCTAGGTCAAGGACAGAAAATATACAAGTTTTAAGAAAAAAACAATTTAAAATTAAGTGCAAACAGGAATTTCAGCAAACAGCTTTTGGTTGTGCTCTAAATACAGTTACTAATACAGAAATCAAGTTTAACAAGCCAGAAAATGTTCAAGCTAGGCAGCTATGCAGAAAAACTTAGCAAATAAACAGAGAATAAATACTTAAAATATCAAAAGTGGCTCCCTTCTTCTCTCAGCGTTTTTTCCTCTTGGAGGGTGCTTCACCAACAGCCAACAAGCCTGAAAAGACGCCCAAACCACGAGGCAACTGGGTTTTAAGAGACAAAGATGAAGGAGTTATGGAAATGACCCCTAGTGGCCAATAAAACTACAGTTTCAAGTCAGTAACCACCTCTACGGGGGGCAGGGAAGCTGCACAATGTTAGTCACTGCCACTGATCAACAGAGACCCTCCTCCAGCCCAAGCAAAAATGGCCTCACAGAAACTTTCAAACAGTTCAGGAACAGCAAGCCTGTAACTGAACTTTTTTAACTCTCAGAAAAGTGGGAAAAAAGCAAGATTTTTTTTTGTTTTGTTTTTTACAGAGATAGCAGAGGTTCACAAGTAATATCAAGTTATAACAGTGCAGTAAATGACCCCACACAAGAGTGCTAGGTCAAGGACAGAAAATATGCAAGTTTTAAGAAAAAACGATTTAAAATTAAGTGCAAACAGGAATTTCAGCAAACAGCTTTTGGTTGTGCTCTAAATACAGCTACTAATACAGAAATCAAGTTTAACAAGCCAGAAAATGCTCAAGCTAGGCAGCTATGCAGAAAAACTTAGCAAATAAACAGAGAATAAATACTTAAAATCTCAAAAGTGGCTCCCTTCTTCTCTCAGCGTTTTTTCCTCTTGGAGGGTGCTTCACCAACAGCCAACAAGCCTGAAAAGACGCCCAAACCACGAGGCAACTGGGTTTTAAGAGAGGAAGATGAAGGAGTTATGGAAATGACCCCTAGTGGCCAATAAAACTACAGTTTCAAGTCAGTAACCACCTCTACGGGGGCAGGGAAGCTGCTCAATGTTAGTCACTGCCACTGATCAACAGAGACCCTCCTCCAGCCCAAGCAAAATGGCCCGACAGAAACTTTCAAATAGAACAGGAACAGCAAGCCTGTAACAGAAATTTTCTACCAATCAGAAAAGTGTGAAACAAGCAAGATTTTTTTTTGTTTTGTTTTTACAGAGATAGCAGAGGTTCACAAGTAATATCAAGTTATAACAGTGCAGTAAATGACCCCACACAAGAGTGCTAGGTCAAGGACAGAAAATATACAAGTTTTAAGAAAAAAACAATTTAAAATTAAGTGCAAACAGGAATTTCAGCAAACAGCTTTTGGTTGTGCTCTAAATACAGCTACTAATACAGAAATCAAGTTTAACAAGCCAGAAAATGCTCAAGCTAGGCAGCTATGCAGAAAAACTTAGCAAATAAACAGAGAAAAAATACTTAAAATATCAAAAGTGGCTACCTTCTTCTCTCAGCGTTTTTCCTCTTGGAGGGTGCTTCACCAACAGCCAACAAGCCTGAAAAGACGCCCAAACCACGAGGCAACTGGGTTTTAAGAGAGGAAGATGAAGGAGTTATGGAAATGACCCCTAGTGGCCAATAAAACTACAGTTTCAAGTCAGTAACCACCTCTACCGGGCAGGAAGCTGCTCAATGTTAGTCACTGCCACTGATCAACAGAGACCCTCCTCCAGCCCAAGCAAAAATGGCCTCACAGAAACTTTCAAACAGTTCAGGAACAGCAAGCCTGTAACTGAACTTTTTTAACTCTCAGAAAAGTGGGAAAAAAGCAAGATTTTTTTTTTTGTTTTTTACAGAGATAGCAGAGGTTCACAAGTAATATCAAGTTATAACAGTGCAGTAAATGACCCCACACAAGAGTGCTAGGTCAAGGACAGAAAATATGCAAGTTTTAAGAAAAAAACGATTTAAAATTAAGTGCAAACAGGAATTTCAGCAAACAGCTTTTGGTTGTGCTCTAAATACAGCTACTAATACAGAAATCAAGTTTAACAAGCCAGAAAATGCTCAAGCTAGGCAGCTATGCAGAAAAACTTAGCAAATAAACAGAGAAAAATACTTAAAATCTCAAAAGTGGCTCCCTTCTTCTCTCAGCGTTTTTTCCTCTTGGAGGGTGCTTCACCAACAGCCAACAAGCCTGAAAAGACGCCCAAACCATGAGGCAACTGGGTTTTAAGAGAGGAAGATGAAGGAGTTATGGAAATGACCCCTAGTGGCCAATAAAACTACAGTTTCAAGTCAGTAACCACCTCTACGGGGGCAGGGAAGCTGCTCAATGTTAGTCACTGCCACTGATCAACAGAGAGACCCTCCTCCAGCCCAAGCAAAAATGGCCTCACAGAAACTTTCAAACAGTTCAGGAACAGCAAGCCTGTAACTGAACTTTTTTAACTCTCAGAAAAGTGGGAAAAAAGCAAGATTTTTTTTGTTTTTGTTTTTTTACAGAGATAGCAGAGGTTCACAAGTAATATCAAGTTATAACAGTGCAGTAAATGACCCCACACAAGAGTGCTAGGTCAAGGACAGAAAATATGCAAGTTTTAAGAAAAAAACGATTTAAAATTAAGTGCAAACAGGAAATTCAGCAAACAGCTTTTGGTTGTGCTCTAAATACAGCTACTAATACAGAAATCAAGTTTAACAAGCCATAAAATGCTCAAGCTAGATAGCTATGCAGAAAAACTTAGCAAATAAACAGAGAAAAAATACTTAAAATCTCAAAAGTGGCTCCCTTCTTCTCTCAGCGTTTTTTCCTCTTGGAGGGTGCTTCACCAACAGCCAACAAGCCTGAAAAGATATCTATAGATATATATAGATATGTATATATGTATATAAATATATATATATATATATATATATATATATATATATATATATATATATATATATATATATATATATATATACATGTATATATATATACATACATGTATATAGATATATATACATATATGTATATAGATATATATAGATATGTATATATAGAGTGATATATAAATATATATGTATATATATATATATATATATATATATATATATATATATATATATATAGTGAGAGAGGGAGACACAGGGTCAGACGTATTGCAACAGGTGCCTGGTGACCAAGGCATGGACTGAACACCAGTGTTGATACTGCAGTGCCATACCCCATTCCAAAACACTTTACCCACTAACTACCCAATAGGTGGTTGCCTGATTAACAATGAAGGTGTCAGAAGGGAACATGGGACACAGGTGGACAGTAGCCTCCCCTTTGATATTCACAGTGCCACACTAGTCTTGTAATCTGTCTACGTGGTACGTGTAATCACAAACGATGTGTCATGTATGGAAATATAGGTCAGTGTTCCCCTGTACTCATCACAATGCCCCATGTGGTATGTACCTCACATGACAACTACAGCAAGTGGAAAGTCCACAGGCATACCTCACAAAGGGTAATACTGCCCTGAAACACATACCCTATTCAGACTGACTCACATAACCACAGCTACAGTGCGTTGTATACCGGCCACACAGGGGTTACCTCTGCCAAACATACAGAGGTATGCCACACCCATAGCAGTCAGACAACCACCATGTCAACACCTCACAATCCCACTGGGCTACATGGCCTAGTTCCCTAGTCCCCACAACATCACTAAACAGCACATGCTGGAGGGATAGGCTCCTACTGGCAAATATGCCATACTCTGGAGTAAACCACCCAGCATGAACAAACAAGGCTCCTCAGTAGCAGATGTCAGACATACCCCTGATGATTGTCTGGGGGATAGGTAACACGCCCTGGGAATCACCTCTGTGTATCCGGTTGACAGGAGGAAGTGAAATCTAATTACATGTGTGTCACAGGCCAGGGTAACATATGGCTAGGCTGCTATAGGCCCCAGGGACAATAGCGTATTACCTACTTATGACGCAATGCTCACAGACATGTACACAGTGCAATACCAGCTATGTGAGGTGGAATGAGTGTGACAGTGAATGTGTGCAAGGTCTGTGACGGTGTGATAGCTAGGAGTAAGGTTGTTTCCGTTATGGTCATTTGTGTCCTACGTGTGAGGCCAGAGAAAGATGTATTAGTTATTGGGATGCAGACATAGTAGGATGCTATATGTTGTGATGTAGTTCCTTGTGTACGACTGTAGTGCCCATCATAGGCTGAAGCAATACATGTATGCTCAGTAAGTGGTACTGCTGGTGAATCCATCCGACATTAGAACTGTTGAACCACCTGAATCTGTAGGCCTAAACAGCATAGTATGGTGTATGTTCACATTCCCTGGTAACACTGTCTTGTGTGTTTCCTGCAGTCTGCACAGATTACATTCCTCAGGCATAGATATCTGTTAGTAGGGGCACACAGTACTGTAAGGTACATAGCAAATGCTCATCTGTGTTAGCATACATTTGTGTGTGGTTTGAATGTCTGATGTGTGTGTAATGATGCCTGTACCATGTCTGCAATCACATGTGTGATGCAGGGTTTGCGTGTGTACCTAGCAACATGTATACTCTGTTACAGCAGTATGCCAGCTATATTAACAACTGTGCACATATGTTAGGTAGGGGTATGGCATCAACAACTAGGGTGGGTTACTGGTTATACTGTAACTTTACTTCACATTCATTGCAATGGATGACATATATCTGCATGCATTAGCTTGATATGTACCCCCTGGCAAGGCTGTGCATTGGATCCCAAACAGTGAGCCGAGTACTGGTGTATACTGGTGTGTCATATGGAGTGTGACAGGCACTGTCAGCCAGTTGTGGGCTGAGCACTGATATGTGGTATTGAATGTGTGTATCTTGTGACAGACGAACAGATGCTATATATGGCAGTTAACTGATATCTGTACTGTATAATGTTAAGTGTGCCAGATGACTTGCTCACACATATCGTTTACTTGTCTTCCAGGCTTATGGCTCATCACAGGAACCCCTGATACACAGCTGCAGAGGAACAGGAAATCCGCCACAGCCTGGTACAGCACTATACCCTGCTGTTTTCAAGGGCCAGCCAGCACCAGCAGGAGCATACTGCACTGTGGCAAGAACTTGTTCGTCGGGTAAATGACAAAGGCATGCATAACTGGACATATGAGCAGGTACACCATCACTGCAGTGATTTAATTAGACATGTACGGTGGCATGCGTCTGATATCCACAGACAACAGCTTGCCACAGGTGGTGGGGTGACCATACACCCCCCCCACCAGAGTGGAGGAACTGCTGCTAAGTGTGGTGGCTCCTGGCCTACAGCAACAACATCACACATGTGTCATCATGGCGGCTGGAGCCACCCAGCATAGTGACATGGAGCGTGCAGGTAACATGCCCTAGCTGTAGACTACTGTTACCTGTATTGTTAGATTATGCATGTGTGAGATGTGTACTGTGTTTAGCAGTTGTGCTGTCTATTGTGTGCAATACTGATAATATGAATAGTATCTGTACACCTATGCCTGTTGTTCTACTGTAGTTTAGCACACTCACAGTAGCAATGCCACAGGTGTGGCCACTGACAAACTGTGTCGTATTCTTGCAGGTCCCTCTGGTGTGACAGCAGGGCAGACATTACATGCTGGTGAGTGTGTTAACACTTTAAACTTGGTATTGAACTGTCCATGTCATAGGTGAGGTGTAGGCCATGTACACATAACACACCTATGCATAATGCATGCTGTGCATATTTGCTGTGAGACGTGAAACATCTCAGTAATGTCAGTAGCTGCCTCATTCACATGCAATGCACAGAGCATCAGACACAAATGTGGCAACACTGTACTGCACATTGGATAGGTATAGTTGACACACATGTACACAACATAACACATTTGTCATAAGCAGTACACCTCAACATGCTACACATAGTGTAACCGGACACCCGCTACCAGGTCACACTTCAGTATCCCACATGTCATCCACACACCACACATATCATACCTGAGGGGTAGGGGCCTAGCATGGGGCTGTGCAGCACTCCTCAACACATAACACAGTCATGTTAGGCAATGCTCCCTATTGGACACCTCACACACTCTTGTGCAACATGGCTGAGTAATTGTGAACTTAGCCACGGCACTGCGGTTCAGGTACAGCATGCTAGGCGGTGGTCTAGCACACTTTAGTGGCCTTGAGTGACCACATGATGCATGATGATGATGGCTAATGGTACTACACCCCATACTGTTACAATGGCCATGTCCAGGATTGGTATCCCATCACATATACATGTACCACCCATCCCGTGTGAGTACATAGCATGCATGTGCTACACCTGTGTCCACAATTATCTGCTACAGACACAGACACTACAATCAGACATGGAAATCCATGTGACACACAGATAACACACGCAGCCATGGTATGTATACCTGTGTGTGATGGTGCACAGGACATTGCAGAGCTTATACTTGTACAGAAATGTCATGTCCTTGTACACATTGTGTTCCAGGGTGTAGGCAATCACTGAACATGTACACACATGCACCACAGCCATGTACACTGTCATCAACTATGGCTGTCTACACACACTGCATGGACTTGATCAACACTTATTCTGCATGCTGACACATGGGTGTGACTGTTTGCCTTGTGATACTGTCACCCACCTTCAACCAGTATTGAGTATGATTTGGAAGTCTGTTGTGTGTGTGTATCTGCTGTAGTGAGGAGTGTGCATGTGTTCCTGTATTCCTGTGTGCATGTGTTCCTGTGTGCCTGTGTGCCTGTGTGCATGTGCAGACCATAACATGTATTTCCTGTCTTCCTCTCACAGGTGCTGAGGTAGGGCTTGGCGAAAGCAGCAGGCGACCTGAAGCCAATGCCATGGATAGTGGTGATGATGAAACATGTATTTTGGCACATGGAGATTTGACAGGGTCTATCGTTGGTCCAACAATCGACAGTACACAGCATTCAACCCCATCTATGCGCACACTCATACTGCCATTACATCCCTCACCACCAATGGCCATAGCGGAGGGACAGCATACAGTTGGCATTGACCAGGAGAGTGTGGTACCCATGGCACGTGCATCCCCTCACAGCAGCCATAGCCATAGATCCGCAATGGTACCACATAGGCGGAGGTCCAGGGGTTCTCAGGGGAGCACCACTGGACGTACTGACCCTGGCAGATGTACCCTCACAGGTCTTACAATGACCACTATGTTCCGGGCTGTAATGCAGGCTCAGACACATATGGAACGGTACACCAGACAGGGACTTAGGGCGCAGAGGGCACATAACACCGCTATCAATGACAGCATCCGTGACCTTGCCAGTGCCATCCGGACTTACACCGAGGTCATTGATAGACATTGGGAGGAGACAATAGATGCCCTCCACAACATGTCTCCCTCAAGCCAGGACCATGTGGGATGGTTGCGACGTCGACGCAGATGCATGCCAGCAACAGCAACAGCTGGCAGTGGTCGCGGACAGCCCACAGCTCACAGACGCTCGTGTAGGGGCAGTACCAGGCTGGCCTGTCCATTGTCCGTCCCAGTAGACCACGTGCACATGGCTCTGACCAGTCCCAGCAGGGACATGGGTCCAGTCGTCATACCTCTGCCTCTGATGACATTACCCAGTCAGGGTTGGTACTCGATACCGTCCGTAGCACCCCTGCCAGGCACAGGTACTGTGTCCATGGCCAGAGACAGTGATCTGTACAGCCAAGCAGGTACAGTCTGTGGCTGTCCCACAAACCACCATATATGGCAGCCACATGGTGGAGCTGTGTGCATGCAGACACACACACATTAAACAAGCAACTAGGGCTCACACATACACACACACATTACATCAACATTGGCCCATGCTGTACTGTTTTCCCCCACACACACACCCACACACACCCACACACACACACACACACACACACACACACACACACACACACACACACACACACACAGACATGTCAATTGGATGGGTCAATGTCAGGCTCTGGCAAACAAGAAAATGCCCTGTGCATATGATGATAACTGTGCCACCTCCTGTCATCTGCATTATCAACGGAGGGACAGGCTAACATGGTGCTGATGCACAGGGTGACACTATAGCAGTGTAGCAATTATAGCGAGTTGTCAACAAGGAAGTCTAACTACATCCTTGTAGGTATATCTGAGCAGACATTATGCATCAAAGCTCTGATTGTCAATGTAGCATTGTTTACACCACTGTTAGGTCTGAGCATGTATTATCCACCCATGTGCCACTTGGCTGATGTGTGATGTGTTGCCAGCATGTGTTAGTGAGTGGACAGTACGTGTGTGATGTGTGCAGTACAGATTAGCAAGTGTACATCTGTGAACATGGTGGGTGTGCACTGTCTGGATGTACGTGCATAGTGGACACATGGAACGTGTGGCATACCCTGTCGTACACATTATTAACATCCCATTGCATCTTTCAATGGCCAGTATGCATTCTACTACAGTTATGTACTAACATAGGTAGACGTGTGTATGACATGGGTTGACACTATGCTGCAGGTGATACCGTTAATATCAGTCAATGATTTGCAGTCTGGTAGTATACACAACCTCAACAGCATGACTATAAGCAATCATTGATGTCCTGACAAATGACACACAGTAGTAGGGAACCCAGTATCAATTGGATCCTTCCGGTGTTACACTATAACACTAACCAGTGGTGATGACCGCCACCCATTACTGTGACCACACCTGTGTGTCATATAGCCACCTTAGGTACATGCAGACACACTAGAGATGTGTCCATCCAAATCTTGGAATGCATGGTATGGCCTACAATGCATTCCCTGGATGGGATGCATATCCTATACAAGGGTATCATACAGACAGATACCTGTTGTGTGATACATGCTGTATAGCAGTAAGCTGACTATGGCATAGTCATCCTCATGTACTATACATACTATCCCATCAGTACCACACTGGTGGTAGCCCTCAACATGTATGTCGGGTACCATTGTGTACATACAGACCCATGTTATGTCATGTGTCCCTTGGTATCCACATATCCATAGGTATTGTGGAGTCCCAAGGTGTATCACAGACATTAGAGGCCTGAATGCATATCCACAAGGCAGTCGTACACCCATAAAGACTGTCCATTCTTGGCAGACTTTGTTGTGTATGACCATGTCTGACATATACCCCAGGCATATACCCTCACTCACACTACTCTTAAGTAACTGTCATGGGTGTGTGTGCCACAGATGACCTTGGCCACAGAACACGGCAGTGGATGGCCATGTCACATACATACATATGTGACCTACGATCTGAGTAGCAGCGGCACAACCTGTCAATGGAAACAAATGTATTCATGTAGTATGCAGGCTTCACACCTATGTACTGATTGAGGGGACATGTACACATATATATTTGCCACGCAGATACCTGATGTCTGCAATGCACTTACTGTTGTCATCATACTATGTCATACCATAGTAAAAGCAAAACCCACACCGTGTTGACCAACAGTGACACACACACACACACACTCCGCATTTGCAGGATTCAAAACCCTACCTAACTATGTTATTATACTGGAAAGAGATGCATTAACACTGTGCATTATTTGCTTTACTGGCTGGTTTCCCTTCTCCTGCTGTATTTGTAGGATGGTGACATCATCAGACTTTCCAAAGAGGAATGGTTCCTTTACTGAGTTTTTCCAGTCTCCTAAAAAGGAACACCTCTCAAAGGAAACTGCACACATACACATACTTTGCAGGATTCAAACCCCTACTTAACTATGTTATGATACTGAAAAAAGATGCATTAACACAGTGCACTATTCGCTTTACTGGCTGGTTTTCCTTCTCCTGCAGTATTTGTAGGATGGTGACATTATCAGACTTTCCAAAGAGGAATGTACCTCTTTTAGTGTGTTTTCACAGTCTCCAAAAAGGACACTCCTTTCAAAGACAATTGTACACATACACACAACCCCCCAACATACACACACTGTTTGCAGGATTCAAACCCCTACCTAACTATGTTATGATACTAGAGAGTGACACTTTAACATGGCGTGCTTTTTGCTTTACTGGCTGGTTTTCTTTCCCCTGCTGTATTTGTAGGATGGTGACGTCATCAGACTTTCCAAAGAGGAATGTACCTCTTTCAGTGTGTTTTCACAGTCTCCAAAATGGACACTCCTTTCAAAGACAATTGCACACATGCACACAACCCCCCACACACACTGTTTGCAGGATTCAAACACCTGCTTCACTATGTTATGGTACTGGAAAGCGAAGCATTTAACACAGCACACTACTTGCTTTAGTGGCTAGTTTCTTTTCTCCTGCAGTATTTGTAGGATGGTGACATCATCAGACTTTCCAAAGAGGAATGTATCTCTTTTAGTGTGTTTTCACAGTCTCTAAAAAGGGCACTCCTTTCAAAGAAAATTGCACGCACACACACACTGTTTGCAGGATTCAAACTCCTACCTAATTAAGTTAGAATAGCAGAAAGCGATGCGTTAACATGGCATGCCATTTGCTTTACTGGTTGGTGCCTCTTCCCCTGCTGTATTTGTAGGATGGTGACATCATCAGACTTTCCAAAGAAGACTGGTTCCTTTACTGAGTTTTCCCAGTCTCCAAAAAGGAACCCTCTGAAAGGAAACTGCACATATACACACACCCCCCACACACTTTGCAGGATTCAAACCCCTACTTAACTATGTTACGATACTAGAAAGAGATGCATTAACACGGTGCACTATTTGCTTCGCTGGCTGTTTTTTCTTCTCCTGCAGTATTTGTAGGATGGTGACATCATCAGACTTTCCAAAGAGGAATGTACCTCTTTTAGTGTGTTTTCACAGTCTCCAAAAAGGACACTCCTTTCAAAGACAATTGCATACATACACGCAACCCCCCACCACACATGCTTGGCAAGATTCAAACCCCTTTTTAACTATGTTATGATACTAGAAAGTGATACTTGAATACAGTACGCTATTTGCTTCATTGGCCTGCTTCCCTTCCCCTGCTGCATTTGTAGGATGGTGACATCATCAGACTTTCCAAAGAGGAATGGTTCCTTTACTGAGTTTTCCCAGTCTTCAAAAAGGAACACCTCTTAAAGGAAACTGCACACATAGACAACACCCCCCACATACACACACTTTGCAGGATTCAAACCCCTATCTAACTATGTTATGATACTAGAAAGAGACGCAGTAACACGGCAAGCTATTTGTTTTATTTGATGGTTTCCCTTCTCTTGCAGTATTTATAGGATAGTGACATCATCAGACTGGACATGGTGATGTGTGTACACTTTGTTTTATGCCATTCCAGGAATGGTCCATGTGGGTCAGCAGGTGTCAACAGCTTGAACATGACCTCAGTATCCTTACCTTGTGTGATCTATCTGTGGACACAGTGACATTCCGTCATATGTCAACACATATTTATGCACAGCTTCTTGGTTTTGTGGATACTACATGTGTCTGGGATGTTGATAAAGGGCTATTCAAAGTCTATGTGACACATGTGTAGATGTGTTCATTGATGTATGTCCTGGGTGGCTGCCTTGCAAACAGTCTAGTATGTTTGGGAACCATGATCCGCACATGAACATGCCACAATTGGTAGGGTTGTGTGTGTGTCAGCTTCCAATAGCTCTGTTTATGACTACAACCATGATGGACTCCATGACCTTGCAGATCAGACCTCATAGGTGTACTGGACTTGACTCCCCATGGTGTGTTGTGCACCAACACTTGTGGGGAGTGCCATATGTAGCTGTGACACATTCAACGGTTCCACACCCTGTGTAGGGGGTGCGGCTCAGCTAACTGTTCAGGTGCATGATTTGTTTGTTCTGTAGTTTGTACATGACACATATTGGGAATCAATGTATTCCACCTGCTGCCATGCTTTTGGCAGTGGGGGTAGCTGCTCATCCATTCTACATGTGATATCTCCTGGTATGATGATGTGGACTATTGTCAGTGGAGGATGGGTATGTACATATGGGCCTGTCTGTCATGATGTCGGCATTGACACTCAGGTACAGTTGGCCCTGACTCAGGACATATATGTGTGTACATTGATATTTATGACATAGCTGAAGGAGGTGCCATGATTCAGTCTGGACTCCTTCTCAGCTCCTCTTTACAACACACTAATGAACATGAGCACTAATCCCTGTTATACTCTTTTACACGTTTAACACCCTACTGATCCTTTGTGATCAGGCTACAGAGTATGTCATGATAATATCCTGGCATGTCCAGGGGTCAGTTTTGTGTGTACTCTTCAATCCAGCTGGTGGATATTGTGATATTGACACAATGTCACATCTGCCTCATGTACACAGACAACCCTCTCCTCCTCCCGGCAAACTCAGATATATGTGTGAGATGCACCTATATAGACATACAGGGAGCCGAAGTCTCTCGACCCATGACTGGCACAGTGTATCAGGTGGTGAAGGTAACCACATGCACCACATATCAGTCTCACATATCCTCTAGCAACAGCACTCAAACCACATTAGCACACATTGACATACTCTGATCTTGTAAATGTACTCTACCTAAGCAGCAGAGACCTCCAAAGCAGACACATACACACCTGCTACCCCACTACAATACCCACATATCACTAGGTTCACAATGTCAGTGTGCCACACAGTCATTGCCCTTCGGGCTAAACAACACACCTAATACACTTGTAATAGGTGACACTTATGTTCAGACACAGTGACGTACCACTCACCAGCCCTGACAAGGGAATAGTCACTTTGGGCTGTCTGTTGGGTGCCAGGATCTGCCGCATAACACAGGTAGTCAGGTCACTCCAAAGCAAGTACAAGACTGGCACCATCATTGTCCATGCTGGTGTGTGTCACCTCAGACGTTACTCCCTGGACCACATGACATGATACATGGAGGTACACTCTGATCATGTAGCCCAGGCCAGTATGACCCTGACCTTGTCTAGCATCTTACACCCACCAATTATGATGTCGCAGTATACGGATACACATATCACATTTAACAGTTGGCTAACAAATGTGTTTCATTCATAGGGGATACAGTGTCTGTCAGAGTATGGTGACATGCTCAACATGCCACGTAGCTTCACTATGGACAGCTTGCACCTGTCACCCTTGGACTTTGGTATGCTGGCTAAGGCTCTTGCTACCACAAGAGTGCCTTTTTTACGCAGGGCTCAGAAGACAAACCCACCTCCATAGACATTACAGGTTAAATGAAACTAAGGGTAATGCTGCTCAACAACAGTTGTGTTAACCTCATATTGTGGCCACTCAGGACTCTCCTCAGTATGGAGGAGAGCAATATCTGTGCACTGACAGACACCTGGTTCAGGCTCGCTTATGCACACCAGCACTACCAGGTTATGTTTCATACCATGCTGTCTGACAACAAGACTTGGAACAGACAACGCAACTAGGGGGAGTATTCATATACATCACAGATACACACACCTCCAGGTTAGTAGCACTGCACAAAGCATCACAGACCATACATAGACAACTGCCATTGTACAATACTGCCTTTCAGTTTGTTGCCTGCTACAGAACACACTCCCAAACTCAGGAACCACAATCGGCTTTTGTGGGAACTATAGAGAATATGCAGGTCTCCACAGACACCATTATATTGTGTGACTTCATATACACACATATTGACTGGGGATACTACTCAAGCCCCGACAACCTCACCCAACAGTCACTACAATTTGTGGACTCATATGTTTTGGCACAACCAGTCAGCACAGCCACAAGGGGGAATACATATTGGACCTGCTCATCACCAACATGGGGACTCTATGTTCCACACCAGCGATATACACCTCATTGGTAAGTTCAGAACATACATGTATCTCACAGGACATACATATACCCTCCACACACCCATCATGGGTAATCTTGGTGAACTTCTCATAAGTCAACATCTCACTTCACCGACGCAAGGTGGTATCCTTCAGAGATCCTGAGACAGTGGCATATACGGCTCACACTGCTGCATCCTTTACATACACATTATATGGACACCTAGTGGACTTCATAGATTATGCTATCCCAAATAACAACAAGACCCACTACTACAATGGCAGGGGACCTGTCTGGTAGACCCCAGCCATTAATAAGCTGTACAATGTCAAGAGGATGCTACTACATGATAGAGCACAATCCCAGACTGGGAAGGCATCTGTGATCTGTACTAGCAGACAGCTACAATCACTCATGGACTTTTCTAAGGGCCGCTTCTACCAGACAATTGCACCTGACACGTAGGACCATCACACGGCCTTCTTCAGTTATGTCAGGAACCTGGGTGGACACTCACTGATATGCTGTGAGTTACTGTATACTGACTAAACCTACCCTGAACCCACTGGCATTGCCTACATCCTGGCAAACAGGTTCAGTGCAGATGTCTCCCACCCATTCCCCCCTAAGGAGAAACTATCCATCCCAACAGAGTATAACCTCCCTGACATCACACAGTAACAGGTGAGTGCTGCCCTCCCCACAGCGTACATCACAGTATCAATGTGACCAGATGGTGTCCCAGCCTGCATCATACACGGGCATCATAACAAACGCAACCCTCACATTACCTCACTGTTCAATATCGGAGTTACCACAGGATATGTACCCAAGGAATGGTGTACTGCGACAGTGGTCCTGCTCCACAGAGTTGGTGCCACAATGGACCACAGACAATATTTCCCTATAAGCCTATGTAGCCTGTTCTGCAAAGCTATGGAGCATATTGTCATAGGACTCCTACACATAGACATCAGGAACCTACAGACACAGTGTCCTACTCATTTCAGCATTGCTGTGGGCAGATCTTGCCTCTTGAACCTGTAGGTATTTTTTAAATGGCTAACAGGTCCATTGACATAGGGACGGCTATCCACACAGCCTACCTGAACCTTGCAAAACCATTCAACACAATAACCCACTGGGCCATTATGCATAGGCTCACCAGTGTCAATTTGGACACATATCTCACACAATGGATTGATACCTAGATCAGCGATAGCACCCACATGGTCAGGATTGCAGGTGCCATGTCTGACTATACACCAGTTACACATGGCATCTCACACAGCTTGGTTCTGGGATCTCTCTTGTTCAGTATATATTTGTCTTACGTACAGGCTATCACAGGGGGAATATGGCTGAACATGTCTGCACTTGACTGCAAACTGGGTGCCATTATCAACTCTCCAGCTGCCACATGCATACTCAATCAGGGTATCACAGAGATGGATGACTGGTGCCTGAGCCATGGACTACAGCTAAATGCCATTAGTTGCATAGTCATCCCCTTTGGGAGTAACAACATGCCCACACATTACCACATAGGTAGTACTCCATTACATACGGTAGGAGTTGTTAGGGGTTTGGGGACATCACTTGTTCGTACTGTCGCCTTTAACATTCACATTGCCAAAGTGGTTGGACACACCTGCTATGTGTGCCACCTTATCCCATATGGTTTCACATCTAGATCGAATGAGGTCATTGTGCCCCTATATTCATCACATCCATGCTTGGTTACAATGCCACATTTGGGGTGTACCTTACCTGACACCTGCAGCAACTGTACTGGCCACGGACGGTCCTCACCAAGCAGATCTAGGGACTCACACAGATGCCCTGCATAGTTCAGATGCAGTAACTCCAGCTCTACTCAGTCGGTTACCACCTACTGAGATATGATGTGTGCCTGTTGTTTACAGCTATACCCAAACCAGTATTACTGGACATGCTCCACCTCAGAATATCCAACTCCCTTGGAGCTACACACTGCAGGGACGTATACCTCAGTACAGATGTTAATAGGACATTGTGGAGGGACAGATTCTTATCCCAGAGGCTCCACTCACTACAGAATGTAATCCCAGTTTCACATAGGCAGAGCCACCCACTGACCACCTACTGGAGACATCTTGACGACTGTATGGGTGATTGTATATTTACCCCTGGGATATCCTCTGTGTCCCTGCTAGACAGAGGCACACTAGCATAAATGTACATGGGCTATCTTGTGTGACCTACTATTCACACACACAGTGTAGTAATGTGACAGCGTTGCGAATGCCAAACACACTCTGGCTAGGCTTGTACATGCCCTAGGGCAGATAGCCTAGTATTGACCTCTGAACCTATGCTTATGTTCATGATGCACAATGTTTATTGCTGATACTGTTTGCAGGTCTTTATCATCTTTGCTTTACCAGTTTCCATAAAGAACTTCAGTATCTGCAGAACATATTTGATTATGACAGGGTTCCACAATATTATAGATGTGTCTGTTGTCATATAACTGTGTGCACAGTGCGGATTGCAGTATAGTGACAGGTTCCTGGGTTAACACCTGCAACTGCCAGATATGCGTGGCCCACTGCTGTACTCAAACATAGCCTAAGTGTGTGAGCATGCCCAGTTCTGACATTACATGTTTTGTTGCCTGACATTTGTCTCATTTGTTCAAGTGTGTGAGCATGCCCAGTGTGAACCTTCAGTATGTTGCTATCTGAGGTCCACTACATTTGCTGATGTGTGTGAACATGACCAATATTAACATTTATACTGTGTGTGTTGGAAGTCAGGTTCTGTTCTCACTGCAGGACTCACTTTGTGTCATAACTCAACAAGGATTATGCTGTGCCTGCAGTGTTTCCATGGAATACTTTGCATAGACTTATAAACATTCCATCATACAGATGGACCACTGCAATACTGTTATGGTTTAGTGGTTCAGTACTTTAGCTCTAATGCACAGTATCCTGGGTTCGAGGCCCATCACTGCTTTATATTTTCATACTGAGTAGACCAGACTGCTTAAGGGCCTGTTAAGCAAATATGAGCATGTTGGCTTTTGTTCAGCTATGCCCTACTTAGACCAGGCTTGTCCGACATTGCTCAATATTCACCAACATTGCTGGACATTGCCCAATATTGCTGAACATTGACCAGAGTTGTGCTAGTTGGTGTGTGCAATTTTGTTTGCATATACTACGTGGTGGTAATTGCTGTTTAGCACTGCTTTATATTGCTTAACACATGCCATTCATGCCTTAGGTGGTGCTGTAGGGCTGCCTATGTTGGATGCACATACTACACTCCCTGCACATGTTTGGAAGCAGGTAGTGTCAACTTAGGCATCCCTTTTACTTTATGTGTGAGTCAGAGAGGGGTATCATTTCCAGAGTTCCTACTGAGCCAGTGTATGTGCTATGCGTTGCCTCTTTGCCAAGGCCAAAGCATACTGAGCACGCCTCCTTCTGCCTACTGGGGTAGGCTCAGGTTGTTCCTCCTCCGAGTCACGCTCTGCCTGTGATGTCCTTGGCAATGGTGGGGGGCTGTTTGGCCCAGGCCTATGCTGGCCCTGCTGCAGCTGTTTTTGCAGGATCATATTATGTAGCATAGCACATACTATGACAATTTGGGTACATGTAGTTGGTGAGTACTGCAAGGCTCCACCAGATGTGTCCAGGCACCGGAACCGTGACTTGAGCAACCCAAACACATGCTCTATTACATTACGTGTTTGTGCATGTGCCTCATTATGGTGGTCCTGTTCAGGTGTGTGTGTGTTTCTGATGGGTGTCATCAGCCACGGCTCCAGTGCATAGCCAGCATCCCCCACTAGGTGACCATGTGGGATGTCCCCATTGGCAAATGTCTGGTACAGCTGTGTCAGATGCCAGATATGGGAATCATGGTAGCTTCCAGGGCAGCCTGCACACACATTCAGTATTATGCCCTGGGCATCACGCATGACCTGGCAGTTGATGGAGGGGAAGTCCTTGTGGTTGAAGTAGACCCTACCCCGCTCGCCGGCTGGTGCATTGATACGTATGTGCGTGCAGTCTATTGCACCCACTACCTCAGGGTATTCTGCTATTTGCTGGAAGAGACGCATATTGCTGGCCAATACCTTATGAGAATTGGGGAAATATACATGATCATCGACATGTGCTGACATGGCATCCAGGAACTGGTGTAGTACCCTGGATGCTGATGCATGTGATATCCCCATCATATCACCAGTTGGTCTCTGGAAGGTACCTGTTGCTAATATTCTTATGCTAACACATACCTTGGTTTCCACTGGGATGGGTTCCCCTCTGTTGGTTCTGTGTGTGAGGCGTGGCCTGCACAGCTCAACAATTTGCTGCAGGAGGTCTCTGTCCACTCTATAGCGCTCCACTATCTCCAGCTCATGTAGCCCCTGGTAGGTTACCCTGGGCCTGTACACTCTTCTCCGTCTCCTCACTGTGGGTTGTCCAGCAGCATTTCCATTGTCACCATCCCCAGCGTGTTGCATATGTCGCCTTATAACAGCAATGGCAGCCCCTAACATTTCTTTGTCTCAGTAAAGCTTTTTCAGTTTTCACTTCTATTAGCTTACTGCAGTGTCTGTTGTGAGAAACATAATGGACTGTTGTTGGCAGAGTTTTAAGTACTAGACTGGGCTGGGCTAGTGTACTGCCTGTGTAATTGCCTGATTCTGATTGTTTTCACCTGCTAGCTGTGCTAGTACTCCCTGGTAGCTTCCTACTGTTTGTTGTGCTTCCTTTTTTCCTTTCTGTTTCCTCAGTGGGGGGGCGCCGCACACACAAGTGCAAACACGCTCACAGCAGCTAACATGTGCGCACACATGCTTACACAGCCTAAAACTTGCTTATTCGGGTTAACACTCACGCACACCAGCGCAAATGCACTTACAACTCTTTAAACAGCCTTATACATGCTTACTCCAGCTTAAACACTCGCACTCACCTTTACATGCGTGCACTCTGTCTTACTCGGGCTTACAGGTGCGCACACGCGCTCATGCACGCTCAGCAAAAAACTTTGATGTTATCCACGGTATACACCTTCCATTTCTTGGCTTTCCCTAGCCTACCTGTTGACACACCTCTTTCCATGATGTCTAACTGACAGCGGACACATGCCACTCTGCTCCACTGAGCTTCACTTCTTTCAAACATACCCCCCTTGTGATGTCACCTATCTTCTACTCTGTTACTCCCCATATCCTACTCCTACACTCCACTGACTGTGCTCATTTGCTATGTAAACTAGCGATTCACTATCCTAACAATCATTTACATAGGATTGCCTACTAATGCTTGGTTACATGTCTTAGACTGAGCTTCCCCCCTTAGCAACCTCTACTCGGTGGCCATGTTGTCTTCAGCCTGACATTGTACATTAACAATTTCAATAAAATCCACATTTGTGGGTTATAATTTTTAGTATTCTGTGTTTTAGAGTGCAGCCCGTTTGTGTGGCGCTGCGCTATGCTTAAACATCGGAAATTGGCGTAAAAAATAATTATTTTTATTTTAATTTTGCATCAGGGAACATTTCCAATGGCCATATATTTGGCCATTGGCATGCTTCCTGCACTGGATGCAACCTTTATTTGGCACTGTCATGGCTCCGTTTTGCTATTTGCAGAATCGTACTCAGTTGTCAACTGAGTACATTTCTGGAAATAACATTGCTCTTACTCGGACAGGTTCGGGTTTCCTGAATCGCAAATCTACCTCATTTACATGCCTTTCACCTGCAATTAAGGTGATTTGCATGTCCCAGCCCTGTCCATGTAAGAGCTCTCTTACACGCCCCTACAGGCTGTTCCTGGATCGCTCGTCGGACATGATGGCTGCATGGAGTCTTACTCTACTCTTAGACTCCGTGCAAGCCATCGTGAATCCAGCCCATTATGATGGCAGTCCACTAGTTAGAAAATAAAACAGTACCAGTGCTAACTCTTTGCTGCCCATGTCCACAAAATGAGCTACAATTTGTTTAAGAAATGTTTATCAACATAAAAGTGAAAGTCTTCTTACTTGACCCATTTCGGTCCACCTCTGCCATTTAACACAGACCCCATCCATCTACTATTAAAATGTGCTAGAGGTGCCCATTCCCCAGTATAAACATATTCTTATCCCTCAGCTCTTCACTATGAAATGCCAAAAGTCTGCTAAACAAACAAACAAGATAACATCAACATTTATTAATAGTTTTATGCCAGTTTGTCAGCACAGTTCCTACCTATTTAATGGCAGTACCTTTATTGGCTAATGCCATCTAAGAATGGAAATAACATGCATGATCGGGTTGTGCAATAACTGATAATTGCACTCTGGAAACTCATAGCTGGGATGTTGAACATATGGTGTTAATATATTAAGACACTGTGACATTATAGGCTCTTTTCTCAGATTATCAGTCTACTCCAGAAATACTAGATGTTTGATATTTTAAATTACTCAAGCACCCATAATATCATAAAATCTTTATATTTGGTTACTAAATGTGACTTAATATTGAGTAGTCATGTTTGGACTGTTATTCAATAGTTTCCAAAATGGCATTTTTATGCAGGATTAAGCAATGACAGTTGTACAGTCCATGAAATGGAAAAGGCAGATTCCATAATAGTTAATGCTCAGGGTAGTTCTTGCCCTGAGCATTATTCTCTAAGTAACAGGGCAGTATTTCAAGCTTCTCCATATGATACATGCAAATAAGGAAGCACACAAGCTTTCATGGGTAGACTTGTTGTCAAATCCTTATTCCTAATCACTGTATTCTCTACTGTGATGCAAAAAGCAAATATAATTTGGTAGAGCATGCCTGAACAGATTGGTATGCCTGCTTTTATGCCCTCCAAAAATACCATGCAGGGCAGTCACCACAATAATAACAACTGTCCCCATGGATGGTAGATTCATCTCAAATATTTTAACAAGTGTTATATTTTACCCAGTGTTCTTTGAATTAAATGCTAAAATATTTGGTATATGTTTTTTATATTACTATGAAATGCATTTAGCTAATTTTCATTTTTTCTGTATTGTATAATCATTTTTCTTTTTTTTTTTCGAAAGGTACTTTATTTCTTATGCCCTACAGGACTTAAGGCTAACAGTCGGCATATACCCTATTGCAAATGTTTTGAAAAGCTGGTTTATAACTAAATATTTGAACATGCAAACCATTCCAGCCTAATGATTGATGCATAGCATGGTGTTTTGAAAGGCTACACTGGCATAATAACCCTATATACTGTCACTGAGTCCATGTATGAAAATGAATAATGGCCTCCTTAGAGTAGGAGTCTTTGGTGGCATAAAGCATGCCTTCAAAACAGTAAACCACTATATCCTTCTCACTGAACTTGAAAAGTTAAACTTTGATACAGATTCTGTTTCTTGGTTAAGCAGTTGCCTCACAAACAGAACTTATCAAGTGTGTGTTCTGCTCCTGATGTTGGTGCCTTCCACAGTGGCATACACTTTTTATATTTATGTAAATGAGGTAAAATGTGGCTTCACTTCTATCAACTTTGTCATGTATGCTGATGTTACCCATCTTGCTAAATTCAGCTAACTCTTTTACCAATTTACAATAAAAAAAAAAAATCACAGTCTGATTTTGCTGACATTGAAATGGATCCATAAAAATAACATCACTACAACCCTAACAAATCAGCAGATGTGCTACTCTCCACACAGCAAATGCTAAAAGAAACTGCCTCATCACTACTCAAAGACAGCAGCATTGCAAGACAGGGTGAAGGAGGTAGCTGCCCTGGGTGAAAAGTGTTATGGAGTACAATTGAGAAGTGCATCAGTGTACTTCCTTCCATATTTTTTACTGTACCACTTTTTTTTAGGAATTGAGGGTGTGTGAGTTTGCTGTAAGAAGCTAGTCAGTACAAATGTTCAGATCAACTTGTACAGAGTAAGCCAAAGTCCTTTTTTTCTTTCTTCACTTGAAGAGCTGGGTGTGAGGGTAGGGCTATATGTCATAAATGGGCACTGGATGCTAGATGAGTCAGCTATGGCTCTGCTCATGGATGCCCCTGTGCCACTTTACTAATGTTTGTTAAACCTAATCCTGGCCCTGTACCTAACACTAACCTGATACCTTACCTTACAAGAACCCTTTCTGTAATGCTACCACTGCACAGACAGTCTCAGAAACACTCACCACAAACACGCACACACTAGCTCTATCCCCTTTCCTTACCCTTACTCTAGCCCTAACCAGTATAACAAATTCTATTTACCCAAACTCTTACTCTATCCTTAAGCTGCAAATATGTATTTATACACTCACTGACTTCCCAACTCTAAACCACTTCTTCTTTTCGATGTAACATGCACGTGATAATACATCCACTCGACTGAACATCAACTTGATCAAACATGCATACATGACATTCTACAGTAAACTCGCAGTAACCGGCACTCCTGGGGATTGATAGATGCCGGATAATGTAGTTTCTGGTTGCTTGAGAATTATTATTAAAATTAGGCCTGACAAATACTGTACCCTATAGTATTTGTTTGGTTTGACTTGTTCTTAGGTTGGGGAGAGAGGGAATTTATTCCTATCTTCCTTTTTAAAACACTAAAACTATAAAAATGTAAGGCATGTTTCTGCAGGGGGAAACAGAAAGTGCAACACATGAAAAATTTTTTTTGCTTGTTGCTTGATTTACGGTTAACTTAAAGTTTACTGTAATGACAAAACTACAAGACAACAATGTCATGGATTCAAACATTTATATCTGTCTATCTCTCTATCATGTATGTGTGTGTGTGTGTGTGTGTGTGTGTGTGTGTGTGTGTGTGTGTGTGTGTGTGTGTGTGTGTGTGTGTCTGTGTATAGGTTTACTATCATAATGTTGATGATAACTTCTATTTTGAACTAAAACATCAACATATTTTCTTGAAATTTGACATTTACAAAAATGTAAATGTCGAACATAACCCAGTAAAGTCGATTTGACATGAATCGACATACCATTTCCTCTGCACCTAGCACAAAAGGAAAACCAGCACTTGTCAGCAGTACGGACGTATTGCACAACATTAAACTTTATGTTCTTACAGGGGGGCAAGATCCCCTGCACCCCCCACACCCCCTGCAACTTATATATTCCAACTCTGAGATCTCACTACACTGAGGAAAGAGATGAATTACCCTAACCATACTGTACCACGATCTCTGACAGTACTTCGAGTTAATATCAGCAAATGCACAGTGTATTCGCTGATATGCACTTTCGACATGGAGATGTTCAGCAAGATGGATATTTGAAAATCCAAATTTCGAGTGTTCCATCGGCGGGCGTCTCAACTCTCAATTTTAATAATAAACCATGGGCAGGATTGACGATGACTTGCATGGAGTCTAAGAGTCGTGTAAGACCATGCAGCCATCACAATCCAGGAACAGCCCGAAATCCCGTGTAAGAGACCAGCTAAAACATCTCTTACACGGGCAGGGCGTGGATATGCTAATTACCTCACTTGCAGCCGAAAAGCATGCAAATGAGGTAGATTAGCAATCCACGAAGCTGAAACCAGCCCGTGTAAGAGTCGTGTTAGGTGCAGAAATGTGCTCAGTTGACAACTGAGTACGTTACTGCAAATAACACAATAGAGCCATGACAGCTCCAAATAAAGTGTGCATATGTAGCAGGCAGCATGCCAATGGCCAAATATGTGGCCATTGGCACGGTAACCCGATGCAAACATGAAATAAAATCATTTTTTTTTCCGGTGATCGGCGATGTTTAAACGCAGCGCAGCCCCGCGCAAACAGACTAGGCTAAATAAGACATAAAAATAAAGGTTTGAAACCCACAAATGTGGGTTTTATGTAATGCATGGATTTGCAATGCAGGGACTAGCAGACCGAAAACAACATGGCCACCGTCTAGTGGTTGCTAAGGGGGGAAGCTGAGTGTAAGACATGTAACGAAGCATTATTAGGCAATCCTATGTAAATGAGTGGTAGGATAGTGAATCACACTGTCACATAGCAAATGAGCACATTCCGTGTACTGTAAGAGTTAGATAAGGGGGAGTAACAGAGTAGGAGATAGGTGACATCACAGGGGGGAATGTCAGGAAGAAATCAAGCTCATTGGAGCAAAGTGGTATGTGAACGATGTCAATCACACAGCATAAAAAGAGGAGTGTCAACAGATAAGCATGGGAAAGTCAAGAAATGGAAGATGTACACTGTGGCCAACACCAAAGTTTCTTGCTGTGCGTGCATGCGTGCGTGTGCGCGCTGGGAGGCGCGAGTAAGACAGAGTGTGCGCGTGTAAGGCAGAGTAAGCATGTAGGAGCTTGTGTAAAGATCTATTAACCTGTTTGCGCTGGTGTGTGTGTGTTTTAACCCGAATAAGCAGATTCTAGTCTGTGTAAGCATGTGTGCATGTGTGGTAGCCACTGTGAGCGTGTTTTCGCTGGTATGCGCGCTGCTCCCCCCTGAGGAAACAGAGAGGAAAAAGGAAGCAGAAGAAATAGTAGGAAGCTAGCAGGGAATACTGGTAGAGCTAGCAGGTGAAAACAATTAGAAGCAGGCAATTACACAGGCAGAATAGTAGCCCAGCCCAGCACTTAAAACACTGCAAACAGCATTGCAGTATGTTTCTCTCAAGAGACACTGCAAGACAGGAGTAAGCTAGTAGAAGTAAAAACTGAAAAAGCTGCACTCAGACCAAACATGCTAGGGGCTGCCATAGCTGTTATAAGGAGACATAGGAGACTTGCTGAGGGTGGTGACAATGCAAATGCTACCAGACAACCCACAGTGAGGAGACAGAGAAGAGTGTACAGGCCCAGGGTCACCTACCAGGGGTTACATGAGCTGGAGATAGTGGAGTGCTATATAGTGGACAGAGACATCCTGCAGCAATTTGTTGAGCTGTGCAGGCCACGCCTCACACACAGAACCAACAGAGGGGAACCCATCCCAGTAGAAACCAAGGTATGTGTTGGCCTAAGAATACTAGCAACAGGTACCTTCCAGAGACCATCTGGTGATATGATGGGGATATCACAGGCATCAGCCTCCAGGGTACTGCACCAGTTCCTGGATGCCATGTCAGCACATGTCGGTGAGCATGTATATTTCCCCAATTCCCGTGAGGTATTGGCCAGCAATATGCATCTCTTCCATCAAATAGCGGAATACCCTGAGGTAGTGGGTGCAATAGACTGTACGCACATATGCATCAAAGCACCAGCCGGTGAGTGGGGTGGGGCCTACATTAACCACAAGGGCTTCTCCTCCATCAACTGCCAGGTCGTGTGTGATGCCCAGGGCATAATAATGAATGTGTGTTCTGGCTGCCCTGGGAGCTACCATGATTCCCATATCTGGCATTTGACGCAGCTGTACCAGACATTTGCCAATGGAGACATCCCACATGGTCACCTAGTTGGGGATGCAGGATATGCACTGGAGCCGTGGCTGATGACACCCATCAGAAATGCACACACACCTGAACAAGAACGCCATAATGAAGCAAACGCACAAACACGTAATGTAATAGAGCATGTGTTTGGGCTGCTCAAGTCACGGTTCCGGTGCCTGGACACATCTGATGGAGCGTTGCAGTACTCACCAACTACATGTACCCAAATAGTCATCGCATGTGCTATGCTACATAATATGATTCTGCGAAAACAGCTGCAGCAGGACCAGCATAGGGCCGGGACAAACAGCCCCCCACCATTGCCAAGGCCATCACAGACAGAGCGTGACTCAGAGGAGGAACATTCTGAGCCTGTCCCAGTAGGCAGAAGGAGGCATGCCCAGTATGCCCTGGCCTTGGCAAAGAGGCAACGCATAGCACATACACTGTCTCAGTAGGAACCCTGGGAATGATACCCATCTCTGACTCACTCATATAGTAACAGGGATGCCTAACATGACACAACCTGCTCTCAAACATGTACAGGGAGTGTAGTATGTGCATCTGACAGAGGCAGCCCTGCAGCACCACCTGAGGCATTATTGCCATGTGTTAAGCAATGCAACACCATCTAGTATATGCAAACATGAAGACCCTGCCTAGCATCTCACCCTCACCAAGCATGATGCCATACTATGAAGACAACAAGATCAAGTACAATAATTGGCTGAAGTATTGCTGTTAGCAGAGGGGAACAAATGGCTGACAGCCTGGGCTGACATGCTGAGCAAGACATGATGCCCCACCTGCTAGGGATGGCACGCACCCAGCACACCTGGCTGTGTGGATACTGGCAAAGGCTGTCACCCCCAGTGTGCCTTGAATAGGTAAGACTGGAAACACAAACCCACCACCATAGGTAGCACAAGGGATAACAACTTGGACGTAATGCTACCCAATGCCAGAAGTCTAACCTGCAAGGTGCATGCAGACCAAACCCACCACAGCATGGAGCATGGTAATATCTGTTCTGTAACAGAAACCTGGGTCAAGGCCCAGATGAGCACCCTAATACTATCAGGTTATGCCTCATACCATGCTCTACAGCTCCAAAACATGGAACACACTACAATAGGAGTGTGGCTATCAGTAATTGTCAAGGATAACCACACCCCCAGGTTGGTACCACAGCAAGAAGCAGCATGGACTATCCATGGGCAAGTAACAGTGGCTTAAACTGCGTCCCTGTTTGCAGCCTGCTAGAGACCACACTCACAAACCCAGGAACCCCAGCCAGCCTTCCTGAAGACACTGCAGAGTATGAATGTCTCAACAAATACCAAATAAGGCACACACAATGTATGACATAGGTGGCAATCCATTATGTATGGAAGAAGTAATCAGGGACCTAGGGACACAAGTGGACGGTAACCTGTCATGTGACACTCACATTGCCAAGGTGGCCAGGAAGACCTGCTATATTGCCCACCTTAATATGAAAGGATGAACATGTAGATCAAGAGAGGTCACTGTGCCCCTATATTCTTCCCTTATCGGGCCCATATGTGACAACAATGCCCCAGTTCAGATGTACCTTACCTTACACCTGCAGCAGTTAGAAAGACCCCAAATGTACCTCACCAACAGGATAAAGGGTCCAAACATTTGACATCTGCAGCCTGGCTGAAGAAACCGCAGCCCAATTCACAAGCATACTGCCCAGTTAGAGGCGATGTATGCCTGATGTACAAGGCCATGTCCAATCCAGAATGAATGGACATGCTCCACTGCAGAAACCCCAAATCCAGCAGAGACACCACAGTGATATATCTGAACCTCCACACATAGATAAATAGGATGTGCTGGAGGGACTGATCCATAACCCAGAGGCTCCTTACACTCTGGAACAGAATCCCAGTCCATGATAGGCTGAGCTCCACACTCATACTCAACAAGAGAAATCTGGTGAAGTGCATGGGAGATAGTAGGTGTACACTGGGGGCCATCCCTGTGTCACATCTAGTAAAGTAAACCCTACATGGGCATAATATGCACATTGCAAGGGGTGTCGAAACTCACACACAGTCTGTCCATGCTCAGACAAGGCCAGGACAGATAGCCTAGTATGAACCTACGAACCTATGATGATACAAATTGTGCAGGACACAAAGGATTATCATACAGCTCTCCTACCTGATGGTAGGAACCATGGTGATAATCCACAGATATGCTCTGCAGTACTCTAATATCGCAAACAATACACCAAACCCACACAAATTGCCAACATCCTACCTAACAGATTCTTTGCAAACTCCCCACCAGCACCTAACTGCCAAATATCTATCCCAGCAGAGTGCTGCCCCCCTGTCATTGCAGATGCTGTGGTAACAGCCAGCATCTACAAAGCACACCACACAGCATCAATGGTACCAGATGGTGTCCTGGGTTGTGTCCAACAAGTACTGTAAGATGAATGGAACACCAAATAGCACTACTGCGCACTATCAGTCTTACCACAGGATATGTACCCAAAGAGCAGTGTACAGCAACAGTGGTCCCTCACCACAAAGGTGGTGCCTGAATGGATACTGCAAACTACCACCCCTCAACCCTGACTATCTTGGTCGGCAAAGTAATGGAGAGGATGATCATGGATCCCAGGAATAACGAGATTGGGTACCTACAGACATTGGACCCTACCCAGTGTGGCTGTCATAGGGCAGATCCTGTCCCTTACACATGTCTGACTCATGTGAAATGCGCACCAAGGCCATTGATGTGGGGAATGTGGATCACACAGCCTATCTGGACCTTGCTAAATCCTTCCATACAATACCCTAGTTGGTCAGTACAGATAAGCTCACCAGCCTAACTATAAACTCTTATCCAAGTAGATGGGTTGCAAACCAGCTCAAGGACAGAACTGACCTGGTCAGACATGCTGCAGCCATGTCAGACTGCAAACCAGGTACAACTGGCATGGTCCTGGGACCTCTCTTGTATGCTATATATGTCACATAGGTACAGGCCAACATGGAAGGACTCTGTCTGAACAGGTTCGCAGAGGACTACAAACTGCCCACCATATCGGACCCTCCAGCTGACACAAGCAACCTACAAAAGGCACACATAGAAACAGACAAGTGGTGCCACAGCCATGTCAACAAGCTAAATGCAGAATAGTGTATAGTCATCCCCTGTGGAAACACAGTACAAGGCCAGAAATTACCATATAGGTGTTAACCCAGTAAGTACATCAGGAGCAATAAGAGACCTGGGGACACAAGGTGAAGGATATCCTGCATGTGACAACCATGTGTCTGTAGTGGTTACAGAAACATACCATATACCCACCTAATCATGAAGGTAAGCACAGCTACATCAGGGTATGTCAATGTGCCTCTCCAGTCATCCATCAGCAGCCTCACAATTGTGTACAATGGCCCTTCAGGGATGTACCTTAGCAGACACCTGCATCAACTGGAAAGACCCCACAAATACCCCACCAGGAGGATCGCAGAGCTGTAACAGATGCCATGTGTTGCCTGATTAAACAAACTGCAGCTCCACACAGTGCCATACCGCCTGGCTGGAGGTGAACTGTGCCTGATGTATAAAGCCATGACCAAGCTGGTATCAATGGACATTTGGCACCATGCAAAATCTAAATGTTGGTGACCTATGCAGCTGACAGGCCTGAACCCCAGCACAGACATAAACAGGATATGTTGTACCGATTGGTGCATAACCCAGAAGCTCACTCCACTCACGACTAAACTCCTAGTACAGGTTATCCAGGGAGTCCCTCATTGACTGTCATCCAGAGGAATCATGATGACTGGATGGGAGATGGTAGGTGTACCCTGGATATCACCTGTATGTCACGGGTAGACAGAGGCACAGCACACTAACCTTGACATATGTCATGGAAAACACCAGTAAATGTGTATTGAAGGACAAACACTCTCTGACTAGCATTACAAATGGACTAGGGCACATGGCCATTGTTTTTCACTGTCCACACAAGTTGTGGAATACATTAACAATGTCGGACAATCATGTACTATGCTGTCCATATCTGAACAAAATGCAACATGGTCATATCTGCACAGCTGGCCCTCAACCAGTCTGGTGTGCTCACTATAAATATTACAAGCAGTGATAGGACTGAATCTGATGATACTGTCCACCACAGTGAAAGTACTGCACCAGTACACTATATGACAATACAACTGTTTGGTCAGTAGGAAAGGATGTTGACAACTGTATACAAACAATCCCATGGTGACCCTGCAGGCACAGCATAATGCCTGTTAGGTTCAGACACAAAGCAGTTGGGCAGTAAGAACACAACCTGATGTCCAACACTCAACTGTACATGTAAAATATAGATGACATCCACATACAAACACAAATGTGGTGGACCACAGATCCCAACATAAGGAAAGGTCACACTGGGCATGCTCGCACACTTAGATAAATGAGACGTGTCAGTCAAGAAACCATAGAAACTGTGAACTGGGCATGCTCACACACTTAGGCCATGTCACAGTTCAGCAGTTGCACACACATATCTGGCATTTGTATGTGTTAACACAGGAACCTCCCACAATACAGAAATCTGCCCAGTGCACACAGTGAAATTACAACAGAGACATAAGTAAAGTACTGGATCCCTCTCATATGCAAACATCTTCCACAGTACACAAGTTGTTCATAGAGATAGGGAAAGCTATGGCAATAAAGACCCACAAACAGTATATGAGCAACAGGTACTTGCATCTGACAGGTAAACATATGGCCGTAGAGTGCAATACTAGGCTGTTGTCCCTAGGGAATACAGAAGGCTATCCACAGTGTATTTGGCATCTGCCTCCGCAGTACAGTAGGCCACTGTGCCTGTGCAAAGTTAATGCATAGATATGCTCTCCCCTGTACTGATGGATAGTAACAGATGTACATACCTCTTCATACATAATGATGTCAGCACACTATACATATGTCAGGAGCACAACTAATACCCAGTAAATTGAATAGTGCGCTCCGCTATTGCATTTCTTACAAGTGTCATAACATAGTTAGGTAGGGGTTTGAATCTTGCAAGTGCTCAGTGTGTGTGGGGGAGAAGTGTGTGTGCAATTCCATGTGTAAGAGCAATGTTCCTTTTGGCAACTAGTACAACACAACACATGCTGCATATTCCACTGTCTAAACACTGATGACGTCAGCACCCTATAAGTACAGCAGGAGAAACCAATCCTCCCAGTAATGCAAATAGCGCACTCTGCTACTGCGTTTCTCACAAGTGTCATAACATAGTTAGGTAGGGGTTTGAATTCTGCAAGTGCTCAGTGTGTGTGTGGGGGAGTAGTGTGTGTGCAATTCCATGTGTAAGCGAAATGTTCCTTTTGGCAACTAGTACAACACAACACATGCTGCATATTCCACGATCTAAACACTGATGATGTCAGCACCCTATAAGCACAGCAGGAGAAACCAATCCTCCCAGTAATGCAAATAGCGTGCTCTGCTACTGCGTCTTTCACAAGTGTCATAACATAGTTAAGCAGGGGTTTGAATCCTGAAAGTGTTTAGTGCGTGTATGTAGGAGAGTAGTGTGTGTGCAATTCCATGTGTAAGAGAAGTGTCCCTTTTGGCAACTAGTACAACACAGCACATGCTGCATATTCCACTGTCTAAACACTGATGATGTCAGCACCCTATAAGTACAGCAGGAGAAAACAAGCCTCCCAGTAATGCAAATAACACGCTCTGCTACTGCATCTTTCACAAGTGTCTATAAAACAGTTAGGTAGTGGTTTGAATCCTGCAAGTGCTCAGTGTGTGTGTGTGTGTGTGGGTGGGGAGTAGTGTGTGTGCAATTCCACATGTAAGAAAAATGTCCCTTTTGGCAACTAGTACAACACAACACATGCTGCATATTCCACTGTCTAAACACTGATGATGTCAGCACCCTATAAGTACAGCAGGAGAAAGCAAACCTCCCAGCAATGCAAATAGCATGCTCTGCTACTGTATCTCTCACAAGTGTCATAGTTAGGTAGGGGTTTGAATCCTGCAAGTGCTCAGTATGTGTGTGAGGGAGTAGTGTGTGTGCAATTCCACGTGTAAGAGAAATGTCCCTTTTGGCAACTAGTACAAGACAACACATGCTGCATATTCCACTGTCTAAACACTGATGATGTCAGCACCCTATAAGTACAGCAGGAGGAAGCAAGCCTCTCAGTAATGCAAATAGCACACTCTGCTACTGCGTCTCTCACAAATAACATAACATAGTTAGGTAGGGGGTTGTATCCTACAAACGCCATGTATATTTTTGTCACACAGTTTGTCCATGTGTGTGAGAGTGTTGTTCCCAATATTGCATGACATACATTATATCAGTAATGTCAATGCACACATGATGTATGTGTGTGCCACCTACACATATGTACCTGTGAACTTCAATAGTTCCCATGTCCGAAGCCTGCCTCATGTGAGTACATGGAATATGCATTAGACAACTGTATGACTGTGGTGTTCTGTGCAGGGGCTGCATGTGGTATGTGAATATACAGTGTGGGTTGTAGATGGTGTCATCCCACCAGCGAGGGATACATGACTGGTCTGGAGCATATAGTCCACATGTTGGTGATGAACAGGTGCAGCATGTTGACACCTTTTGTGGGAGTGGTAACAAGTTGTTCCATAGCAATGCAGGGAATGAATGCTAAGAACCCTTCAGATAGGGTCTTGGAGCTAGAGTAATGCTCACACTCTATGTTTGGGTAGTCGCAGTCCACCCATATAATGGTGTTTGCAGAGACCGTCATATTCCCAGTGTTGTCAGGAAGGCCAAGTGGGTTTCCTGGGTATGGGTGGGTGGTGTGTGCCAGGCTATGAACCTGAAGGCAGTCTAACCCACTGTTAGTTGCACATGGATAGGCTCTGATGCTTTGTGTTGTGCCACCAACCTGGGGGTGTGTGTATCTGAGGTGCCTTTGGATACATCCCCCCTGTTCTGGTTTGGTGCATGTGTAGGGGACGACAAGCATGGTATGAGGTATGACCTGGCAGTGATGGTGTGCACCTGGGAACCTTGTACCAGGAGTCTGTTACTGCATGGATATTGCTGTACCCTATGCTAAGGACAGTTTCCACTGCATGCATCTTGAGGTTTACACTGCTGCTGTTGAGTAGCATGACTATTAGTGTCCTATCCCGTGTGATACCTGTGTAGGTGGCTATGTAATGTCAGCCTTGCATACAAAGGCACTATGTGTGTAGCAACAGCCTCTGCCAATATACAATGGCCCATGGGTGACAGGTGCAAGCTGTCCCAAGCAAAGCAATGTGGCTTGTCCAGCATGTAATCCCACGCTGACAGGCATTGGATCCCCTTTGAATGTCACCGAAACATACGGTAATTGTAGAAACTGATCATCCTGTCTACATATTGTGGCAGCATTCTTGGTGAGGGTAAGATGCTACTCAAGGTCAGGGTCATACCAGCCTGTGCCACAAACTCAGAGAGCCCCTCTATGTCCCCTAACATGTAGTCCAGGGAGGTGCATCACAGGTCATACACACTGGCACAGACAATGACTGACTCATATTTCTACATGCCTTGGAGTGACCTGTATGCTTGTGTTATGTGGTGGATTATAGTGCCCGACGGGCATCTCAGCGTGACCTTCACCTTGTTCAGCCTGGTGAGCAGGACCTCAGTGTACCTGACGATAGAGGTACCTCATACAACTATAGCAGGTGTGTTGTCAAGCTGTATAGCCTGTGACTGTTTAGCACACAGGCTTTGTGAGCTATGTGTTGCATGTGCTCTGCTCTGGCTTAACGTTAGCTTGTGTGTCTGCTTTGCAGGTGTCAGCTGCTCAGGCAGGATGCTATTCTGAGAGTCCAAGAATGTACCTGTGTGTTTCTGTGTTTGGATTGCGGTCGTGGCAGGTCTATATGAGACTGGTATTGTATTCACTGTAGTATCCCACTCCACCTGACAGGGTATGCCAGTACTGAGTTAAGAGAGCTTAGCCCCCAATTTGGCTATCTGGTTGCATCTCTCACATGTGTTGTAAGTGTATGGGATGGGGAGAGGGTTGTCTGTGTACACGAGGCAGCTGTAACATTGCCACATGACTCACAGATTCACCAACTGAACCAGAGAGTAGATTGACAGGTGACCTTTGCACATGCTACCATAGCATTGTGAATCCCATACTAAGTAACGACACATAGGGCCAATGGGGAACAAGGTACTCAAGGAGAGTATGTGAGGGTGTAGTGCTCCTGATTTGTTAGTGCTGGCATATATGAATGCTGTCTTGAGCAAATGCGAGGTAAGTCATATGCAATATGTTACAGGCAACCTACATGCAAACAGGACAAACAGTGACATTCTGTCAAGTGAGACATGGACATCAGTACAGTAAGCAATACAGATGTTACTAGGGATCCACAGAGGCACTGTAAATCTGCACTGCAGATGGAATCAGTGTTTCAGGAACATAACAAGCAAACATGCATACAAACAAAGCTACAGTCAGCAGGCCTGTATGTAGACTATGCTACAACAAACAAGGTGTACGACTTCCAGTAGGTAACAGTGCATATATGCAGGCACTATAAGCCTGTACCCAGAAATTCACAGGTCAGACAGGCTGGGTCCAGCCCCACCCCCCACAAGTGTATAGACCATGTACCTTCGTAATGTTGAATAACTGGCCTGATACCCAAGTGCTCATACCTGTAACAATACACATTTCAAATAACAGACACTGAGCCCTCACTCAGCAGTTCCAGACTTAGTATGATGTATGCTACCTGTCCTGCCACCACAGTATCCTTGAAATGTATGGAGACTCTCCCTCCTGTCATAGTTCTGTGTTTTGGTGCTGTCATGCATGGTATGAGGTGTGACCTTGTAGTGCTAGTGTGCTCTTGTGAGTCTTGAACCTGTTGTGTATTACTGCACAGATATCAACATCCTCAAACATCCTCATTGCAGAGTCGAGTGTGGACAGCATGCAACTTGCAGTTGACATGACCATCATTGAGTATCAATATGTACATTTTCGTATCCCCTATGCTACCTATGTAGGTGGCCATCTCTTGACAGCCTCACCACCAGTATGCAAATATGTGCAGACAGTACACTATGGTAATTACTATGGGTGTACAAAACAATACAATGACATTCATACTGTAACTGCATCAGGCATGCTGGTATATACCCACAATGATATCATTACACTGTACTGTTGTCAACATTATACTATTACAACACTTCTATTTAGTCACCCTGTGCATCAGCACCATGTTAACCTGTTCATGCACCGATGTTACAGATTGCAGGAGGTGGCACAGTTTCATCATATGCACAGGGTGTGTACTTGGTATGCCTGAGTCTGCCACTGATACAACCAACTGACATGTCTGTGTGTGTGTGTGTTGGTGAGGGACAGCAGTAAAAGATGGGGCAATGTTGATGCAGTGTGTGTGTGTATGCGGTAGCCCTAGGTGTTATCAATTTGCATGTGTGTATGCATGCACACATTCCCACCTCATGGCTGCCATATACAGGTGTTTGTGGACAGCCACAGACTGTACCTGCCAGGTCATACAGATCACTGTCTGTGGCCAGAGACATTGTACCTGTGCCTGGCAGGGGTGCTATGGACCATATCAGGTACTAAGCCAGACTGGGTACTGTCATCAGAAGCAGGTGGTTGGTGACTGGAAACAGGTCCCTGTTGGGACTGTCCAGAGCCACGTGCATGTGGTCTCCTTGGGCGGTCTGATGACAGCACAGACCCAGCATTGCTGGGGCTGCTGCTGGCACTATGTGAGTGGCCGTGGGCCTGTTGTCGTCCGCGACGGCTGCCAGCTGCTGCTGTTGCTGGCATACGGCCACGTCGATGCCTCAACCGTCCACCATTGCCCTGGCTCATGGACATGAAGTTGTGGAACAGATCTAATGTGTCCCCCCAACATCTGTCAATGACCTCAGTGAAGTTACGGATGGCAGCTGCAACATCACGCATACTGTCACTCATAGCTGTGCGACATGCTCTCAGCTCCCTCAGACCCTGTCTGGTGTACCGTTCCATACGTGACTGTGCCTGCATTACAGCCCAAAACATAGCTGAGGTTGAAAGACCTCTGTGGGCACATCTGACAGGGGCGGTATGTCCATGGATGCTCCCACGAGAACCCCTGGACGTATGCCTATGTGGTACTGTGTCAGAACCCTGGCCATGGCTGTTGTGTGGGGATGCATGTGCCACTGATACCACATTACCCTGGTCAATGCCCACTGTATCCTGTCCATCACCTAGGGACATTGGTGACAAAGGATGTATTGGCAGGATGACTGTGCGCATTGATGGGGTCGACAGCTGTGTACTGTCAGTTGGCTGACCAATGACAGACCCTGGCACACCTACCTGTCCCATTACACAGGTATCATCATTATCACTATCCACAGCAGCTGATTCAGGTTCCCTGCTGCACAACACCAGAGCAGCACCAGGACCTGTGGGAGTAAGACAGGAAACACAGTTTACAATGTGTACACAATGTCACCACTGATACACACATGCACACATGCACACATGCACACATGGGCACATGGGCACATGCACACATGCACACATGCACACATGGGCACATGCACACATGCACACATGCACATGCACACATGCGCACATGCGCACATGCACACATGCACACATGCACACATGGGCACATGCACACATGCGCACATGCACACATGCACACATGCACACATGGGCACATGCACACATGCACACATGCGCACATGCTCACATGCACACATGCACACACCTCAGTATATGAGATATCAACACACAGACACAAACACACCTGCAATCAAACACATAGCACTACTGCTTCAGCCTATTATTACTGTTAGTATCAAGAGTATTGAAGGTAATGGTATTACACTCTCACCAGCATGGATAGGCTGCCTTGCTGTTACACCAGAGGGACCTGCAGAAATGAGACATTTATTGTCAGTGGGCACAACTGTGCCATTGATACTGTGGGTATGATACAGTTCAGTAGTGCAACAGTTAGCTTCCACAGGTCTACTGCTGATATTGAGAATATCACTCTTGCACAATAATTACCAAGATTACAGCTACAAAACGCGGACACACCTCACACATGCATAACCTAACAATGTACAGAATGGTCAACTATACACATGGCATGTTACCTACACGCTCCGTGTCCTGCTGCTGGGTGGCTCCAGCCTCCATCATTACACATGTATGCTGCTGTTGCTGTTGCTGTTGGGCTGGAGCCACAACACTTAGGAGTAGTCCCTCCATTCTGGTGAGGGGCGGATGTCTAGCCACCCCACCACCGGTGGCAAGCTGCTGCCTGTGGATATCCGACGCACGCTGATGGACATTTCTAATTAAATCACTGCAGTGATGGCGTACCTTCTCATATGTCCAGTTATGTGTGCCTATGTCATTTACCCAACAGACCAGGTCTTGCCACAGTGCAGCCCTCTCCTGCTGGTTCTGGCTGGTGCGAGAAAGAGTATTGCAAAATCCCGCACCAGGCTCTGGTGTATCTCTTCCTCCTCCACAGCGGAGTACACAGGGTTTCGCTGGTGAACCATAGCCCTGAAAAGGAGAAGGAAAATATGTCAGCATTATCTGTCAGCAAACTATGGCACACATAATACACATAATACTCGACTGTAGTGATATAACTTAACCACCATATATAGCATCCGTCTGTCTATTGGGGGATACACATGTAAATGACCAGATATCAGTGCTCATCCAACAACTGTGCAACAGTACCTGGCACACTTCATACAACAGACTAGTATACTGCAGCAGTCAGCACACTGGTTCAGGTCCAATGCACAACCTCACACTGGGGGTTTGTATCAAGGTACTGTATGGGGAACATTATCAACCCATGCACTGCATGCAATGCACGTTACATATTTCACTGGTAATGCACACTACTCTTACTTGCCATAACTCTACCTACACCACAGTGACATACAGGGTAACACAGCACAACATATGGCAATGTAGTATGTGTTGATCGCAATACCTCACACATCTGTCTCTGGCCTCACACCAAGGACACACACTACCATGACAGACAGACAGTCATGGTGAGCAATCACACCAGTACATAACATGCACCCAGTCACTGGCACACTCATTCCACCTCACATATTTGGTTTGCAATGTCTTCATGGGTGTGCATTGTGTCTTAGGTAGGTAGTATGCTTTTGGCCCCGGGCCTACAGCAGCATACTGTTATGCTACCCTGCCCCTTGTGACACACGTGTTATGATCGTACCTGCTCCTTACAAACAGTTACACAGGGTGACTCATATGGCATATTACCTATCTGCATAACATTCAGCAGGGGTATGTCTGACATCTACTCATGGGGAGCCTTGCTTCTTAATTCTGTGTGGTTTACTCCAGGGTATGTCGTATCTGTGGGTAGGGACCTGTACCTCCACCATGTGCTCTATACTGCAGTGACAAGGACAACAGACATAGGTAATTTGTGTTGTGGATGTTGGAGGTGTTACCATGGTTGTTAGACAACTGGCATGGGTGTAACCGAACTATGTATATCCAGCAGTGGTAACCTCTATGTAGGTAGTCTGTGTGCGCTCTGTGGTCTTGTCAGTCACTCTGCATAGGTAATGTGTTTGAGCGCATTGACACAGTTACTTGTGTATGTCTGTGTCCTTCTCCATATCTGTAGCTGTCATGGGAGGTACATACAGTGTAGGACATTGTGGGGTGTAGAGGGATACAGTGACCTACATGTCCATAGCTGACACACCATGTCCGCTGACACATTCCATGTACAGGTATTACAGGACTAGTGTGCCACTGTGTATATCAATGGGGAGCCTATTGTACACTTGTTGCCCCTGTTCCCCCTGACACATGCAGTGGTGGGCAGGCATGCTCATATGTGGTGGGTACTGGTGTCAGTGTTTTGGAATGGGGTATGGTACTCCAGTATCCACACTGGTGTTCACTCCATGTCTTTGTCACCAGGCACCTGTTGCAATACATCTGCACACATGTGCCTCACTCAGTATATATATAATATATATATATATATATATATATATATGCATATATATATATATATATATATATATATATATATATATATATATATATATATATATATATATATATATATATATATATATATATATATATATATATATATATATATATATATATATATATATATATATATATATATATATATTTATATATCTGTATATATATATATATATATATATGTTTGTATATATATATATATATATATATATATATATATATATATATATATAAAATATGTATATATAGATGTATATATATACATATAGATGTGGGGAGATAGGGAGAGAGAGAGAGAGAGAGAGAGAGAGAGAGAGACAGAGGGAGAGTGATAGTGATAGGGGGTGGGACAGAGGGAGAGAGAGATAGTCATATACAGACATATCTGTTGTCAGTCAGATCTATCTGTATATGTACTCCATGTACCAAAAAAGCAATAATGAACGATAAAAAAACTACTACCTGAAACCTCAACATACTCGCCAAAATAACCCACAAAAGTTCTGGGCAAACATAAATCAATTGCTACAGCCAAGTAAAGCTGTCACACCCAACCCACAAGGCTCTGACATAAGGAACCCCAACCAAATTGCAAATTACTTTAATTCCTTCTTTACCGAAACTATTCAAACCCTAGCCAGTCAACTCCCCATCCAAAACACAAACATATCTAACAGCAACCTAACCCCCCCCATTTCGCTTCCAACCTGTCCTAACAACTTATATTCTCTCCCTTCTCAAAAAACTCAAACCATGTACTCCCTCTGCAGACCTAATACCCGTAGAATACTTGCAATTAGCAGCCAAATCAATAGCCTACCCAATTTCCATACTGATAAACAGAACCATCACTGAAGGATATGTCCCTAAACTTTGGAAAATCTCCCACATTATCCCACTTCATAAGGGTGGAAATTCTACTGAAATCTCTAACTACCGCCCTATAGCCCTTCTCTGTCCCTTATCTAAGATTATGGAAAGGTGTATCCACAAGCAACTGCTTCACCACCTTCTCCAAAATAACTTACTCTCTAATACCCAACATGGTTTCAGACCATCCCACAGTACCACCACTGCCCTCCTCTCCTTTACAGACACAATCAACAAAAATCGCAACAATAACACCCTTTCCTCTGCACTTTTCTTAGATATATCCAAAGCTTTTGACATGGTCAACCACCAAATACTCATACACATTCTTCAATCCTTGTCAATTGATACCCAATCTATTAACTGGTTTAAGTCCTACTTAAATAACAGACATCAAGCAGTACTCTGGAACTCCACTCTATCCTCCCAGCTACCTGTCAACATTGGTGTCCCACAAGGGTCCATACTGGGTCCCCTCCTATTTTCTTTATTTATCAATGACCTACACCAAGTTGCTCCCCAAGCTACATGTATACAATACGCAGACGATTCTACACTAATCAGCTCAGCCACATCTGTATCAGATCTTCACTCCCTCACACAACACATATTTAACTCTATAGAAGAATGGTTTTCCCAATGCTGTCTACTACTTAACCCCAAAAAAACTAAACTCCTCCACTTCACACCTTCCAGCAAATCTCCCCACATTGACTTTACTATAACATCAAAAAATGGCACACCTGTATCACAAGATTCTACTACCAAACTACTAGGCATTACCATTGACAACAACCTTAACTTTGATGCACATATAGACAACACATTGAAAACTATTAACAAAAAAATAGGCTCTCTTTACAGAATCAAACCTTTCCTCACTCCAGAATCTAATACAACTATAGCCCACTCCCACCTTATCTCACCCCTTCTCTATGCCTCTCCCATATTTACCAACTTATCAAAAAAGAATCAGTTGAAATTTGAAAACTTCTACCACAACATAGCCAGATTTGCCACAGGAAACCCTTACAGAACCCACCACTGTACTAATTTAAAACAACTAGGCTGGCTTGAATTTCAGCAGCAACTAACAATTAATCATCTAGGCATAGCCCATCAAATTCTTTATCAACCTGACAAAACACCTATACTATCTACTCGTGTTCACCCATACCATAACCTAAAGTCCCTAAGATCTGCACACAAACTTCTTATAGATACTGTCAAGTCAAACAACAAGGCTGGAGACTCTCTTTTCTCTAACACTGTTGGAAAAGATTGGAACCTGCTTCCCTCTGAACTTTCGTCTATTCCCTCAAAATCTCTCTTTAAAAAGAAACTCAAGCTATGCCTCAAAACACAATGGCTGTGCCCCTGTACTAATCCTGACTAACTTTATTTCTTGACCCCTGACTATACTTCACATCTGTAATACCCAAATTCTATGTCAAATTGGCATCCACCGATCTATAACTCCTTACTATCTATGAAAAAAAAAAAAAAAAAGGTGTACTTACTTTTCCTCTTACTTTCCTATATCCCTACTCTCTGTACATTTGATAGTATTCTCCATGTATGTCATGTGCTACAATATTTTTATTTCCTAACTACTGCATGTTTATATCTTATAACTATGTCACTGGTAACAATATCTTAATTTTATCTAATTTTTATCTGACTACTTTACATGTATTTCTTTAATGTGATTTTATTTAGTATCATTAGAATTTTTAATTTCGGAGCTTATCTCCCTGGGTCTCTACTGAAAATGGACATATATCCAGCTAGACAAGCCCGGTCAACAAATGTAAAATAAAATAAAATAAATAAATAAATGTATATGTATCTACATATATCTATATATGTATGTGTGTATTACATATATCTGTACGTACATATTCTATCAATCTCGATGTCTGTGCAGTAAGTGAAACCTGGTTCAAGGCTCCTGAGAACACACCAGTGGTACCAGGCTATACCTCGTATCATGCTTTTTGGCCCCAAAACTCGGGCCAAAACAAAAAGGGAGGGGGGGTGTCCATATTCATGAAGGACACCCACATCTCCAGGTTAGTGGCAACACATGAAGCATCAGAGACCATCCAAGTGCAAATAACCATAGGCAAACCTGCTATACAACTGGTAGCATGTTACAGACCACCCTCCAAATCTCAGGAACCACAGTCAGCCTTCCTGAAGACATTGGAGGATATGAATGTCCCACCACACACCATCATATTGGGAGACTTTAACTACCCTAACATACACTGGGTGCATTATTCTAGCCCAAACACCCTAGCCCAAAGGTTCCCGGAATTCACTTAAGTCAAATGCAATGGAACAGCTAGTCACCTCTCCCACAAGGGGAGATAATATACTAGACCTGATCATCACAAACATGGGGACAATGTGCTACACACCAGAAGTATACCCCTCACTAGTCACATCTGACCACAAACTAATCACCCTGGATATACATATCTCACCTCTCCCACAACACAAAAGACTACAGCGAGAAACCTCTCAAATGCCAGCTTTACACTTCTTAAAACTGAGTTGGTATCCTTTAAGCCCACTGGGCCAGTGGAAACCACATGCCACAATGCGGACTCCTTCACAAATGCTTTCTACGGATATCTCCAAGAATGCATGGATCATGCAATGCCAAATAAAACCAAGACCCTCTCCACCAAGGGCAGGCATCCTGTCTGGTGGACCCCAGCCATGAACAAATTGTATAACAACAGAAGGTAGCTACTGAACAATAGAGCAGAATTCCATAAAGATAAGGCATCTCTGATCAGCACTAGTAGAAAGCTACATTCTCTCATACAAACATGCAAGGCCAACAATGAGAGGAAAATTGCTATGGACACTACAGATAACCACAAGGCCTTCTTCTGCTATGTTAAACACTTGGGTGGAAACCCTCAGATATGTTCAGAGTTAGTTCACAGTGACAAAAACTACACTGAACACACATATATTGCCAACATTCTGGCAGACAGGTTCAGTGCAGATTTCTCCCCTCCCTCACCCCCACATGAGGAATTACTTATCCCAGCTGACTGTAACTTCCCTGTCATCTCAGATGTCCAGCTGAGACCCGCCCTCAGCAAAGCTACAAACACAGCATCAATGGGACCCAACGGTATCGCAGGTTGCGTGCTACGTGAACTCCAAGAGGAGCTAAACCCGCACATAAAATGCTATTTAACCATAGCCTTACTACAGCATATGTACCTGGACACTGGCATACAGCAACAGTAGTCCCACTCCACAAAGGACGCACCTGTACAGACCCTGGTAACTACCACCCCATAAGCTTAACCAGCCTGGTCTGCAACGCTATGGAATGAATCATTATGGAACTCATACACAGAGACATTGGGGACTTACAGACACTTGATTCCACCCAGTTCAGCTTTGTAGAGGGCAGATCCTGCCTTTTGAACCTGGTTGACCTTTTCAAATCAGTCACTAGAGCCATTGATGAGGGCACAGCAGTCCATACAGCCTACCTGGACTTGGCTAAAGCTTTCGACACAATACCCCACTCTGGCATCATAGACATGCTCAACAGCTTAAATGTAAATCCATATGTCACAAGATGAGTTGCAAACTGGCTAACAGATAGAAACCCTAAAGTCAAAATCACTGGTGCCATGTCAGACTCAGAGCCAGTCACAAGTGGTGTCCCACAAGGCTCTGTCCTGGGACCCCTCATGTTCGGCATTTATTTCTCAGATGTGGAAGCAAACATGGGAGGGTAGTGGCTGACAATGTTCAAAGATGACTGCATACTAGGTGCCATAGTCGATATACCAGCTGACACATACATCCTACGGAAAGACCTCACTGAAACCTAAAACTGGTGTCAGAGTCATGGCCTTAAACTGCATGCCAAATAATGTATAGTCATACCTATTCGGAAAGACAAGGTAACCACATATTATCACATAGACTGTAACCCACTGAGTACAGACAAAGTAATCAGAGACCTGGGGACACAAATCAATACTGACCTCTCATTTGACACCCACATTGCCAAAAGTGGTTGGATGGACTTCCTACCTTGCCCACCTTATCATGAAGGGATTCACATCCAGATCAAAAGAGGTCATTGTACTCCTGTACTCTTCCCTTATCAGGCCCATGACTGTGTACTATGCCCCATTTGGTATGTACCTCACCTGGCACTTGCAACAGCTAGGGGGACCCCATAAGTACCTCACCAGGAGGATCAAGGGTCTCCAACAAATGTCATATGCTGCCAGACTAAAGAAACTCTTGCTCTATTCCATAGCATACCACCTACTTAGAGGTGATCTGTGCCTGACGTACAAGGCCATGTCCAATCAGGAATTGATGGACATGTTCCACCTCGTAAAATCCAAATCCATCAGAGCCACAACAACTACAGATTTAAACCTCAGCACAAATATGAATAGGACATGCTGTAGGGACAGATCCATAACTCAGAGGCTTCCCATACTGTGGAACAGGATCCCAGTTCATGTTAGGCAGAGACCCTCACTGACTCTCTTCATGTGAATTCTTGACGAGTGGATGGGAGATCATAGGTTTACACCAGGGGTCATCTCTGTGTCACTACTAGACAGAGGCACAGTAAACTAATGCTATTATGTACAGGGGTCTTCACTGTGTCACTACTATACAGAGGCACAATTTTCTAATTCTATTCTATACACTGTCTGCAGAGAGCCTAGTACTAAACTATGACACTGTGAAACTATATATGTCTATGTATTTCTACATCCCTCTCTATCTATGTATACACATATGCATATTATATATATATATATATATATATATATACATACATATCTCGATATACATACGTATACACATGATATATATATATATATATATATATATATATATATATATATATATATATATACTCCTTTATAGTTCCACATATGAATACACACAGTAACATACTGATGAACATCCATTACTGTACAACCTACTTGTACATTGCACTATAACCTACATTGCTATGTGCACATAGCTACCTTCACATACATATGTATGTAGAGCCTTCAGTGACAGTTGCAGTATGACCCCGGCCCTATGCACATCTTCATATACATAGATACAGACCAATAACACATCTGGAGGGTTCACAGTATGTAGACTATTATACTAGTACTTTACATTACCTGTGTTTGTTGCAGCTGTTTGTGTAGGCTTGCAGTTACTTGGCCTGCTGTCAACCTCTTTGTTTTGTTGTTACTGTTTTTTTTAATTTTTTTATTTCTTTCTCTTTCTCTTTCCCTCTCTCTCTCTCTGTCTCTACCTCCAGAGGGTGCAATGAAAGTATTGCATGTGCGGACTGGGAGTACAGGATGCTTTTGTAGGTATCTGCACATGTCCATGTGATGGCCTCTGCACCAATTGTTAGCCAGCATTTACTAATTGCATGCAGCCTGTTGTGTAGTGATTGCAGTTCTCACTGTGATTTCAGGACAGTGCTATAAAAAGGTCTGTTAGGTAGGCGTAGCCCTTTCAGATTATCAGGGTGGGGACCATGCTGGTTTGCTGTGAACACTGTTCTGTGAGTGTAAGTGTTGGTATGTCTCTCATATTTCAGGCTGTGTTGTAGACACTGCAATGCATGTTGTTCTGTAAGCTGAGTATTCCTTCCTCCAGTGTCCTCTTATCCGTGTGTATGTAAACTGACACCTACGACTAGTAATACTGTATATATGGGTGTGTGTGCTTTCCTGTGGAGATTGTGGTGTAACTGGTATATAGCAGTGGCTCTTGCAATCTGTTGCTATGGCTTCAATATTTGGCCTTTACATTCACTCCTTGTATGCCTGCTAGGTGTCTTTCCTGTAATGTGTTGCTATGGCTTTCCTATTTTCCATTTACATCCACAGCTTGTAATGCTTGCTAAATCTGTTTGGGCAGCAATTCCCTATGTGTTTGTTGTGGTAGGGTGTTACTGCATGCAGTGTGGTCTGGCCATGGTGTGGGTCTTGACGCTTACAAGGGAATTTGATCATGCTGCTGAGCAGGCCTCAGATACTCTCAGGTGCATCTTTTATCAGCCTCATGGAATGGTACATATCAGTGGGATACTCCAATGAAATATTCTGATATTCTGAAGTTGTGACTGTGGGTTATTTCGAGCATATGTATTACTACACCATTTGTGATGCGCAAGTGGTGCATACTTTCAGTAATTCATAGTTACCATTGCATGTGTAGTTACACCTTTCTGCCTATTGTTAGTACATTTCACAGGGTGTCAGTGGGGCACAGTTGACATTTGTTTTCACATCATGGACATCCCTGTAACTCAGTCACAGTTGCTATGTCTGGGCTCTTAACTATTCAACTATGGCAGTGTTTATCCTGCTTTGAGTATGTGTGTGGCTTGCCAGATGCTACTGTGACATTATTACCTAGTAGCTACCAACTAGCATGGCTGTTTCTCATCATACAGTACTATTTTACAAATCCACTAGATTTGACAGTAAATATACATGACATGCTTTGTGTACTAGACTTGCTATATTCCCTTTACATTAATTCCTACTATTTTATGATATATTTCTTTCAGCACAATGCTTTTGTATAGCAGTCATGGCTTAGTGGTAAGTCATGCAGACTAGTGTTTCCAAGGTCCTGGATTCGAGACTGACAGAGGTATTTTATTTTGCTGCTGAGAAAACTACAGGCCTTGTCATTCAGAGTGACTAAGGCACTTTTAAGCAGTTGTAAGCGGGTTAGCGCTGGTTTGCGTGGAGCTCATGCATGCGCACTGCCACTTAGCTTCACGCACACACACTTAGCTAAGCGCACAGAAGCGCATTCCCGCGTACTACTGCTTAAAAGTGCTTACTCTCGCGCACACCCACGCTATTTTCTTTTAAAGAAAAGAAAATGGGGAGATAGGAAAGTGGTGAAAAAGGGGGCACAAAGAGGGTAGGACAGTAGGAAAACAAGCTCTGGTTTTGCAGGAGGGATGTAGGAAAGGCCCATAGCTGCCCATTTCTTCGTCAGCAACAGCTGTGCCTATGTTTGTAATTTGGTGTGAAATTTGAAACCTTCCACCCCTGAGAGAGGTAAGAGGACAACAATAATATTTGTACAGCCAATTGTAATTGCCAGTTTACACGTCCAGCAGACATGTGTGCAAAATGGGCAGCTATGTATGGGGCATAATTTTTTTGTGGGTACAGAGTGCCCTTTTTTTTTTTTTCAGGGGAGAGTGGTATGTCAGGTACAGGAAGTCAGTATAGCTGGGGAGGTAGGTAGGGGAGGTTAACAGACAAGACAAACAAGATGCATACAGGGGTGATATATGACACATGTGGGGGGGGGGGGTTACACAATTGACGGGGACGGATGTTTGGATATCTCGAGCCCATGAGCCCACAGATGGCAACACTGGAACTGAGATCCCCACCCATGGGCAGTTGCCACTGTGCCTTCACTGCCCAGGACGGGGCTGTGCTGGGGGCTGTGTAGGATGGGCAGCAGGCACACCCATGAGTTGTGCCACCCGTGCCTCAAGCTGGCGTAGGGGCCCAAGCACAGCGTGTCTGATCTCCCTACGCACCACAGTCCGGACACTATGGAGGGTGAGTGGATGTTCTCCTCCGGCCACGCTTGCAGAGGGGGGATGAGCCCCATCCCCTGCAGCACTTCCACCCGCAGGTGGCACAGGGCCACCGGAGGAGGGTCCAGCCTGGGCAGTACTGCGAGGAGCACTTGCCAGCTGAGGTGGGAGAGGTGGGTGCGCTAGAACCAGCCTTCCCTGTTGTCCTATGTTTTGCATTATTTAATGACAGTTTGGGTTAGTAACATGCAATACCATTCACAATTAGTTGTAACAGCATGCATTAGTATTCCCATTAACCAAACACCCATAAATTCAAGCCGTTGAACAGCAAGCCTAACACATGCATAATTTGAGCAACAATACACAATCCAACAACATGCAGGGTTGAGTGATGGCAACAGGCCATCAGGTTTGGATGTATGAACAGGGCACATGCATCAACGTACATGCAAATATGTATGAACCAACAGGACAATTGTCCAGGGGAGTTAATTGTGAATACACATACCCATTTCACGTGGAATGGATTATTTGTGGTTATAGGGTAGGGTGAAGAAATATTTCGTTAACAACATCAAATACCTATACATATGCTGTACATTTCTACTAGCTGCAGATATATACACACTACAGGTCTGACTACAGTTTCCTATGTGTAAACTTATGCATGTTGGTGATAGGAATGTTACTGCTACATCAATATACATTTCATTTTTATTCATACACATTCATATCTGACTCTGTTCAGCTACAGCATCCTGCTACATTTGCTTTATATGACTCTAGACAACTGTGGATGTTTGGTATTTCATACAACCATACTATCTGCATATTGCAAACTGAGAGCAACATATCCAGATTTTGGGACACACATTCCAGCTTCAGTACTTTATTCCACACATTTCACTGTTTGGTTGTGCCTGTCACATTCATTTAATTCTGTACTGACTGCAGTATACTTTATTCAGGAGTTATTACAACTTTATTGGTGGATTCATACCTCTTTCTCACACTCTCACTTGTTTTATTTTTACAATTCAGGATGGTACTTAATACTAGGCTTTATTGACATGTTTTACTTGGTTATAACAATCCTTTCCAACAGTCTCACTTGTGTCATGTTTCAGAATTTAAACAGGGATATATTTCACACGTGTTTTACTCAGCTTGTGTAGCTGTAATTTTCAGCCTGCTGCAGGTTATGTACTATTATATTACAGGTGGAACATCTTTATTTCAGACTTGTTTCATTTTTATTTTTGGATTACAGGCTGCATCACACTTATGTAATCACTCAGTACTAGCAGAATCTCTCTTACACTGTTTACTTGCACTTTATATTAATAGGTGACTACACTGCACTCTTTTGCAAGCTGTCATACTTATATTTTTTAACAGTTACAGGGAGAGAATTACTAACCTGCCTGGTGGCGCAACCGCACAAGCCTATAGGCATAGGCTCAATGATTCGCAGAACGGACACCTGCAGCTGCAATATAAACGAAGTAATATTGGAATACACATCTCCATAATATCAGCTAGGTTAACTTTCTACATAAATAATTACATGTAACTTACTTAGTAGTGGGGTGTTGGGCATTTGCCGGGCCTCCTGGATCCAACGGTTCAGTTGGTCCTGCTTCTATTGCTTCAGGTCCGCATGGTGGTGATGGACCTGTTCACCAGTCCTTGGTATTCCTGTGGCACTGGTGAGATCATGTGTCAACCGGTCCCATGCCTCAGCCTTGTATGCTCCCCACAGGACCTGGTCCTGCATGAGTTGGGCCTCATGATCATGGACGAGGAACCAAACCATATATTTGGACTCTTCAATGCCCCACCTCTGTGCTCGGAAGCAACTACCCTCTCCTACACCTGCCATCCTGACTGCAAATCAGTTCCACAATCAGTTATGCTGTGTATTCCCACCTATGGGGCTTATATATGCCATTTTTCCCGCACTTATCTGTGATTGGCCATTTTGGAAATGTATCAGCTTCACAAAACCTGCTTTGTCATGCTTCCCTTTCCATTCATTCCTATATATATGCTATTACTGCATTTTTAAGAGCAGCTGTCATGGCTTGGTGGTTCAGTACTTTGACTATGGTGCATGGTATCCTGAGTTCGAGCCTGGCCATTGCTTTTTATATTTTATGACTATCTACACAGGCTAGAAGGTGTGTCTGTGTAAAGGCAGTTTTGATACAGCTTGCTCAACGTTGCTTGTCGGTTAGCTTGGCGCGGTGCGCAGCTCCGCGCAAATGGGTCATGCTGGCTTACGCGCCGTTTGGCTGTCAGCACACATATTTTGCTCAGCTCAGCTACGGGCACACAGTTTCAGCGTGTTAGAACTCTGCTCAACCCCGGGCACTCATTTTACACCTGTTAAACCACTGCTCACCTACGGGCACTCATTTTACACCTGTTAAACCACTGCTGACCTACGGGCACTCATTTTACACCTGTTAAACCACTGCTCACCTACGGGCAGATATACTCAGCTTGTTAGAGTGTAGCTCAGCTATGGGCACTTCTGACATTTGTTTTTTTTTTTCACACATTTCTTCATAATACATGGCCCATTTCATTACATTTTACATAAAAATAATTGTATACATGTACATATATGTCAGGGAATTGTTTCGTGCTTATTTCACTAGGAATAAAAATTGATGTTGTGGGGGCTCGAACCATGACTGCCTCCTCTTCAGCCGACATCTCTACCGCTACACTATTACTTCTTGGCTTGCTTTGCATATTTAGATCTTATATGCTTTTCCAATGACTGCTAACTGTGGCTTAGCGATGGGCACGCCCATGCAAACGAGCGCACTCACAGGCAAATATCTTTAAAAGTTATAAAAAAATATATAACATGTTCATTTTTACATTTTATGTTAATAGTCTGTGGGGGCATGTGTTGTGTTTATTGACATTTACATGGACTCTGTCGTGGGGGTTTACTTTCGGGACTGTTACTCTTCTGGGGGTGTGTCCGTTTGCAGGGTGCGCCCTATGGACACACCCCCTACTGTCTTACACGGACCGTGTTAGCCTTGGGTGTGAGTCAGCATGCCCTCATGAATATGCATGGCATGCTGACGTCACACCGTTTAACTGCAGCCTCCGTGTAAGCCTTGTAACTCTTACACGGAGGCTTCGTGAATCCTGCCCCATATGTATATATAATATACGCACACACATATGCATATGTACACACACACACACACACACACACACACACATATATATATATATATATATATATATATATATATATATATATATACATACATATATAGTGTTTGTGTGCATAATATCTAAACATACAAACCTTGGAACACTGGCAGGAATGCAAGCCAGAAGTGATAGACATTCAGAAGTATGATAAGAAGTCTGACACTGAATTTATTTGTACAGTAAGTCCAAGACCAATATCTTAGAGATTTCTTCTTACACCTAGGTACAATGATATCACGGTAGTATATAAAGTAATCAGGTTGTTAGGAGCATAGTGGGGGCCACAGCAAGTTTCAGTTTTGAAACATACTAAACCAGATTCTGAAAAAACTAAGTCATGTTGCAGAGGGCTGCAGTCGTCTGATAACAGGAAATCCCAGGTTCACCCTGGTATGCATCAGTTTAGGAGGCCAAATATTCTGTAGACTTTCTGATGCCAAACCAATGTTGTAAATCTGTGGAGTACACCCTATTCCAGTAAGAGATTCTCCTGCCACCAGTCTACAGTATTAATTATGGTACTAGACTCAGGATTTCAACACCATGTTGCAATTTTAATTCCATACAAAATGGCAATATGCTAAGTTCACTGTTACCTCCTTCTTCAAGAGTGAGCCCGTTGCTATATGTATCATGGATATGAAACACTGTTAAGGAGAGAAGCACATTAACACCTTTCCACACATACTCATTGGAAAACTATATGCAGAACTGCTATTATTACACAGAACTACTATCATTACACACTTAATGAATGTATGCAACTTTCTACTTAAAGGGATTTCATTACCTTCTTCTGGTATAATTTGATGTCTGCTGACAACACCATGTAATTGCCAAATTGAGCCAAAGCCAGACATCCACAAAGCTCTGTCTGACAAAACTAGCACTGTAGTCATTAGCCTGCTTGAACTACTAATGATATACAGATGGAGCTGATGAACTTTGAAGTTTCTCAGCACCACAACATAATCCACATACATAATGAGAACATCAACATATCTAAATAAATGCACATCTCTACAAGGCACACTTCCTCTAGAAATTATTAATAAAGAATGACTACAAATTGTGATATCTCTGATACATTTCTGTGAATAGATAATGCATCCTTTCTGTTTTTAGACTGCTTATCATGAGCAGAAGACATCCATCACAGCCCACAAGGTGAGACTGCAGTAGAAAAAGAGAGAGTAGGGCAAGTCAGCAATGATTATGTATTTCATTTTCAGGGTGATTTTTGCCTTTTTAATTATTTTATTTAGGATAAAATGCTTATGTGACAGGAGTTCCAGCAACATATTCATTGTCACAGAGTACAGGTGAAGTAGCTGCCTGCAGTGGTCCAGATGATATAAAATTCTAAAATCTGACTGTCTTTCAGCAGTCCTTATCGTCATTAAAATGTGCAACATAAATCTATAAGACAAAGACAAAGAGAGAGATGTCTCATGCTTTTCAGGTACATTTTATATGTCAAAATGAAGCAATTACAAGCTGTATTTCATTGTGAAGCAGGTCTACTGACATGTATAACATCTAACATGAAAGCTTGCAAAAATGCTTAAAGTGTGCAGACTCCATTACCTCTGTGAGTACGCAGTAAGTACCATTTCAGAGACCCCTGATTTGGATTGCAATAGCTGTGATTTAATGCACTGTGTAACAATATACCAAATCCCTGTTGTAAAACAATCTTGCATTAGCAACTGGCAATATAAATTCTTTTGTGCAAAGCCTGTATAAATGAATTTGAAACATCAGTAATTTCTTTTTGAAACATGACTTGATGCTTATTTATTTCTATGAGTGACAAGGATGAAAGGATTTTATTAGCAGTCTTACATCACAATTCACTTAAAATGTAAATGCACTTTGCATGAAGGAAAAGGAAAAAGAACATGTGCAAAACCGGCGTCTGCAGTGTGTAGAGCATATATTGAGATTAAAAGGAAAACACAGCACCTAAAATAAACAGATTAAAACTATCAAAATGTAATTAAAAGAATATTACAAAACAAAAAGGCATGCTGTCACTGAATAATAGCCATGAACATATATTTTTTCTTTAGAAATTATTTAGTAAAGATCAATTCAAACTTAGACTGGCTCTAGTCCCTTTATGCAAATACATGCTGCTCCATGCCTGCTTGAGGTCGACTTGGGATGACCAGATGGCATCTTCAAAGGCCACAAGGGATGTCTGTGAAAGAAAGAGAGAGAATGCAAGTTTTTCAGGGAATGGGGCATTACATCACTTAACCTTCCTTCGCTGTCTGCCTTGTTAAGATTAACCCTTGATCATTTATGCAATAACAACTGCATAACAGTGAAGGTTAACTAAAATAAAGGTGTGCAAATATCCTCACATCAAGAATCCCACTTTAAGGCTGCATATAAGGAAGATTTGGAAGTGATGTTTGCATGTATGCTACCTTATCTAACTTTAATAGTTCTGTAATACTGAGTCAAAAGACTTTACATTTAACAAAGTTAAGGCAAAACAGGCACTGTCATAATTTTATTGGGGACACTTATAAATGAAAAAAAAAACTACTAAAAATGTTATTTTCCATTCCTTCCATCTGGTAGGATTGGAGTTTGACAGGGCTCACAAAAGCAAAAAACACAACTAAGCATCTGTTTTAATCAATGACAAGCAGGCTGCATCTCTTGAAAAATAGCACATCTGTTTCACTATGAGCTCTGGGTCAGTTTTGCTAAGACACTCTAGACTATCGGAGTCTGAGTCTGCTAACATAACATTGAGTTATGTAGCTTGCCATTTGATAATTGATAGAAGTGGCTGAATAACTTTTATCCATCAAGTAAAATGTCCATCAAAGGCTTGGACTCCATGTTATTAATATGTGGAACATTCTGGATTTGATTAATCTCACTTATTTAAAGCTATTAATCACAGAAGGACAAGGTTGTAGTAATTCATAAAAGGGGCAGAAGTAAACATGCCCTTCTATTGTTTGAGAAAAACTTCTATTCATATAACACAGACCTATAACTATGTGGGCTGTAGTGCACAGGCAGACTATCAAAGAAATTATTAATTATTCTGACCTTTCAAAACAAAACAGTACCCAGCAATGCCACCCACACCATCCCATTACCTCTATTGTTGCAAGACTTGAATGTGGGTTTTACATCTGAAAACAGAATGTTTAAATCAATATCAATCTTTAAGAATAACATTTGTAAACAAGAACTGAGCTGAGGAAATATCCATGCTAGGTATATCACATCATACAATTAAAGAGATAGCCTATGTTACATGCACTCCACATGCTACATTTCAGCTTTTAAAACTGTTCCTATATGTTTTGTTTTGTAAAACATGTTTCATAGGACTCATAAACAGAAAATGAAAACAAGCATTGCACTCTCATAAAGTGTAGATAAAAGTTTAAAATCAGTGAAACTGTAGCAGCAGATAGTATGTAGGATAGTCTTGGAAGGAAAGCTAGGGTGTAGAGGATGGACCTCTACAACTCTGGGGAGCACATATTTACAGAAGAGATTTGGGTGAAGAAGATTAAATGGACTAGCATCCCAGCCAGGACTGGGATTTCCTTTATGCCCCTATTAAGCCAGGGCATCCCTATGAACAGAATAAAGCAGGCACTACAAAGGAATGAATGAATGAATGAACGAACAAACTGGAGTAAAGAAATATCTAAAGGTACAGGCAAAACAAAATGAAATAAATATATATATATATATATATATATATATATATATATATATATATATATATACATATATATAGTACAATGACTCAAGTTATGACAGATGTGTTAAATGTATAGACCTGTAACATTTGCCAACTGCCAAGCAGTAGCTCTGTCAGTTCATATGATTATGTTTATCACTCTGACCCAGAGTCAGAATTTAGAAGGACAAGAAGGCAGGACAATTTTCCGAAACAACTTACAGTCAAGTAAAGGTGCTGTTCTAGGCTTATAAAGTCCAAACAAGTATGATACCAATAAATGGATTGTGTGCTTGCTTTCTCAAATAGCACATGCTAATGAGGAGGTGTGCAGGTTATTATGGGAATTCTCAAGATTTTATTATATATCCATGAGTCTTATCTGGTTGAGGCTTCAACCAGATAAAAAGAAAATGAAGGACCATCTCATGGAAAAAAGTAACAACAAAATGTTTGCAGATGGCAAGCCCCCCCCCCCCCAGCACCCCAAATGGGAAATTTCTCCATTGCATTCTCACTTACAGCCCACACAAATCTCATCACTGTCTGTGTGCTAACTGTAATTTTCAACAGCAAACACTAATCATTCACATGAAAGTCAGTGATTTTAAATCAACGGATTGAATCCTCATCCATTCAGAACTCATCAACTTCTAGGTTAGGCCATTCCTGTTTCTACACTCAATTACAAAAGAATTGGAAGAACTGCTGATCCAAACCTCAAAGCAGGTATAAATTGGAAGAACAATTCGGAAGAGTCGGGTGTGACCAGCTGGAAGTCTCAATTGATATATGTGCATCTACACAAGTAAAGAATGGGCACAATGTAATCAACTGTGGTTCTAAAAACTGCAAAAATGAATATCCATATGTTACTGCGTGGTGAGGTATTATTCTGAAGACTGGACACCACCACAGCACAGTAGCGTCCATTGTTATGGTTACCTTTTCATACATGTAACACTGCAAAACATTTTTCTGATGGGAGAAGGTGTCAATAAGTCTACTTCATCTGCCTTTTAAGTGCATTTAAAATTGTATAGCTCCTACATCACTACCTTTCCCATTACTCTTTAAACTCTTGTCCTATGCTCTTGTAATTGCTTCTGTCAATTCCCTATACACCTTCCACTCTGGAAGTATATTCCATGGGTTCTCAATCCTCTGTGTGAAAAGATACTTCAGAAATCCAAGGAGTTGTTTGATTTGATGTATGTGAACCCCTCCTTCCCTTTTTCTTCTTGTGTAGGATGTTTCCTTCACATCTGTTTCCTGTGATCTTGTACAATAATACCACATCCATCCGCCACTTCTGGTCTCGAATGAGAAGTGCTGTTGCCCCTCTAGTCTTTGGTCATATTTCCTCCTCTCCAAGCTACAGATCTTTCTGGTCACTTTCCATTGATACTCTCTAGCTGTATAATATCCCTTTCTATGTATACATTGCTGCACTGCACAGAGTACATGTGGTCTGACTGGAGCCCTGTAGAATGGAAGCTTCTGGAAAGTATTCTGCAGATACCTGAGGATCCATCTCAGCATTCTATTTGCTGCTCTTACTATCCTCTCACCCTGCCATTGGTGGTACAATCCAGGTGTGTTCAACACTCAGAGATCCCAGATACTTTTCCAGCTTTGCTGCCATCAGAGCCATTCCACCAAGCTGACACTTTACAACAGACTTGTTATGGCTTAAGTTTAATACTTTGCATTTCTTTGAATTGTGACTTAACTTCAGCCTTTAAGCCCACTTGTTCAACTTTTTAAAATCCTTCAATTACCATGCCCTCTTCTGGTAAATGTACACTGCATCATCAGCAAAGGTTCTCTGTTCAGTCATATATATCTGAGATAACTGTATTGATGAGTACTGGAGCCAGGACAGACACTTGTATTAATCACTTTTCTGCTTCCTGATATTGTCTCTCTCATCATAACCTCTTATGTACCACCATTAAAAAAATATATCAGTGCAATTCCTCAGTCTTAGTCCCACCCCAAACATCCAGTTTTCCTATCAGCATCCTATATTGGACTAGGTCAGAGATCTTGCTGAAGTCAAGACAGATGACATTTACTGGCCCTCCCTGACAAGTTTATCTACAATCAAGTCTTAAAGCTGGGTTAGGTCTGACTGTTGATTATTTCTTGCCATGGATTAGTAGTGGTTACTGTTCTGGATATTTATATACTCTAGGGATGCTTAGGATTCTCTACATGATACCGCTGACCACAATGCCAAGATGAAAATCATGAAACATGGAATCATGAATCAGGTATGTATGCACAGGGCAAATGAATACTTGCCCAAAGCAGTAACTAAGAATGCACCACCTAAAACCTACCTAAGTGGCGAGCTATGCCCCCCACACACCCCTAACTATATATATCAACTCTGGGATTGCACTACATTTACTTGTCCTGTGAATGCTTCACCTGATTCGTGATTCCGTGTTTCGTGATTTTTCTTTGGCATTGTGGTAGTCGGTATTTCAGCATTTCAGTAAATAGAAGTAGACCCGTCAGCACATATCTGGATACGTCTTGCATACCTAATGAGACTCCTTAACAGTGAAAGCTATGGAAACTCATTAGTTTGAGCTATTATAGTGTACTGGTTTTGGGACAGTAATCATGGAACTGCCACTCCACTGATATCTCGTCACGTCACCCATTTGGCCGTGTGTTTTCAGAGAGTGAACCACTGTAGCCTGCTTAGGATAGTGGCCCTTCTTGTTAAAAGGCCTTTGCAATGCCATCCCAACTCTCTTTGAGAGCTCCACATCAAACATTTGACAGGTAATGTTCCTAATGTTTCCCAACACACCATGGTTGTCAAATTATGATTTCAAACTTCAGTTTTCACTTTCACTAACACATAGCTTTTGTCCCTTGCTTGTCTAGTATTACAAAATTAAAACGGTGTATATCATTAAACAAGCTTATACCTTTGAAAACTTTACATAATCTAGCAACTCCTTTTGCTCACCTTAATATGCTTTATTAACACAACTTAATATCCAAAAATGAAAAAGAAAACACACTCCCCCAGATTCATGAAGCTCAGCGCAAGGCCGGCGTAAGGCTTGTGCCAGCCGTGCAGCGTAGATGTGGAGTAGTCACGCCATATGCATATTAATGAAGGTGCGCAGCTACCACAGCCACGTGCATAGGAAATGTGCACGAGTGCAAGGGGCGTATCGAAGTTGCGCAGGGAGGCGTGTCAATGTCGGCTTCCGAGAAGCAACCTAAACTGCTGAATATTATATTCCGCCAGCAATAGTAATCGTACCTATCAGTGTCCATGGAGACTGAAACGTATGCAAAGCTGAGTCCCTGCGAACAGAAAATGAAGACTCAAACACAAATGCACAGTAGGGAATAACGGGTCCCTACCCATGAACAAATCACAGGAAAACCGTGTGCCTGTAGTTCAACGTAGTATAGATAGCTATACCATGTGGAAGTGAAACGTATCAGATGTTAGCGCGCCACCAGTAGGTACGTCCAGTCCAACGGAGAGGGTCACCAGCCGACCCATAATTTGAGGGAGGGAAAATAGCTGTGCAGATGTGTCCATAACAAAATACATGAGGAGAAATGTAGATATAGGTAGTGACCGTATGTCTGAATCATATCCCACAAGCCATGTAATAGTCACATACAAAAGGTATGTCTGTATTTCACATACCAAATGTGATAGGAAATAGCATACGCATGTAAACAAAACAGAAGGAGCATATAAATGAGTCATAACAACATGGACACATGTAGGCTGAAAGGAACAGTATGACCCATACCGTCGACCAAGATTACCACCTGTCCCACTTTGCGAGTGACAGTCCCTCTGTGGGCAGATATGTCCTGACACAAACATGTAAAACTGGCAAATGTCCAGAGAATATAGGACATAATTCCTCCGTAGACGTCATGCAATAGTTGCATTAAACATAATTCACTGGACGTATAATACAGAAATGTCATAACAAACAGAATAAGATACTGAAATGCTACAAGAATAAGCTTAGATATAGGCAAGAATTGTAAGTTCTATCTGCCGAACTGACCATGGGTATGTGTCGGCCTGCAAAATATGCTGTGTTCACCCCAACTGTCACAGTAGGGTTGCCACCCTTACAAATGGCCAAAGTGGGACATGTTTGGTACAGACATCAGACTGTACAGGCCGACACATACCCACGGCCAGTACAAAGGACAGAACATAACTGTATTGCCTACAGAAAAGCGTATTCCTGTAGCATTTTAGTTGCTTAGTCTGTTTCTCATAACAGTCAGGTATTTTAGATACAGAATTAACTGTTTAATGCAACCATCACATAAAATATAAGAAATATGTTTGTCCTAAACTCCCAGGACATTTGCCATGTTGACAAGTACATGTCAGGACACAACTGCCCAAAGAGGGACTGTCCCTCGCAAAGTGGGACAGATGGTAACCCTATGTCACACTGTGGACATTTGAAAAGGTGGAAACACAACTGTTGATTGTGGGGAGGCAATGTCCACAACTGTCGGACATGTGTAAGGAATAGCTTGGACATAGGAAAAGGTGCCATCCTACCAATGAGTAGAACAGGCTGGCAAAATCCGGAAGGCAGCTGTATAATCCGAACGTGTATGTGACACAGTCGAACGGGTAGTACCTGGATACACCAACCAAGTAATGAAAGTGAAGTAAGGGCGTGTACCTATGTGCGTGAGGTATAGCTTGTGGACAGCAAACATGGCAGGGTAGTCCACACAACCATAAAGGTACCCGACACATGTAGGGTAGTCAATGTGTAACTCCGGCCGTGTCATGGGCCAACAACCAAAGTAGTGCTCTAAGGGATGTGAGTAATTCGCATGTGAGGGGTGTGTGTTTAATGGTAAATTCCTCAAAGGCGATATTTGTGTCGTATGCAGAAAAGGTGAACTGGAGGTGTATGAGGGGGCAGCGGGTGAAGTGGAAAGAAACACAACCTCATGTAGAAACAGCTGCAAGACAAGCAGACAGGCCATAGTGTAGAACACAATCCCACAAACATATGAATATGGAAATATGCGAGACAAATGTATATATACGGCACCATCACATACCCACAGATGGGTCCTGATGGAACTGGCCATAACAAACGCAACACACCTGGATGCATAATAGCCTACCCAGCATACCCTCCACAACACACAACCTGCCACCATACCAGAACGTCCACCTAATCCAGCCATACTTGGTCCACTGGTTTGTTGCAGAAACAGCTACACACAGTGAACCCTACGCATATGTAGTAGGTATTGTCAGCACGTTTTCGTGAAGCCACAAAACTCTTCGGTATCTAACTTGTTTTCGTCTTGACCAATTTTTGGGATATCCCTCATGGGATGACCAACTTGTGTAAATAGTAGAATGGGTATGACGACATGATGTCCAATCCAGTAGATATCTGGACACAAGTCAGAATGTGCAGTGGAGGTCCATGACACTGTCCAGCCCGAAGTGTGTATGCATAACCTACCACCCAGGATAAAATACCTTCCCATGATGCACGTGTCCAGACACGAATAGGAGGGAGAATATAATGCACACATTTGCAAAGTGGAAAACGGCATGAGGGCAAGGAAGGCACTACATCAACAGGTCAATCCTGATTAAGTGTGAGGGACACTGACTGTGTGCAGTCGTGACTGACCATACCTGTCAACCTGTGTGAGCAAGATATCTGGACAGAGCCGTGAATATAAGTGAGACAAAGGTCCAAACTCAGGGACAATCTGTAAACATATCTCTTAGAAACATAGAATTTGATAGAATAACAGTTTGCACATTGGCATTAATGTCTGGAGTATGAAGTCTGAAACCCAACTGTCTGTCCGCATGTTCCGACTGCAGTCTTCAATGCTGAGCTACTGCTGTGCCAGAACACAACAGAATATTACAGAGGTCCGTGCCATACCACTCAACTGTCCGGATATTTGCAGAATGACTATGGTCACCACCTGTCCCATTTTACGAGTAACTCTGTAGGCAGTTGTGTCCTGTGAAAAAAATCAAGACATAGCAAATGTCCTAAGAGTTTATTTCCTAATTTACTTTAATAATCGCATAAACCGGTTATTTTATATATGAATCCTCTATATGTTATGTGAAGTAGCATAAGAAATTCAAATGTTACTAGAATAAGCTATTATATGTACAAAAAAGGTTAAAGTTCAGTACTATGCACGGCTGTAGGTATGTTTTGTCCTGGAAAATCTGACATCTCTACAGAACATGTCCCACTTTGGGCAGTCGAAAACGTGGCAACCCTAAGAATGACCACAGGTTTGCCCCATAGTATTGGTGTGTGCCTCCGACAATCTGCACCAGTGTGGTAAATAGCTGAGGATTAACATCAGTAAATAATGAGAATTATCCTGAGTATAAGACTACACAACCTGCAGAAAAGTCATGCTAACGCAAGACCTAGCATTTTATCAACGTTGTAAGCTTGTAAGAGCAATCGTTAAAATGTGTCCCTAATTGTCCCCCCATCGTGTAGGTTTTGTGCAGATTTGGTGCTCTAAGAGGTATGGTTTGGACATATTTACAGAAACAGCCCTTCACACTTGTGTAATGTACAACCGCATATCTGTAGTCACTTCATGTCCAAAAATAACAATCCCCGTATGACTGTATACAGGTAATAAGTCAAATGTGAATGGGAATACCCCTCACCGGGGAATATGGACTGTAACAAACCCACCCATAATATGTAATGCCAACAGAATTAGCTGCTGACAGGTGCCCAAACACCTGTGTCTATAAACACAGGTAAAACTTCAAAATAGGGAGATAAGCCCTGTCCATATGGTTCATCTGACATTTGACCTCGGCCAGGGAAGTTCCGTTCACCAGGTGGACAAGCCTAAACCCAGATCACTACATGAACACCCTGACAAGCAAAGACCTGTATGTGGCTGGACTATATGCCTTGGTATTCTGCATACCCTCGGAGTGATTAACAATGCAGCCAGAGTCCACAGCAGTAGGCAATAGGGAATGTGTAATATGTAGTACCGCCTTTTTCCCAGCAGGAGAATGGATGTCTGTGTCATAGGTGAAGCGGTGAGGTGTATGTTGATGTAGCTAAGTACTATGGGTATGCATATCAATGAGGGAGAACACCAATAGAATAGTGGTTCCGGTATCTGGCCAACATGAATGCAGTCCCGGTTGACCTACGACCACCGCACATATAACCTGAAAGTGTAATTAAAGCGTTCGTGCAGTCCACACATTTAAATATGTAAAGGTGAACATGTGTTTCGCAGTAGTCTGTAAACTGGAATACAGATATGTAACTGTTGCGGTCAGAATTATGAAAGTTCACGGAAGCACAATTATCTATGAAACATATGTAACCCACAATAAGGATATGCAAGTCTGCCTGTGCATGTGTAATCCGCTCACAGAATAGAAAATGAATGGTGTTTTCCCCACGTTCTATGTACATGGCTCATACCTGTTAAACCCGTAAAGTACGAAACCGGACAAAGCCATGACAACAACTGGTACAAATAGGGACAATCCCCAGATATTGCCCTAACAAACATAGAAAGTGGATAGAATAACAGGTATGTCACTAGCATGGATTTTCTGAAGGGTATGAAGTCGTAACCTGAAATGTTTGTCATTATTTACCGACATCAGTCTTTAATGATATGCCACTAACTTGCCAGATAGACACAAGGTTTGAAAAACGGACCACAGATAGGGACAATCCCCAGATATCACCTAACAAACATAGAAAATGGATAGAATAACAGGTGTGTCACTAGCATGGATTCTCTGAAGGGTATGAAGTCGTAACCTGAAATGTTTGTCATTATTTACCAATATCAGTCTTTAATGATATGCCACTAACTTGCCAGATAGACACAAGGTTATGAACAATGGAGCAAAGATAAGAGGCAAACAGCTGTACATGCAGCGGAAATCTGTACAGTTGAAAGGTATGATATGGAGATATATATACACGTATGTCCACAGACATAATCCAAAGCAAATGACGAGATGAGGAATGTACAGACATATGTCTATATGTACAGATATATATAGCTATACACACACGATACATGAATAGATATATACACAACAAACATATGTCCCTGTGCATATAACACATGTACATAAATAGGTCACGGTATAGCTAATATCGATAGACAGACAGACATGCATGAAAGAAGACTACACCGATGGTTTCCAAACCATTTCCCGGAAAGTACCAGTGTGACAGGGCCTGCAAGTTCTACACGTTAAACATGAATATAGGCGTCCTTTGCAGGACCCCAAAAATTGATCTGTATGAAGTGCGAACCATCATAGATGCTAAAGACATCACAGCTGCAACTATGATATAGCTGTACATGCAACAGTAGCAGGTGCAAGGGTAATAACACATGGGTTGATTGAATGTATGACATGCAAACTGATATCCGCAGAGTGGGGAGTGCTCGGAAGTGTCCTCACACTTTATTATCGCTCACATTAAACATGTCTAATGGGTACTGTGGAGGTGTGTCAGGTATGGGAATCATGGGTATGCCGAATTGGGCCAAGGTGCTGGTTGGCACAGATCTATTAGGTACGCCCCATGGGAATGATCAATACACCTATGTGGGTATAGCACACGCCTATATTCACCAAAAAGGTGCAGCCCACACACTAAATATTGTGTAAACCATTGGGGAAAGACGTAGGGACCTATATCAGTGTCAAGTAGACGATTATCATGGATGGACACACATACAACCAAGATGGTAACCATACCTGCCAGAATGTCAGAATAAGACAGCTGGACTAAGGCATAGTACACGACAGACAAATAGGGACTATATTAAATATACCTCAAAGTCAGACTGTTGATAGAATAATTGCGTAGTCGGGAATACGAATGTTATAAGAGTTAGTAATCATGAAATAGAAATGTCAGTCATGATTACCTAACCGCACAGTCCATTACGGCTTGCCAGCAATCCATCAGAAAGGCACATTATCATGACAAATGTAACAGAATCAGAGGTCAAACCCCAGGGCATATACCCATAATGTGTACAGGTGAGAGGTATGAAGGTAACCCGTCCTAATGAAATGTACAGAACTAGTGATACTAGGTGGACAGGTGAGAAGAAAGACGTCAGGACAAATGACAAAACATGTACAACTCATAAGCATGTTTGTCCACAAATGTGAATTACAACGTATGGCCTGTGAAAGTCAATGTGGAAGGTTAATAGACTCAAATGACATGTGTCCCTCAGGGTGTCATGCAGTCTCACCGATACAGTGTCTAGTCCACCATACTTGTACGTGAGCTCTGCCACTGATGAAAAGTGCAAATACTGGCCTACGCATAAGGTACATGATGGAATAAGTAGTGTGGATAAGCACCTGTTGGCCTGTGTGAGGAATATAACCCAGTGGGTGGGTGTGTTCAGCAATAGAATGTAATGGTAACTGGCCTGTGATGGCGCCATGTATTGTGTGTATTGGCGTAACTGTACGAATATGCAGATGTATGACTCATATGTGTGGTGTGCTCCTCTCACAATCTGTACCTGCATACCTCTCAACTGTACAGAATTTTGCAGAATGTCCAGATGTTTGCCTCATATATTTGGTACATTTTACATAAAATTGTGTTTTTCTGGCAAATTACTGCGAATCATTAAAGACTGAAGTTAGAAAATAATGAGAGACATTTGAGTTTCAGACTTCATACCCTTCAGAAAATTCGCGCTAATGCAAAACCTGTGATTTTATCAACATTTTAAGTTTGTAAGAGCAATATTTAAACAGTGGCCCTACTTTTGGGCCTTTGCCACACTTTTACTTATGGCTTTGTCCAGATTTCCTGCTGTCGGAGGTTGAGAGGTATGTGTACCTGTCTGCCAAATACCTGAGAACTGACTTAATTAAATAAGATAAGCATATGTGTTTAAGACCCCAAATCCCTCAGAAAGGGCTCTGTCAGAGATGTAATGAAGCATTTGTAGGCAATGTGAGGTAAGTGAGGCCGAGGATAGTGAATCACAACATGTCATGCCATATAGGCCAAGCCTCTACAATGTACTTTAGGTTAAGGGGGCTATTAGAGTAGAAGATAGGTGACAACAGGAGTGTGTATGTACAAAACACTGTAACCTCACCGGAGCAGTGTCACATGTGTGCTGTCAGTACTCTATCCCAGGGAACGACAGGAGACTGATGGCATATGCCATGGATACCACCGATGTGACATGCAAACCTGCCCACAGTGTGTCTGTGCCCGTGCACGCCAATAAGCCCAGTAAGTATGTGTGTGCATGTGTTAGCGTGTGTGCGCATGTGGAAGAACGAGTAAGCTAGTGTACGAATGGTGAAGCCCGTGTAATGTCGTGTATGCATTTGTAAGCAGGTATACATGTGTACTACACACATCACACACATACTGCACACACAGACACACATGCTGCCAATACTACCCACATCAGTAAAATGGCACATGGATGGAAACTACATCATCAGAGGTAACAGTGCTGTAAACTATGTTACAGTGATGGTCATAGCTGCAATGCATCATGCCTGCTGAAGTACACCTGGAAGTAACACACTGTGTGTTAACAGCATGCTAACATCAATACAGTGGAATAAAGCCACCGTGTGCAGCAGCAGCAGGTTAGTCAGATCCTGCATCAATGTTACACATCACAGGTGGTGGCACAAGTGACATCATATGCACAGGGTGTGGTGTTAACATGTCCAGAGCTGTCATAGAGCCATCCAATGTACACGTGTGTGTGTGTGAGGGACAACGGTTATTGCATGGACCAATGGTGGTGCAATGGGTGTGTGTATGTGATAGCTGTAGCTGTTTGTGGTAAGTGTGTGTGTCTGCATATACACAGGTACAGCATGTGTCAGCCATATACAGGAGGTTGTGGGACAGTCACACACCGTACCTGCCAGGCTGTAGAGATCCCCATTACTGGCCATGGACACCCCTCCATGCATCCAACACAACCAAGTCCTGCATCTGTCAATGTCTACACATACAGTCCTGGGATCTGTACCACAACCTGTGGATAAACGTGTGTCTGTAATGTAAACCTGGGGTGCATAGACTTGACAGTTACTACAGACGGATATGAACCATACTCACACTCCAATGTAATAACCACCGCTGACTGTTTCAGAGATCTGCATACGACCACTCAAAGGTGCTGCACTAACATTGTTTCCAATGCCCGTGTAATACCCAGCATCACAATAGCCGGTCACTACACATGTATAACCCACGATCACTACAGCACACAGTATGTGCACTATCACAGAGCCATAGCAGATGTACATACATCCAAGGTGTTCACATACAGACAATGCAGCACAGTCAAGAGTGGTAATCCCAACATACATATCTATATACACTATATCTATATATATATATATATATATATATATATATATATATATATATATATAGCTATATACATACATATCTCTCTCTCTCTCTCTCTCTCTATATATATATATATATATATATATATATATATATATATATATATATACACACACACACACACACACACACACATATATATATATATATATATATATATATATATATATATATATATATATATATATATATATATATATATATATATATATGTAGATAGATACATATACACACACACACACCTGGCAGGGTTGGGAGCAGAACATAAATGTAAGCACTGTACCACACGACAGCATTACACAGTTACAAAACACGCTACTGTGATCAGTGGATCACATGATTTACACAGGCACATTTCTAGCCTGCAGATAGCAGCATCAGAGGCAAAGACGCCGCACGGATGTTATGGAGAGTGAATACTGTCAAAGCAATGTACTGTTGTCATGCAGCTGGAAACACACACACACACACACACACACACACACACACACACACACACACACACACACACACACTTGGCAGGGCTGGGAGTCAAACATACACCTAACTACCCTAACACACTACAGCATGACGCATTTACAGAACGTGCTACCGAGATTACTGAACATAGCACTCCCAGATGCATACTTCTAGGTTGCTGACATCATCAACAAAGGCAAGGACACCGATAGGGAATGTATAGAGAGTGAGCAGTCTGAAAGCATATTACTGTCCCAAGGTAGACGTAGACAAACACATGGCAGTGGTGCAATCGGGGCAACCAAATATCTACGGAGCACTACAACAACACTACATAGTTATGGGACACGCCACAGACAGTACACCCTTCAAGACAGCAACCAGTTTGTTCAATGTAGGCATCCATCGTGACATTGAAAATGGACACCTGTTGCCTGGCTGACCACCATCGCTATACAGGATGTCAATGGCCATGCCCACACGTTTAGTATCACATGTCTGTTTAGAATGTACTGTGTGTCCATCTACACAACGGTGTACTGGGCATGCTCACACACTTAGCAGTTGCAAAGGGCCGTCTTACATGCATGCACACGGATTCTAAACATGGAAGGGTGCAGTTTGGAATGTACTGTGTGTCCATCTACACAACGGCATACTGGGCATGCTCACACACTTAGCAGTTGCAAAGGGCCATCTTGCATGCACACGGATTCTAAACATGGAAGGGTACAGTATGGTATTACTGTCCCCACGTACATGAAGGCCACTCACATGTATTGACCAGTACACACTCAGGAGCTATCACAGATGTCTCAGGTGCATATCACAGAGGTACACACCGCAATCTACAATGTAGCCCTCCGACATCACCATGTCATTGGACCAGCAATACACAGCCATACATTAACACAACACCGTGTGACTCCTGACCAGTGTAGTGTACATAGGTCTACAGCAACTGTGCAGACTACACATGTACCGACAGGGTTCCATCCTGTGTTATGCATTGCAATGATACCACTGTACATAACCAGGTCATCTCTACACATACCAGGGGCCCTGGGTCTTACACAGCTGTGACAGATTACTGTCACTGTACACCAATGAGCACACATGTTAGGCTATGTCATACATGTAATTGCAGTGGATATGTGCATGGACCACACACACACGACACATATGTACATAGCATAGCTTTAGCTGTCCTTCATGCAGACAAGTGGCTACAGCAATCATACGCATGCAAATGGAAGGTGGGTCCATGGCTGTTGAATGCTAGCAGTACATGAGGCAGCAATGTTGACTGAGGACACATTCTCTCTGTACTAGTTACCCATGACACCCATCATATCATACAACAGTCCATGTGTTATGTATGTCAACACACATGTCCACCACTTGCAATGCATACAAACATGGCTATATGACAGGCATGTAGGACCAACACACATGTACAATCTGTAGTGTGCATGCAGCTACCATGCATGTGCAATAGCTGATGTAAGTAACTAATCTGTGCCTAACTACAACATGCAGTTGCAATGCAGCCCCATCATTGACACCTGTATATGGTGACATACTGACAGTAAAGTAGGATGCACAGCAGGTATGGATGGATGTGTGCACATAAAGTGGTGATCCACCTGTGTAGAATGTTGTTTGCCGGGGATGGCTCACGGGGATGTCACACGCCATCCTACCAGTGCATGTGCAAACAGTAAGCTATGTTACCGTTACTTGACGGTGGAGACATAAAACCTACTCAGTGGTCAGGTGCCACTGACAGTATGTCACATGACACCTGTACCACTTACATCCTCTCATGTGCAATTGCCAAAGGTAGCTTTGGTTCACATAATGCGGCCAATACTGCTGCATGTCTGTCAGACGTATCATCATATAGCAGGTGTATCATTCACAGTACTACCATGTGTGTTTGCTTGTGTGACCATATATGCCACATATGGTGGGGAATACATCCCAATTGTTACACAACCCTGTACACTGTTGTACAGATCTGTACATACTGCAGTGTGGAAAGCATGACGTAGGCAGGTGTGGTGTGTATATCACACAAATCAGCTATCCATATGTGTATGACATTTGTGGTCTCCACAGTGTGTGTGTGTATGTAGGTATGTATGGCTGTCTAGTGCATGGAGTGAGGGTGTATGCTACCATACAAAACATGCAGGATCCCTAACCCCTCATGGTGATGCAGTCCACTACCCTGTTGATGCCATTGGTCTCAGCCGCACAGGCTACCTGTACATGTTCTTTCTCTGTGTCGCGTTGTGTGTGTTCACAGTACTGTGACAGCGATGATCACATAGGCAAGGGCCCTCACCTCAACACTATGGGGTGTGCATTATAGAGTTGTTGACCCTGTGAGTGTGAGCATGTTCCTGCAATGTGACAGGGTATTACTGCTACACAGTGAGGCCTCATGCTATCAAGTTGCCTCTAACATTATCATTGGCCAGATTGCTGTGTACAACCCCTGCACCATGTCAACATACCTGAGATGTGACCTGGTATGGATGTCATATCTCTAGCCACTGTAGCCTATTAAACTGCACACATGCTTCTGGATCAGTATATGTGTGGACATCTGTGTTATGTTAGACTTTCCAACAGTCAGGCTGAGGCTACGTATAGCATGCTGATATTGCCATATGTGCCTGTGAGTACTCCACAGTTACACATGGGAGACTGCAAACAGTGCTACCTGTAGGCACATGCAAGTAGACCATAAGGAGGGAACCAGGGCATCATTACCAACATGCTGTTACTGTTGTTACCGAGACACATACTGTGAACATATAACAATGCATGATAAACCTGTACTACATGGTATGTCTGGTGCATGTCAACAGTACACAACTAATGTAATATACACATCTCTCACTAGTCACACACAACTAATGTAATATACACTTCTCCCACTATTCTTACACAACTAATGTAATATACACTTCTCAATATTTTGTTCACCCTGTGCATCAGACCATTTGAGCATGTCCCTGCACCAATGGTGTGGATGACAGGGATGCGGCACAGGCTTCATCATATGCACAGGGTGATAATGTTTGCCAGTGGCATAGGCTGCACCAATGGATGACATCTTGTGTGTGGGTAAGGGCCAGTGATATGATTGGACATGTCTGTTCAGTATGGATGTGGGTGTTGTCGTGCCCTGCAGATGTCTTTGCTGTGTGTGTGTATGTGTGCACACAGTTCTGCCTTTTGTGAGGCCTACATGGGGTATTATTGACAGCTCCAGATTGTAGAGACCAGGTTGTACAGCTCACTGTGTCTGGCCACGGCCACATGACCTGTGCTTGCCAGGGGTTGCACGGGCACTACCAGGCGGAGGTACAGCTTGGCTACTGTCCGACGACACATGTCCACTGGAACCGTGTCCCCACTGTGAACATCCAGGGCCATGTCCACATGGCCTGCTGTGTCCTGGTGTGGACAGCGCAGCACCAGCTGCCCTGCTACTGCTACCAGCACTATGGGAGCGGGCATATGAGGTGGCATGCTCAGGTTGACCTGCACTAGGTGGTGTAGATGGCCTACGTCCACTTAACCTGTGCCTCACTACTACCAGATGTTCCAGCACAGACAGCTCACGCTCGTGGATTGCTATGCCACGGTGAAGGATTCCGACCATGTCACCCAATCGCCTGTCCAGAACATCAGCAATCTGCTGTTGAGCATTTGCCAATGCCTGGATGTTGTCATTTAGGGTACGGATAGCAGCTCTCTGCAGCCTCTGCTCTTCTCTGTTCTGCTGTTCAGCACGTGCCTGTGCTGCCATTACAGTCTGGCACATGCGTCTGGTGATACCATCTGCTGCGCTCTGTCCTGCAGGTTCATGTCTGCCAGAGGTCCTCCTACGAGCAGCACCGGCCACATGCCTGTGTGACACATCTGAAGTCATTACACTGACACCATGGTGTGTAGACACACCTTCTGTAGCCACCACATGTTCCTGTTCCATGCTAACAGACGCTGACTGTCCTTCCTCTATGGCCACTGGTGATGCGCTATGTGTTGGCAGGAGAACTGTATGCGGGGAAGTGGGGGACATAGCTGGGATGGCAACCATTGGCACAGATTCAGCCCCTGACAACCCTGCCTGTACCTCATGCATATGTTCATCACTGCTAGTATCTGTGGGGACACTAAAATCAGATGGACCGCAGGAGGGTAACGCATCTACATCACCTGTGAATGCAAAGAAAGACTCTAAATTACAATAGACACACAGACACAGACAGACACACACACATAGAAACACACACACCCAAACGCACACACACACAGACACAGACACACACACACACACACACACACACACACACACACACACACACACACACACACAGACACACACACACAGACACACACACACACAGACACACAGACACACACACACACACACACACACACACAGACACACACACAGAGACACACACACAGACACAGACACACACAGACACAGACACACACACTCAGACACACAGACACAGACACACCATGCATGTGATCTGACAGATGGCATGCAACATGCCTGTGATACGGCAGAGGGCATGCAGCTTAGACATTAATAGTGTTAGTAAGCATACCTCCCTGGGGTGCACACTACAGCAAGCAGGTGTCATATCAGTAGCCATGCAGTCCACACTATTATGGTAGTATGCATGCATCCCCATGATACACCATGTGGACCAGAACAGGATAACAGTACACATGGCTGACGTGACCCTGACATGTAATCTGCTGACGTGTGCATTAACTTGCATACATGTCTGACACAATGGTGTCCTGATACATGTACAGCATCGTAATGGGCATCACATTGCGGTTTTGTCTGTATGCCCTACAGATAGAATCATGTTTAGCAAATGTGCATGAGCATGGAAGGGTAGTGTGAGCCATCTACATTGCTATACAGTGTGAAGTACAGACACTGTGCCATTGCATGGCATCATGAGGCATCTATATTGCTGTACCATGCATTATATGTACACATTGCATAGCCATAACTGCATGCATACCCATGACATAACTGTGGATTGTGACCCACGATGCTGAGGGGTATACACACCAAACCATGCTGTGTCAAGTGACAGGTCAGTGGAGGGTCTACAGATGACACCCCTGCACAACAACTACAGGGTCTTAGCTGCCTGACAACCATGTCCACACATAGTGGACATGTCAATTCACCATTTCCCACATGACATTGATGTACCACACACACGAGGTGCACAATTAATGGTGATGTCCTACAGCAGCAAGGGAAATGTACAGTATCTGTGGCCTGATGTGGTGTCAATGTCTGTGGAAGCTGCACAGGTGACTACTGTCATGCTATGACACAGTGGTGATGTTCAACAGATCTTATATGGTAGACATCAATGACACCTCCACTAGCTGTACACAGGCTTTTAGGATGTCCAGTGTACCACATCAACTATATAATCAGTCAACTAAGGCTATAATTGGACCATGTGTGGACAATGTACAACAGGGTGTGTACACATCACATCTACTGTGTGGCTACGTGTCTCTGGCCATCCCCCATGGCCATGTGTGCACATGTGTTGACCAAATGTGTGTGATGGCCATCTCACATGTCTGTGTTGTCCCATATGACATACACCCATAGATGTCAGATATGTCACCATCCACAGGGCTATGCAGACAATGGGTTGTATGTTTGGTATATGGGGTATGGGTCATGGGATAGTGTGACAATACTGCAGAAAGAACACTATGTGTCTGGGACATGTCAGATGGCACATCACAATGTGTGCACCCAATGCAGGGGCATATAACACAATGGTGAAAACCTGTGGGCTGCCCATATCACAGCTCACTGTGTGGTACCACACATGTTGTTCCACTGCATATTACATATGCCTCCATTGTAGAACACCTCCACATTTGTATGCACAGCTGACCACACATGTAGCAATGACAACTACTGTGATTTCAAGTTGGTGTATCATTTTATTTGTATATATTGCACATGGGTGGCCTGTGTGAATGATGGGTGATGCAACCTGTATATCGTGACTGGAACAAACATCAAGTGTGCAACTGTTAACTGGCCACATGACAAATAGATCTATGCTTTAACATGCCTGATACTGATGACAGTCTCACCTGCAATGGACTCATGTCTGTGCGGCACACCAGAGTTGCCTGTATAGGGGTGACACAGCAGTGTATGTGTTTTGCCATATACATCTACACAGCACTGTACAGCTGTTCAACATCCTGCCACGGATCACCTGTGTTGCACATGTGACAGACATGGGACAATGGCTAGTCGGACATCATTCGCAGGGATGGTTATCAACCATTGCATGTATATGCAAGGTTTCCCAGCTGTAACAGACAGCCAGTATGCCACCGCATTACTGATCCGGACAGTTGATACTACATCTACCATGCGGCCATCACACCATGTATGACTGGGATGACATGTGCAGCTTTGATGGACAGGGTTGCATGGTTTGGCGGGAGTATGTCAAATGTATGGTACAGGGATCTGTCCAGCATGTGGCGATCCTAGTATTAGGACGGTGGCTGTCCATGACATATGTCTTACAGATCAGGATATGGACATGTAGCATGTCCATCATCGTGGTGTAGCAAATGTCTTTATACAAGGTAGACAGCATGCTGCATAGTGGGGGTGAGGATTTTGAAGGCTGGTATCGCCCATCCACGCATGGCCATTACCCCTTAAAGGTGATATGTGATCCAATATTTGTCACCCCAGTGCTGTATATGCCTGTCCAATGATCTCCATGCTCATGGATGGCACCCTGTCATGACATGGGTACCTCGTATGACTACCCAAGTGGCCTGGAAGACGTCACCAAGGCAGGGAGGTGTACTGCACAGCATCATCCCTTACACAGTGTCCATAATGTTGACCACAGCCTAGGTGGTAATTAATGGGTACAGGGATGTTCACCTAGCGGTGACAATGCTGATATCATCCATCAGAATGTGCACATATGTCACACACCTCACCCACACAGCCCATTCTGTATGTTGTTCACAACACCGACACAGCTATTCCTCATAGGTCATGGCCATTCACATCCTTACATACACAGATGCCTAACATTTGTCTGTGTGGTATGGGCTACAATGAGGGTGGAGTACAACACATTAACCCTGTTCTACTGTAGCTGGCACTGGTGTGATATGCACATGTCACTCTGGCACCTTTGTAGTTGTGAGTCTGTCAACAGGCACTGGTAGAACACTCCTGTGACATACAAAGGTATTTGTAATCAAACATCCGTACTGTCTTGTACATCTGTACTGCTAACATCTACAGTGATAATGGTTCATGGACATGCACACCATACTCAGCAGGTGCCACCCATTATGACTGTCGTCACCACTTGTGGGTTGATATTATTCAACACCCTATCTGTATTGTATGGTCATGCTAGGCACTTGTTCAGAACATGAGCATGTCATGAGCTACTGATTAATATAGCACCCATTCCACACCATTTCCCCTCAGGTACACTGGCTGTCCTAAAATTTCCAGCTTGCTTATTGTACAACAGCTGTTGTACACACGTAACGCACATATACTGTGAGACATGGTGGTATATACAGGCATGTCTGACTGTCACATACCAGTGCTATTGCCTGTCTATATGATGGACATGTCGTACATGTGACAATAGAGCAATTGTCTCATGTACACATTCAATGCTCACCTCCCAACATAAGATACTGCAGCCTGTGGGGGATGCACTTATGCAGCCCTGCTGGGGGTAATGCTGTCACCAACCCTGGCTGCACCTGACAGTCATGTGGGGAATTGTAACATTCGCAACACACCTCACTCATCACATAGTCTCACATGATCTCCACCACAGGCCACACATACAAGGACAACTTGTGCAGTACCTCTCCATACTCTGTGTAGGTACCAAAGGCAGCCCCCATCATGGAACACAACATCACCAACTCATAGCCCACAGACTCATGTGTGCCCATCACATACAGCCAATAGAGTGTTATAACATACACAACACACCAGTCGTAGGTGAGTCTGTAGGCGGTCACACTGCAGCTCCACACAGCAGACTACACAAGGCGATAGTTGCTTACATCTTGCTGTCGGGTAACTGGTTCTGCAACATCACCTATGCACCCATGCCACACCTCACCAAGTATGATGTGACTGTCATTCTCCATGTTAGTGTGACTGCCCTGAGATGCCACTTCACAGACTACGTGTGAAGGGACATGCAATAGCTCACCAGTATTGTAGCCCTGAAGGTGTGGGCCTAGCCCTTGGGAGCATTATGCATTCATCCGGACCCGATACCACTGTACAATGACTGACTGTGTCACTTCAACAGTTGCCTATGCTTCTGCTGTCATTCCACAGGCATCTGGTATCTGTCTGCTTTGACTGACCTGGTCAAACACAATGCTTTGGCACAGATGACCTGTACCTGTCAGCCCTGGGAGTACAGATCACATGTAAGGCTCTTGCTGCTTCTATACTGCCTGTCTTGCACAGTTTCCAATAACAGTCACCAGCAGAATGGCAACTGGCAAGCAGGACATGGGGTCATGTGACACATTGCTTGCATCTTCCTCTGTGACACACGCAGGCAAGGCCCACCTTATAATGTACCACTCCAATATCTCTGCAGTGACTGGGACCTGCCTCTAGGCTCTGCAGAGCACACCTGCAATGACAGGTTATAGACAGACCATACCTTTCAGGCACATACCTGGACCGGCACACCCACAGCTGGGTGTTCCCATATCCAACTATTGTTGTACACACATCCTGGCTAGTTACTTAGCACATTACATCAGAGGTGCTCCACGTGCAACTAACTGTGTCCGGAACCGCTATACACATTGTAACAAGCTACAGATTCAACAACATACCCCATGGTTACCAGACCTCATTTGTTGGTGTACTGGACATTAGGACTCAGACAGCTACTACTGATGTGTGACTGACACTACCACACACTTAACTGGGATAGCCGCTCATGCACCGATACATCCATGAGTCATAACCTCCACTCAACTGGATCAACCCATACACACCACCTCCAAGACCAACATTAACCTTGACATGAACACTACCAACATGTGACTGGTGTTCCACACCTGGGGTTATCCCCTCATTGGTGGATTCCAAACATATGCTAATCAACCTTGTTAGCCACATCCCGGCACCACACCCTTCACGGCATACACAGTACATGAGTACTACAACACCTACTACAGATGTCTTATGACAGCAGTTGTTAACGTCATGACACCTGTGCAGATGGACAATGCACTTACAAATGCTGAAACATACCCCAGTGCACTTCATTAGCACGTACACGACTGCATGGATCATGCTATTCCACACAGAGCCATGATGGTACACACCAGATAACAGACGCCACTCTGGTGGTCAAGTTCCATGGACATAGTGTACAACAACAGCTGGAGGCTGTTGCACAGTGGTGTACAATCCCATGGGTGGGGTAGCTCACTGGTCAGCCTTGGTAGCGCCACGGGATCCCTCATCACATACTCCAAGACTAGCTACGTAAACATTACTGTGACACTTTCTGGGGTGTACCACAAGGCATTATGGTGGTATGTCAGTAGTCGTTGACAACACCCACATCTGCTCTCACATACAACAGTCACTCAGGTACATTATAGACCCAGGTGATGTTGGCAACATGCTGGCGGATGGATTCAATGCTAACATTACACCCTCTCACTCACTACAGGGCCACAATCCATGCAGGAATATTGCGGTGTCCCTGCGGTCACACCTACACAGTACTAACCTGCACTCTATATGTCCTGGGACACTGGCCCCATGTCACCTTCCAAAGTCCCAGGCTGTGATGTCCACAAACCTCTGGATGACATGTCTCCCCACTAGGCCACCATATTCAGTAATAGCCTTGTATCAGACATTGTGGCCCCAGAATGGCACACAGCAACATTTATCACACTCCACACAGGTGGCACCACAATGCACGAGTGGGACTATAGTCCTACACACCTGACTGGACTGTTCTGCACGGCTATGGGGCACATCATCATGGACGTCATTCACAGAGACATTGTTGGGCTCTGGTCCTTTGATGCCACTCGGGTTGGACTTGTTAGGGCCAGAGCATGGCCCCTACACCTGGTGGACTCCTTTCATACAGTTACCAGGGTAGTTAATGATGGTACGGTAGTCCACACATCCTACATTGTCCTCTCATTGCCTTTCAGCACCGTTCTCCATTCTGGTATTGACAACATACACATCCACCTGCACATCGTACCCTATGTCTCAGGATATTATGCAACGTGGCTCATGGACAGGACACACACAATGAGTGTAGCATACCATAGTACCTACTGCATTCCAGTTACATTTGCCATACCACAGTCCTCAGTCATTGGGCCCCTCATGTTCAGTATATGCTTCCCTGAGGTACAGGCTAGTACAGAGGGACTTTCCCTGCCTAGCTTTACAAACCCCTGCATACAAAGCACCATGACTGATCCACCAGCTGATACTGACTCCATCCATACGGGTGTCACTGTGACAGATACCTGATATGAATATCATGGCCTCAAGCTGCATGACACAAGGTGCATGAACATCACCTTTGTATTACACCATTCACCCACTGACTATCACATAGGTGGCAGTCCCCTACATACATGTCACATTGTACATGTTTGTGGTACACACGTATGTCACACCCACTCTTGTGGTTACCGTTTTGCCACTGTGGCATGGATATCCTTCTACGTGGCCACACTTATCTGTACTGGGTGTGTAGCTGGTACATAGGCACCCATTGTACCTCTGAACTCAAGACATCTACACACATTCAAGGGTACACCACCCCATTTAGGGTGTACCTTACACAACAGCTATAGCTTTACATACCACACCATTAACACGCCATGGCGTTTATTGAGCTCCGACAGTTAAAGTATGTGGCTGAATTACGGACACCACGTCTGTACACATTTGCATACTACATACTCAGGGGTGACCTCTGCTGAACAGACAGGGCCCATGTCCACAACAATATTAATGGATATACTCCACATACACGACATAAGCAAAAGCCACTGTGAGCAACATGCTCATGGATATGTGCACACACGCAACAATGAGTGGGCTGTGCTTGAGGGTTACATTCCCAAACCGGTCACTCACCTTGCTTTGGAACATGAGTCCTATGTACATCATGCAGGAACACTCAGTAGCACTGTTCATGTGATACCTCCCTTGGTGGTTGGGAGACACATGCACACCAGGGATCACTGCAGTGGCTGTACTGTGCAGAGGTGCAGGTAACCCATGGCTCTGTTTTTCACAGGATACTACCCTAGAGAGGTGCCACTGGTGTGAACACTGTAGTTGTGCTTACACATAGACTTGCCAGACTGCATAGTACCCCACTATGAACCTGTGAAGCTATTACATGTCCTGTATGCATGGTTACTTGGTAGCCCTTCCGTTTAGATTAGATGTCATGCTATTGCAATGTCCCGTGCCTACAAGCCATATGTATCCTGTTATTGTACATGCCAATAGACGATACCTTTGGTATGCATGATATAGCTGTTATGCTGTGTAGAATATCTGACATATCTACCTACAATACTATACATTACACATATTTCACATAGTATCCCATAATGCAAAGCATACTTGCACAGCGGGACCACCTTAGACATGTCATTATCATTATATGCCCATACACATGCCTACTGTGACAGTATATCAACATATACTATCCCCTGCTATGGCACGTACTTGTTGGACATACCCTACCACTGACGGCGGGTTGTATGGAAATGTTCTGTTTAAAGCCCTCATGTAGCATCTCTTGTGGTGTCTGTGATGTGTACCTTGTGGCCCACTGCTGGACGCACAGTTTCTTCATGCGTTAGTATGCTCAGCAAGACATCACTACATAAATACCTTTCCCACTTTATGCATTGCAGACACTTTTAATTAATGCAAACCAGGCTATACATACAGTAAATAATTAATAAAAAAACATGCTATACATAAACTTACATACCGAGTGTTCTACATACCTTATCATTACAGACTTTCATCTCTATCTCTCTCACACTGCTTAAACAGGTAGTTTGTATGAACATACGGTTTGAATGTCTAGCAAGTCATCCTTATATACGTCGATACCTGTAACATGTGGTTTCCTCCCACCAATTGGTGTTCCTGAGTGACTAATTACTTGCATATCAGCTGTACAGCTACTCCATTCGCCAATTATGCACCAACAGTGGGGTATAATTTAATTCTCCACTTGGGCATTGCCCATTTGCCCTACCTTCAGGGAGACGGCCTGTATTGTGTTTTGTTATGTGTAATTGCAACTGCTATGCATAGAGACAATTATACTTTAGATTCATGTCCCCCGTGGATTGTGTGTGACAGCTAGGGTATGTGGTTCAACATGTGGGTGTTCCTGTCATCCCAACATCTGATAACGGACTATTGCAAACAAAACCTGTAACATCGCCGTTTGTTCCGTTATATAACGGCTGCAATTTTGCATGGCACCTTTAATTGTATCTCTCACAAGGTATGTTGACGGTTCTGCAGATGTAATTGACTAACTAGATGTTTGTGCTGTTATTGCAGTCTGTATTGCTATAGTTTCTAGTGTGGGGGATGTCAGTGGGTGTACGTAGCATATACAGGTTTGTGGGGCTTGCATTTCTACATATTCCATATATATGTGTGTGGGCTCCATCCCTACTTAAAGAGCTATCAGTTAGTAGGCTTATGTTATGGGATTGTACATTGGGCCGTTGTTAATTTGTTTCTATATAGTATGCAGGTGAGGTTGATACGTCCATACCTCCGGAATTGCAGCGATATGTAAAGAGATATGTCTAACTGACAGCTATCCCATGTATTTCTCTCCCAGATATTTGCAGTCATTGCGGTTGTGTTGGTAACAGAACCTCTTTGCCATGGGTTGCCACCTTTTCATATGGCCATTGTTGGACACTTTGCGGGACGTACAGCGGTGTTTACAGGCCAACCCATAGCCATGGTCAGTATTCAGGTTAGCACATACTTTTATCCTCAATACATACCTATTGTGGAACTCTGGCTACTTATCATATTGCATGTAACATTTACGTTTCTTACATACAGGCATAACTATTTAATGCAACTATTACATTATATATGGGACATATTAATGTCCTACAATCCCAGACATTTGCCCTTTGTAATGTTTTATGTCAGGACACACCTGCCCAGGGAGGGGCTGTCCCTCCTAATGTGGGACAGGTGGTAAACGTTTGCCTATGGCTAGCTATACCCACACCTACCATAATGATCTACCTCCGAGTTGGCACTAACAGACACAAGATGCAGACACACACACACATTACAGTCACATGGAAACGCACATGGAACCCTCAACACACACATACACAGACTACGGTGCTCACAAACACAGTTGAAAACAGTACCTACATGGACCGCAACACCGGCAGCGGTAACTAAATGTCCCTTCATATCATCATACTATTTCTCATGGCTGTACTGTTCTGGTACTGTGTTCTTTCAGTCTTTCAGCCCCATGATTACGCATGTCAGTATGTTACACATTCGATAGTTGGCGGTATCCTATTTATTTGTACCTCCGAGTTGTTATGAATGTCGTTGACCTATCTATATATATTTGCAGATATCGCTGACTCCGTATATATCAACATATATCACTCTATCGCCCTTTCTATCTGTATTATATATATGTATATATGTGTACACACATATATATATATATATATATATATATATATATATATATATATATATGACGGGGAAAGTGACAGGCAAGCTACACCTTTCATTGTGTACTTGTTGGTGTATACTGTTTCCTGGACTCTGCACATTTGTGTCTGTACCTGTCACATTACACACCTGCCATAGGTTAGGGTTACCAGCTGTCCCACTCTGCGAGGGACAATCCCTCTTTGGGCAGTTGTGTCCTGCACAATATTTGTGAACATGGCAAATGTCCTGGGATTTTAGAACATACTTATTTCCTATAGTTTATGTAATAGTTGCATAAAACAGTTATTCTGTATCTGAACCACCTATATATTCTAGAAACCGAATAAGTAAGTAAGTAAATATTACAAGAATGAGCTTTTATCTAGGCAAAACAGTGCAGTTCTGCATTTCGTACTGGCCGGGTGTATGTGTCGGCCTGCAGACATCGGACGTATGTCCCACCTTGGTCATTTGAAGAGGTGGCAACCCTACCATAGGTACATCTTGTCTAGCAATAGTGTTAGTTGAGTCTATACATGATTGCGTGTTCTACACCTGGCAGTGGTTGTTTTACCCTTCAGAGGAGGCACTATTAGTACAGGGGTGAATAATGCTGGTTTCACCTGTTCTGGACATCATTGACCATGATCTATGCGATATTCGGTGTAGCTTATCCCTGTTTCGAGCATATCCATGTAGTCATATTTAAATGTCGCTTACCAGCAGTGGTCAATGCATATTCCCGGTAACATGTGCTAAACATGATCTGCTGACCTGCATCCAACATGCACTACTCCTGCCTTTGGAATTACCTTACATCCCTTGCAGGACGTGGGACCGGGAACATGCATGATGGTCACTGCATTTAACATATGGCCATCTGGGATTTGTACACGTGTTATGTCGTTTTGTACATGGAGTATACTATGGCTGTTACTCCATACTGCATTCACATGGGTAACTCAGTTAGTTTAGCTATAGATGAGTCCAGTTAATGGTATGTCCATGTGATGTTTACTGGATGTGCTCCAGCATTGGGTATGTATATCTCAGTGAGCCACACAAGATACTGTGCTACACCTTCAAATGACCGTGGGTGGAACATGCTGGGGTGACGAATACCTGTCATGGGTACACCACATGCCTTGACACAACATCCATGATTATATTATGTGCAGCCCCTCATTAACGCAGCAGGGACTCTGTGCTGAGTGTGTGCAGAACAGTGCTTACACACATGTGCTCCCACGATTTCCTCTGCTCCTCTACGCGACAGTTGGTTACTCGATGATGTGGCGACAGCAGACACTGTTTGCCCCATTTGGTGTATGGCTTCTGACAGTTGGCCATGAACCTACCATTGTACCTGGGATCCTATACACACAGCACCACCATATGGTGATAGGTGTATGTACTGTTCAGGTGTTGACATTCCTTGTTCCTATAGCTGTTGTGTGTACAATGTTTGAGGGCTGCCTATGTGGGATTCACACAGTGGGCCACCTATACATTACAATTTACAGGTGGTCGTGCTTGTGTGCCATCCATTTTACTGTGTGTGCAGGTAGAGAGGTGTGTCAGTCCGTAGGGGCCTACACTGTCAGAGTATGTGCTATACGTTCCCTCTTTGCCAAGGAGTAGGCATATTGGGCACGCCTCGGTCTGCCTACTGGGGCTGGCACAGTGTGTTCATGGTCTGAATCCCTCTGTGCCTGTGATGGCCTTGGCAATTGCGGTGGGCTATGAGGGCCTTCACCATTTTGTCCCTGCTGCAGCTGTTTCCGCAGGATCATATTATGTAGCATGGCACACACTATGACAATGTGGGCACACATGCCTGGAGAGTACTGCAAGGCTCCACCAGATGAGTCCAAGCACCGGAACCGTGATTTCAGCATCCCGAACACACGCTCTATGATGATTCTGGTTTGTGTGTGTGCCTCATTATGGCGTTCTTGCATGGATGTGTGTGCATTTCTGATGGGAGTCATCATCCACGGCTCCAGTGCATAGCCAGCATCCCCCACAAGGTGGCCATGTGGGATGTCTCCCCTGGCAAATACCTGATACAGCTGTGAGGCATGCCAGATATGGGAGTCATGGTAGCTTCCAGGGCTGACAGCACACACATCCATGATAATGCCCTGGGCATTGCACACGACCTGGCAGTTGATGGAGTAGAATCCCTTGCAGTTTACGAAGTGCCTACCATGCTCACCGGGTGGTGACTTGATTTGTATGTGCGTGCAGTCTATCACACCCAGTACCTCCGGGTAGTGTGCCACATGGTGGAAGTGATGCATATTGCTGGCTAACTCCTCCTGAGTTCGGGGGAAGTATATATGCTCATTGGCATGTGGTAAAATGGCATCCAGGAACTGGTGTAGTACTCTGGATGCTGATGCCTGTGAGATCCCCATTATATCTCCAGTTGGCCTTTGAAAGGTACCTGTGGCTAGTATTTGCATGCTTACACATACCTTCGTGTCCACTGGGATGGGTTCCCCTCTGTTATTTCTGGTTCTCAGGCGTGGCCGGCACAGCTCCACAATTTGCTGTAAGATGTCCCTGTCTAACCTGTAATGCTCTACTATCTCCAGATCATGTAGCCCCTGGTAGGTTACCCTTGGTCTGAACAGTCTTCTCCTCCTCCAGGGCCTGCGGTGGTTGTCGGCATCATCCTCCACAACACCGTCAGTCTCTTAACACATGCTGATGAATCACAGCTATGGCAGCTCCCAACATGTACATTTTAAAAGTTCCCCGTGTGTTTACACCTATTGTGCAGTGTTTGGGAATTCACAGGTGTGTGTAGGGTGCTTTCACACTTTATACTATTGTGCTGTGAACACCGATGATGTCATAGGGTGTGTATGTACGATTGTAGCTACAGGGTATCTTATGTGTTTTACTACTGGAACTACTATTGTGATGCCTTTGGTGTTGAATTACATTTGGATGAGTGGATTACCTCTTGACCTTCCCTTTACATTTCTACATGTTCCACCTACCATTTTCTGGCATGCATCCAGCAGCCTGCTTTCATTTGTACTTTCCTAGACCTGGCGTATCTTGCGTAATGTGTGCTATTGCCGGTCTACTGTCGGTTTGCTTTGCTCTGCTATGACAGATCTCCTATCTTTGCAATCCAATGCCTCCCCTCCTTTCTTTGCATTCTGATGCCTCCCCTATCCTGTTTTGCAGGTTTCTGCGAGCAGACTTGACAGCTGCTGTCGATTGGCCGCCATGAGTTGATTGGTGTTGATTGCTCATTAGTACGCCAATTACCCTACTTCGGCATTTCCTTCTTTTCTTCCCCCGACCTTCCTGTTTGTGCTATTGTTTGCACCGCATGCATCCGCTTACTGGGTTTTGGGCACGTTTTCATCCCGTACACATGCGATTTTTGGGCACCATGTGTGCTCTCAACTAAACGATTCTATACCTTCCTCCCCACCCCTGTCCTGCAGCTTTGCTTAGCAATGGCCAGGCCAGTTTGCATTGCTCCAATGTGCTTGCTGCTATGGTGGCACACCCCTCTGCTGATGTCATGTATCTCCTCTGAGCCACTCCTCGGTATTATAGTGCTGTGCTGTATGGTTCAACCTTCATCTGGCAGGACATTTGCGATTCAGTATTATCTGCCGCATTTGTATGGCATTGACTACTAATTCATAGTTACCACACCAAACACTGTCGCAGGCCCTTAGCAACCCATGCACCTTGGTTGTGGCATTCCATGCCTACCATTGTGTATTATGGTGTAAACCTGATTTGTATTACATTGCGATTTTATGACATTTTTATATATTTTCTTTATGTTCCAGTTTGCGCACACATGCCCTGCGGTTGTACTGTGCGTTACTGTGGACATGACATTAAATGTTGTTTTTTAGGTGTTGTGCATCTTTTCTTATGCCATTGGCTGTGTATTTAGCCATTGGTGTATGTTAACGTTGTAATACATGAGTCTGGTCTGCTTCCAAAGCTCCGATGTTCTGTTTGGGAAAATGTGAACCGTGTTTTTTGGTTTACATTTCTGTGGGCTTACGCTACACCTGCACCACTTCATGAATCACTATTTGCCTTCATTTGCATGGTGCGACACTGCACATGGGGTGATTAGCATACCTATGCCGAGGGCTGCGCTGTTCTTGTGTACGCCGGTAGTGCACGTGGTATTGGATCGTACCTGAATCACTCGACGGCCATATTTGGCATTATTCCCCCTACACTACACCTGCGCCTGGCGCAAGCTTCATGAATCCCGGGGATTGTTCAATTAAGCAAACATACATGCAGTACGAACAAACAAACAAACATAGTGAAGAAAGAAAAAAATAGCTAGGGTAGGCAAATGTATACAACTGCCCTATATTTACAATAAACACATCATACTCAGCATGTTAGAATGCTGGTCTTTTACACACACACACACACACACACACACACACACACACACACACACACACACACACACACACACACACACACACACACACACACACACACTAAAAACAGTATGGAGGGGAAAATCATGTTTTACATGAACATAATATGGCATAAAGTATCAATTCTGGGTCTGCATCCCTCATCATTAAAGACATATTAATACCACTTGTGCTCTGCAACAAAAAGAAACAAACACAATGAAAACCCTACCACACACAGAAATCCCTCAAACATACCAGGGGAAACCCTTCCAATCCTTAGTTTTTCAGGAACTTTAATGCAGAATTCCCTACTATATCTGCTCTATCCCTGAAATGGAAGAAGAGACAGCAAATAGGAAACACAATAAACTGCAAAGAAAAGAAAAAGACATTCTGTGATGACAACTTCCCTTATACCCACAAATACGACTATTTAGATCTACCAGCCCTGTAACAAAATCATGGAAGAAAATCTAAGACTTATTATGACAAGTTATGACAAGTCAGTATAATTAAATTCACTGTACAGATTCTGGAGTCTCAGGCCTTTGTGCATCCCAGTCATACCTCTTAACTGTCCAGATTTTTACAGAAAGTCCAAATTTTTGAATCATATTTTTGGTTAGCTCCTCATAAAATTTGTGGTTTTCTGGCAAGTCAGTGAGGACTGAAATCACTAAATAATGATAGACATCTGAGTTTCTGACATCATATGTTTCAGAAAATGCAAATGAATGCAAAAACTATTATTCTAGCTTCTTTCTAAATTTATAAGAGGAATATTTAAAATGTATCCCTAATCTGGGGCGTTTGCTAATCTATTATTTTTGGCTTTGACCAGATTATTTCCTGTAAGAAGTTGAGATGTATAAGCACAGTCTAGAGGGTTATGTACAGGACCTTAGCTTACAAAAAAAAGTAAAAATGATGCCTGAAGAAAGTAAACTACTGGAAAGCAAACAATGAATATGTGCAAACCAAAATCACTTCCAAGTAGTCCACAGCAGATGAATAAAACACTGAATTTAATGACAGAATAAAATACAGATAAGTGCTTTCGCAGTAAGCTTCATCAGATCTAAAATACATTTCTAAACTCATTATTATAAAGCACAAACGCTGTTCCAGATAGCCAATCAATTCAAAGTGCATCTAATGTCATTAACTACCATGGTAACTTTGTAAATCTGTCTTAAAGCTAAAAACAATATATTAAGACAGTATAAAAATGTATATATTATAAACTAAATATAAATACTAATAATAGTAAATAATAACTAAAAATGCACCATGTATATTTTATTTATTTTACAAGGGTCTAGCTCTTAGAGCAGGTTGTACCTACTGTCATTCATCCCAGGATAACAATGTGCTCTTAATAAAAAGATCCACCTAAGCTCTGCTTGATATGTTCTGTTTATAAGATCTCCCTTATTGATGTTCTCATGAATTAATTCCAGTACCAAAAATCTAAAAGTGTGTCCCATGTTAGTATTGAACATATTTTTTGCTATTGCACTATAACTCATACCTGTGCATGCATGCACAGTAAAGATGGTCACGGATGCACTCACACAGGCATCTGTTCGTCTTGCCTACATAAAATGAGCAACATCCATTACACAGTACTAAATATACTTTGGGCAGGATTCACAAAACCTCCATGTAAGAGTTATAACTCTTACACGGAGGCTGCAGTTAAACGGAGTGATGTCAGCATGCTTTGCATATTCATGAGAGCATGCTGAATCACACCTAAGGCTAATACAGTCCGTGGAAGACAGTAGGGGGCATGTCCGTAGGCCGAGCCCTGCAAGCGGACACGCCCCCAGAAGAGTAAAATTGCCCAAAGTAAACACCCACGACAGAGGCCATGGAAATGTAAATAAACACAACACAACGCATGCCCCCACAGACTATGAACATAAAATATATAAATGAACATCTTATATATATTTTTTTAAATCGTAAAGATGCTTTCCCGTGAGTGCGCTCATTTGCGCGGGTGTGCCCATAGCTCAGCCACAGTTAGCAGTCAGTGGAAAAGGATATAAGAACTAAATATGCAAAGTAAGCCAAGAAGCAATAGCGTAGCAGTAGAGACATCGGCTGAAGAGCAGGCATTCATGGTTCGAGCCCCCACAACATCAATTTTTTTTTTTTAGTAAAATAAGCATGAAACAATTCCCTGACAAATATGTACACATATAAAATTATATTTTATGTTAAATGTAATGAAATAATCCATTTATATTGAAGAAATGTGAGATAAGAAAACAATAAAAATGCGAGATGTGACTATAGCTGAGCTACAGTTTAACAAGGTGAGTGCATCTGCCCGTAGGTGAGCAGTGGTTTAACAGGTGCAAAATGAGTGCCTGTAGGTGAACAGTGGTTTAACAGGTACAAAATGAGTGCCCGTAGGTGAGCAGTGGTTTAACACGCTGAAATTGTGTGCCCCTAGCTGAGCTGAGTGTAATATGCGTGCTAACAGCCAAATGAAGTGTAAACCAGCGTAACCCATTTGCGCAGAGCTGCGCACCGTGCAAACAAGCTAACCAATGGGCAACGTTGATAAAGCTGTAACAAAACTGCTTTTACACAGACACACACCCTAGCCTGTCTAGACAGTCATAAAATATAAAAAGCAGTGGCCAGATTCGAACCCAGGATACCATGCACCATAGTCAAGGTACTGAACCACTAAGCCACAACAGCTGTACTTAGAAATGCAGTAACAACCAATATATAGGAATGGAGCATGACAAAGCAGGTTTTGTGAAGTTGATACAATTCCAAAATGGCCAATCACAGATAAGTGTGGGAAAAACAGCATATATAAGCCCCATTGGTGGGAATACACAGCATAAATGATTGTAGAACTGACTTGCAGCCAGAATGTCAGGAGTAGGAGAAGGTAGTTGCTTTCGAGCACAGAGGTGGGGCATTGAGGAGTCCAGATACATGGTCTGGCTCCTAGTCCACAATCATGAGGCCCAACTCATGCAGGGCCAGTTCCTGTGGGGAGCCTATAGGGCTGAGGCGTGGGACCGGATGGCTCATGATCTCACCAGTGCCACAGGGATTCCAAGGACTGGTGAGCAGATCCATCACCACCATGCAAACCTGAAGAGATGCAAGCAGGACCAATTGAACCTTTGGATCCAGGAGGCCCGGCAAATGCCCAACGCCCCACTACTGAGTAAGTTACATTTAATTATGTATGTAAGAAATTAAATTAGCACGTACCTCCCTGGACTACATGAAAAGAGACATAAAGGAGCTCTCTGAGCATGTAGCCCAGGCTAACTTTGCTACCCCC